>NW_021635079.1:0-602500 GCF_004799145.2 Neltuma alba | reverse complement strand
CTGATATCTATAAGCAAATTCAGTAGATGGTAAGGTGTATCTAGTAGGAAGCTAATATAAAAGCTAATGAGATCACCAACTTTGCTAAAGAAGTACTACTCTATTCTCTTTGCCTTCTCCTTTTAACAATTTCCATCTTTTACTTGCTCCTTTGAGCTACTAAGTATTGATTTAATTGCATTTTAGTCCTTGGCATATACATGGTGACAATGATTCTATTGTTTGGCTCCATAAGCTTCATCGCAGATAGGTTCCATCCCCATGGCTAAACCAGAGATGACAGAGTAACTAGTGATGTTGGCAAAGCTGATAGAAAGGGAGCCTCTTACGAGTTTCCATTTGGCTGAGATAGCCAAGAAAGAGTATAAAGAGTATAGCTCTCAAAGGACAACTAGACCGGAATGGTATAGGTTAGCTTTATTTTATATTCATTCCATATTTATGTACAACATTCTTGACTGTATAATTTTTATAGTGGAAGTATTGGATGTTGGTGAATGGACTTGATACAGACGGTTATGTTCTTTATGGTCAAGATTTAGTCTCACTCCTTATATATTAGTAGCTCTTTTGGCTTATGGTCATAGAAGGTTTTAAAAGTCATTTTTTACTGATAAGGAGGCTATTCAAGCTCTTACTGACCTGACCCCTCTAAATTCTCTTCAGTGGGAAGAATAACAAAGTTTCTTATCTACTAGGAGCCTGCTTAATTCCTTTTTCCTTCATGTTTTTTAGGCTTTATAGTTAGATCCTAATTAGGAATGTATGAAGTGCCTTTTTCATGATTGTATTTTAGGTATATTGATAATGCTAAAATAATTTGAAATGGTTTGTTATTCATGGTTTATGTAATATGCTTTATACGATGGATATTATTGCTACATTTATGAGGAATAGCCACAGACATTTACATTTATCATTCTTGAAAAAATTGTGAGATGCTTTATATGATGTTTGTGTTTCTTCTCTCAGTTATTATATATATAACACTGCTTTTGTTAACAGTTCTTTTGGTGCCATTTGAAAGAAAATTTTACAAGGAAGGTGCAAGAGATGATAACTAAAGAAGAATAACAAAGGACACCTATTGCATAAGGCCTTCCTTGGATAACAAATGAACTAGTGGTATAGGTCTAATAATTTACTTTGTAAGTTTTAGTAAAGAGCTTGATTTGATTTAAGTGTTGTTGATAAGGTTGCTTTCAATTTGTTTGTTGCTTGGTAAAGCCTCAGGTGAAGGAAAGTGCCTTGCCTATTATGTGAAACTTCATAGTGATTTTGTAAGCCATTGACCGAGTTGTGTTTTAACACCTAATGTCTTCTCTTTCATCTATTTAAACCTTTATCTTAGCCTTTGCCCATTGGGTCAGGAAAAACTACATTTGTCCTTTGGTTTAAGAGAAAAAAAAAATTATGTCTGACAAAGCATGGTTCTTCTGATAGAGTGTAAAAGGTAAAAATCAAGAGCTATGATGATTGCTTTCGTGAAAGCATGTATAAAAGATAAAACTATGGATTTTGAATTTCCCTCCTCTTATTGAATAACTTTTTCTTAATGGACTGCCCAATAATTTTTAAATTTTTAAATCATTTAATGAGAGCCTTTCGATTCATGCTCTCTACTTCTCTTTTTTGTTTTTTGTTTTGATGAACTAGAAGATCAAGATGATTTGTTGGCTTAAAGATGATTCGTTATTTCCCTTTATCAGCAAATTAAATAAAAATATAATATGCTTTTGATTTCATTTCAACTTGTATCACCTTTATTGTTCTATATCTTCATTTTTCTTCAAGAAGTCTTATTTTTTTGGCCTATAAAATAGCAGTCTTTATTCTCAATATCAATGGAGTGCTAAATACCTTAAAGATTTATCCCACACATATTTAATCCCCAATAGACTGTATAGCTAAGTCCCTCTTTCCCATGTGTACTTAATCGGTTCACTTATTCAATATAGATCTTTCATGTTCCCCATAAAGTGGTTTCAAAAACTAACTGGCTGTCTTCTAAATTTTAGTTAGGTGTTTGCAACCAGTTCCTTAATCTACATTTGGAAGATGATTTTAATTGTTGGTTGTTCACATAAATAGTGGTAATCATTAAGAAGGATGATGTGACAGTTGTTTCTTCAAAGGAAGCTGTGTATTATGTTGGTAACCCATACTTAATAAACCATGTTAAAACTTTTTCAAACTTTGGATATGTATCCAAAGTTGTTTATAGATCTGTGAAGCTACTTAGGGATGTGGTCACTTATCTCACAGATGAATGGAATATTTATATCACTTTCTGAGAGTTTGGTTATTTATTCCAATCTTGATTTTCTTGATATTTTTGTGATTGTTATTTAATATTTGATATTAATGGGTATATGCTTTTTGATCATTTTAGATGATGTAATCTCTTTCTTTCTTATGGCTTATATAATAAGCGGGAATGAGGTAGATAATGACTGATAAAATTAGAAGTACAAATTCCTCAAGCAGTATATTTTTTTTACTATTTGTTGCTCTTTGCATGTGTAGTCATGTTAGATAGAGAGTGTTCTAATGTAAGTTAGGAATATTATATTCTGTTATGGAAACAAGTGAGATATATCTCATGTACCTCTTAATCTTGTGTTTGGTTTGTTGCTTTCAAGCCAATTATTACGAATTAAAATATCATCCAGCAGTATTTAGTATTAATACAAGCCATCATTTTCTTGATTTCAAGTGCACAAGTGTACAGAATATACTCCTGTCAAAGTTGTTTGCATATGTAATAAAGAAGCAAAGTATGTTATAGGTTTGTATTACCTACTGTGCAATTCTATAATTTCAGTGTGCAACCCATCCGTACCCTATATTAGTTGAGTAATTCTTATATCTCAATATCAGACATTATCTAGATTCTTATGTTGTGGGATTACATTCCAAGAAGATATAAATAAATAAAAATAAATCCTCACCAAATATAAATAAATAAAGATATTGAATAAAAGATCCTCACACCAAATATTACTTGAAAAATTATGGTGCAAAGGAGTATAATCAAATCTTCTGTTTAAGACACAGTTTAATAAGTTTAAAGGTAGTGTTACAGAGATGAGGATATACTTCAAGGCCAATTTTGTGGTTTCAACTAATACTAAGAAATACAATGCCACTTATCATACATAATATGCCTTAAGTTTAATGAAAGCGTTAAAATAAATTTATCCCACGCATTGCACAAAGGAGTAAATGCTTGTGTGATTTATAAGAAAATAGGTCTCCACAACATGTTTTCAACTAGGTTTAGGTTCTTGTATATCTTGGTACTATGTTTAGCCTCCTTGTATCTTCTATAATGATAAATAATCTTGTTTTGGAATTGAGATTCTTTCTTTTTGCTCTTTGGCCTTCCTAGTAGCCTTTTAGTTATTGATGGATGCATGAATATTTAGATCAGCACATAAATCACTATTGGTGTATTAGGACATAGACAATCATGCATTGCAATTGGTCTCATGCTACTTAAATATATTTTTTCTTACATGGGCAATATACAACAATCATCCATATATGTATACACACTACTATAAACTAGTTTGATTATCATACGTGCATGTGCACAAGATAATGCATTCATTTTTCATGCCAAACAAGCGCATATGTGAGAAACAAGATTAACATTGATACATCTATATATATGATGACTTTATCATGTATTAACTACACTGATATCTGGACTTCACCATAATATTATGCCTTCGTATTATCACATCTTGCTACTTCTTTTATCAATTTTGATTCAATATTAGGTCCAACATCATTTATCCAATTTCTCATCTCTATTTTACTTACAACTATCTTCTTAGCCTATTTCTCTTGATGCTTCAACATGAAAGCAAACAATGTACGCTTTCTTTCAAAGTATTAAATGACTTAGCATGCTTATTGGTGATGTTATTCTATCTCTTGAAAGAAAACTTAATTTGGGCTCCTTTATCCACTTTTTTATGAGATCCAACCCATTATGCTAACCATAGACAAAACAATTTTTCATTTTCCATTGAAACATTGTATTCATGCTTATGCCTTGCATATGTAATTCCTCAAGCAATTTTAGTACATTCTCCTTGTTATTCTCTAAGGTTCATCGCCTACCTCATTGATTTTCACATGCTCTGTACTATAATTTTGCTTCATGTGTCGGTAGTAGAAAAACATGTCTTTCACCATCAAATGTTACTTGGATAGCACCAATAATAGTATTATTCCAATTAGATATAATTGTTATTTCTACTAATCTTATTATTTTCTTCACATTTTGTAGAAGCCAAGTACATACATCATTTGTTTTCCCACTAACAATACTATATGCTAAGGGAAATAACTCATTGCCTATATCAAATGCACAAGTTATAAGGACCATTCAAATGATGCCCATCTACAAAAGAATTTTTTGAAAAAACTATAAACAATATTTAATCAAGTATCCATGTGCAATGAAGAGCTTCTCAAATAGGTTGCTATATAAGGCTTCCCATATTGCAATTCTATCTAGGTTAGTTTCCATTAGTATTTTAAACATATAAGAAATTATCATATAAGAATTTTCTATTTGAACATGTAATTCCCTTAAAGCTCTTTTTCTAGCCCTATATTCATTCACACACCATACTTTCTGTATAAGTCTTTTTTAATTTTATTAGGCTCATGTTAATATTGCATCTCAAACCATTAACCACAATTAAAAAAGCTAAATTTTTATATAAGTCTATGCATGCATGATACATGTATTCACTTTTGTATATTCTAATAGTTAGGCAATTAGTATCTTAATATGCTCACATCGACTATGCACTCATGTACCACGAACAATTATCAACCTTGTACTTCATAATGATTTTTGTTCGTTGTTCTTGATAAATTTGCATGAAACTTTTGTGATATGTTATGCTTGTATAATGTTTCTCAAAAGGTGGTGGTATTTAGAAACATGTTTTCTTCTTTAATAATCAAATCTTTCCATTTTGTAAAATTGATTTGAGGTCTAGATGTTGGCATCGTTAACAGCACATGAAATTGATAGTGACTCTCTAGTCTCGTTACTAAAGCGGCTTTAGATTCATGATGAATATATGCCTTTAAGATCTAAATTAAGGATGATGAGTGAGGATAATATCAATTGGTTTCCCTATAACATTCTACTACTTGCCAAGTACATCTATGATATATGGATAATTACCTCAAATGCATCAAAATAATGAGTGAACACTTAACACATTTACTTCTATGCATTTTTTGTGTTAGATACCTCCAACGAAGTTATAATCTAATCTCATATATCAAAATTGAGTTTACGTACATGCAAAACTAACATATGAATGGGAATTATGGGATAACAAATCAACATATAAGTTATATGCATCTTAAGAAAAGAACAATCAATCTAATAAGTGTTATTTGAAGATGGAAAGCTACTGATGCATTTAAAATGTATTCTTGTTCTTGACATATGAAAGTTATATTCAAATTTGAGCTATGGTATTTAAGTTGTTTTAGGGGCACTACGACTTTAGTGCATATTTTGTGTCTAGTGCTTTGATCAATAGAATTTATCCTTGAAGGTATGATGATAATAACTTTTCCCAAAAAAAAAAAATCTCTTGCTAAACAAGATTTTGATATATAAATGCCTTATTTCAAATTATTAGTCTAATCCTTTACCAAACTCATTAACAATCATATTCTATATTATGATAACAAGTCATTTTTTAATTTTGATATGATAATTGTTAATTTACCTATTGCTAATTACAAAAATAGAATTCAATGATATTATATGAATAATCTAAAAATAATTGAATTACATAATGCATCCAAGGTTATTAAGATTTTTCCTAAGAGATAAGCTTGAAATACACAAAAATAGTTAACACACTAGACATAGGATCTGACATATTAGGAAAACTTAGTTTAAAAGTCTAAACATTATTGATACATAAGACATAAGATTAACAAGTTAGAAACATGAAAAACTTGGAAAGACAAATTTGAAGTTTTTTAGAAGTTTTTCACATAAAGATGCTGATTTCTGGATTTTGAAAATATTTTAAATGTGTGATAATTGTAAAATAAAGCTCTCTAAACTCTTTTACAAGAGCCCCTATAGAATAAAAAACACATAAGTACTAAGAATCTTGTCCTTTTTTTGAATTTTTCTCTTCTGATCCAAGTTGCATAAATGATTTTGCAATGATAATCCTAAAAAACAAATATTTCCCTAGTTTTCTTATGATCAAAACAAATGATTTAATAGGCATGAAATCCTTTCACCTTTGAAGCACTATTAATAGAAATTAAAGTTGGAACATTGCATTGTTAATCTCTTTTAGATCAAAATGCTTCCCCTAATAATTCTTAAGAGCATTTGATAAGATAAGTATTAGTTGGTACTCTAGCCATCTATCTAATTAGTAAAATTATTTCTTGAAATACACATATTTGAGGGAGCAGAATTGCTTTAAAAACAATATAAACAAACTAGTTAATTGTCAAATCTTGCACATGTTCTTGTTGATCTACACACTTTCTTATTTTGTTCTTATTTTGAAAATGTGATTTGTAGCTTGTCTCTACTTAATTATTTCATGAAAAGACTTATTATTTCAGCTACCATTAATCATCCATAATACATTAGCCCTCTACATTAACATAGTTTCTTAACAATCATATAAAAGTTTATGCTCATTTTGCAAATTCTTCCCTCTTATTTGTGAGAAAGTAAATCTCGTAGTTGTTAAAGTTCGAGTTGACTTGTCAAGTTTGACAAGTTCACATTTTTTAGTTTATACAATCAAGTTAAAACATTTATAAAATTGGAATAGCTTTAAACTCAATCATATTTGTGCTTCACTCAATCAAATTCAATGGAATTAATGACATAGGACTAAGTTAGGTGAGTTACATAAATTTTTTATTTCTTTAAACTCTATTATGAAACCCATTGAATTAAAAGTCGGATCGATTTAGACTAGAAACAAATGAACTAGCAAATCATCCAATCTATTTGATATATAAAACCAAGAAGCAATTGAACCAATGTAACGTGACCTAACTTGAGGTAACCCAGGATTAACCCATATACCTAGAAAGTTAGGTAGGCTACCATCTTTTTCTAGCTCAAAATTAGTAAAGTTTTGGTTGTGACTGTTTTCTCACTATTGTTGACTACTGCTTTTTTTGACATTTCCTCTTCCACTCTGGTATATGTGAGATCTCTTTGGACTATGAGGTTTATGCTTTACTTAAAATTGACTACTTTTATAGGAAAAAACCATAAACATTCTTGAAAATCCAAGACCTAATGTGTGTTGCTTATAGAAGGCAAAGAAGGAAAAATATATCGTGTTTCTTCATATATGTTGGTAGGTATGCTCTACTCTTAATTTGTAAACTGTGATTTTGAAATTGTGAATAGGAACTGGGAGAGAAGAAATAGAGGAAGTGAATATTGTTGTTATTATTACAAAGCATGTGGTAACGAAGGAAAGAAAATAAGTCACAATCTTGTCTTGTCGATTGTCACATCCCGAAAATGTTATCTGGACATAGAAAGTTAAAAATTTGAATGAGGGCCAATATAAAAAGTAGATAGAGGAATGAAACAATTTTTGATGTGAAAACCCGATAGGATCCGGGCTGGCATTTTCAGAATTATCAATCTAGGAAGGGCAAAACGGAAAATTTTGAGAAAAATTCTAGAAAATTTCCAAAAAAATAGTAAAAATGTGGATTAGAGGTTTTGAAACCTCAATGGAGATCCTAAAGGTGAAATTTTTTTAAAAATGAATGATTACGGAATTTTCCAAACATGGAATTTTTTTGGAAAAATAGTGGAAAATTAGGGGAAAATAATTATTTTAAATAGTTGGAGGCCTCAATAATTCTGAAAAGATATGAATTAATTATCTAAATATTTATGGGAATTTATAAAATTGGTTTTGGGCCTTGAAAGTGCAGGAAATCATTTTTGGGAATTTATTTCTCATAGTTTTACCAATAGAGACCTAATCAAGAAAAATTCAAAATAAATAGTTAGAGGTAGAGAAAAATTTTAAAATTTTTAGATCATATCCTTATATTAAAAGAGGATTTTTCATAGAGAGAACTGTGTGTTTAGAGGCCTAAAATAATTATAGAATGTTACAAGTGAATAGTAACCGATAAAACTTCAAGATGGTTTAGGATGATGGTATAATTTGTGGGCCATCTTTTTGGACCACTCTATACCATGAGTGGGCCCCAAATTAGGCCAAAAAAGGGGGCCCAAAATTGGTGCAAACTCAGGGCCTAATATTAAAGCCCAATTAAACACGTATCTTGGATTATTCTAGGCCAAATACACATGGCATGATCTAGACATTTCCAGCACCTGATGGTAGCCAAGTACCCCTATTAAGTGGCACTCTTTCACACCAATTGGAGGGGGAGAGGTGGCAAATTATTTTGTCTATAAATACCCCCTAAAATACATGAAAATAGGTAGAAAAATGGCATAACAAAGGGAGGTTCTGTCAAAATGTTTTCTTGAGCTTCAAACCTAAACTCATTAAGTGCTTTTGGATAAGTAATTATCAAGCTTTAGTTAAGGACTCACCAAGGTATGTTTGAGATTTGGTTTAGTTAAGATTAATGCTTGTTTTGGTTAGGTATTTGAGTTAAAATTCAAGAGGGAGATGCTACCACATTTTGGTCAAAATATTTATACTTTAGGGAAGGACAGAAACCTTAATTATGAAGTGGAATAAGCATGTTTAAGTGGTGTTTGGATTGATTTTTGGAAGAAAACCAACTTAGAGTTCAATATATATCACTTCGGCCAAAACAGAATGAGAGGGAAGGAGTTTGATTTTCATAAATTTGATTGCATATTTGAATTCTACATGAAAAATTATGTAGGAATGAGCCAAGAGGTTATTGAAATCAAAGAGGGAACAATTATGTTAAAAATTAAAGAAAAGAGAGAATTAAGTAGGTTTAAGGTTAAGTATTGGTGTTTAAGTTTGGATGATTGTTAATGTGGCTTGTAATCATGCTTGGATTGATAGGTATTGTGGAGAAAAACCAAGGGGGACAATATTTCCTTGAGAAGACTGAATTATATTGAGTATAAAAGGTAGCATTGAATTGTAATTTGATTGTTTATTTTGCTTGTGTAATGTGTTTATATTGATTGCTTGAATTGAGGAATTTATATTGTGGCAATTGTTGGTTTTATGACATTTGATGTTCTTTGGCCAAATACATAGAAATATGTCAATGTGGAAGTATGAATATTTCTCTCTTGACATGATGCATAATATGATCTTATGTGACTTGAAGATGTCTTGAAGTTCTATGACATATCACATTATGCATTGCTTGATTTACATGATGATTATAGTTCATTGCTACTGAGATTTTCATGAAATCTCATTCCCTCCTATGTCAAATTATGCACTACTAGGAAGTGGAACAAATATGAAAAAAGGCAAGGAATTGGCGTTGGGCTAAGGAGGCCATGGAAATTTGGGTGACATTGTATAATGTTTATGTTGTATATTGATGAACTTTGGTACAAGTTTGTAATGAGTTAACATATGCTATACTTTGGCATTATGTAATCTATAGGATTGAATGGTTGTTTATAATCATGGTTTGGTATGCTTGAATGAATAGTACATAAAAAAGAGAAAAGAAAATGGAAGGAAATTGCATTAGGGGATAAAAGTGCTCTAAAAAAAGGTAGTTGTGTGACACATAAAATAATAAGCAAATGAACAAATTTAGACCTAAGACTTGGCAAACTTATAGATCTCATTTTTATTTTTAAAACAAGTGGTAGATTACTAAATTTAGAATTTTGGGCTAAGAGATATGCCCTTCCAAAGTTAGGCTAAAATACATGAAAATTGGAAAATGACCATATGAATAGTGCAACTTGACAAATTTTCTGGCTCTGTTTCGTGCTGATTTGATGCCTTTGTATGTTTTTCCCTTATAGTTCACATGACAAGCTTCAAGTAGAAATTAAAACCACCTCATTTTGATTTTTTTCACATTTAATTATGAATTTTCAAAGTTGACAAATATTTCAGCAAATGGTGAACAGTGCACGAAGGCTCTTTATGACCCCAAGTCGCAACTTGATAATTCCAAGTCACGACCTGACAATACAAGTTGCCTCTGTGACCTCAAGTCGTGACCTGGAGGTGCCAAGTCATAACCTAGACTAAAATTTGAAAAAGTTTCAAATTTTTGGGGATTTTCTCATACTTAAAGTTTGTATAATGATCCTAAATGGTTTCAATTATTATATAATGGGATAATAAAGGAGGTGTGACATCGATCATTAGATTTGTTAAAAGAGAGGAGAGATATAAAGGGAAAAAAGAAAGATGGAAGAATTGAGTGGTTATGTGAAGACCAAAAGGAGATAATAAATAATCAGTGCTCAAAAAGTAAATCAGACCAGTTTGGTCATATCAAAAACTGGTGAATCAACCATATGTTTGATTTGGTTTAATGATGACCTAATGCAAATAGGTCTTAACCCGATTAACCCTCTAGATTAAGTGGATGGCTCGATTTATTTTTGAAGAAAATGGAGGCACATTTAGGAGAATAGAAATGCAAATCACGCTAATAAATAAAAATGAAAGAACCAATGCATATTGTAATTACTACTAGAGAAAGAGAAAGTTGAACAAAGGATAATTTTGTTATGAGTAAAATGATTAGATAAAGAAGGGGGATTCACAAAAAGAGGGGGGTAATGACCTTGTGGAGACATTGCCTCTTGAACCCATTGGTTCTCTTATGGTTGCCTTCATCACTCATGCTTGAAGAAAAAGGAAATGGAAAAACAAAGAAGGAACGATATGCTAATACTATAGATATGATTATATGAGAGACTCTAAGAGGACAGCAGTAACTTCTCTTTTTATTCTCTCAAAAAGTCTAAATCAAATGACTAATATTAAAATAACATAATAGCAAAACTACCATTTAACTCCCTAACTCCTATTTATAGATATTTAACAAATAATAACATAAAAGTTCATTTATTGGATTAAGGTGCAAAAATACCTATTAACATATTTTTAAAGTACACCCAACATCACATACTTTTCTCAGGTGCAAATATAACAATACAAGTTCAAAATCAATATAAAAATATCAACACTACTAAGTGGAGTTTATGTTAATTTGACCATTAAGGAGAGATGCTTTGACAAAAAATGCTGACATGGAAACATATATGGCCTTATTATATTGTCATAATTGGCAATGGAACAATGAAAATATAAAAATAATCCATGTCACCCACCAATTATTAATTTTTTTTAAAAAACTTTAACCCCATTCCTACTGTCACACCTTACTTATATAGTACCTTAGCATTCATTTAGAATCATTCCATACCATGTTGGATGGTCTTACACTTAAAAATTTCAATTTGGACATTAATTTTCGGAAAATTACTGTTCACTGTCCAGTTTTCAGATTACAGGTCCAACTTTGAAAAATCATAACTAATTTTAGAAAAATCATATGGAGGTGTTGCAAAATTCTACGGAAAGCTCTTTCAATGGTCTTTAAGGGAAAAATATTCAACTGAACTCATCCTTACTGAAAACGTACAGTTTATTGGATTAAAATTACTATTCATTTGGTAAAATCTGGACTTTCCAGATTCTGCGCCTTAACTTCGAAAATTCATATCTCATTGTATACACATCCAAATAATGTGATTTACCACTCATTTTAAAGCTTGGGATATGAATTATAAGTGTACCAAATTCCGTAGCTTAACTCATTCATATGATAGGTCGAACTGAAGCTTGAAATTAACTGCTTCAGGACCTACGTTTTATCCCTTAATATCTCTTTACTTTAATTCTTTTTATTTCTTTGGCATACCTAACATGGGCTTACTTTTTCCCATTCATGCTCATATACTTTCATTCATGCCATAAACATCCTAAGCACATACATTGAATTGATGGCATTCATAACATAACTTACAACATAGGAGAATTATACATTGAATAATAACATCAATTATTAGCATTAATAATTCTCCACTTCTTCTCCTTGCTTCTCATGCCCTTAGTGCCCATCATTGATTTGACCTAAATGGTTGGTTAGGGAGGGGGTGAGATTCGGGGGAATCTCAGTAGCAAACACTACCACATACATGCACAAGATGGATGCTAGTGTATGGTATGTAGTTTTTCATAAATTTAAGTTAACTAGTGACATGCCATCATGCTTTATGCTTGGTATAAAAATACATGGCCATGGGAACATATTAAAAACAGCATTTCCAGCAACAATCATCATGTCACAACATCATTCAAACAACAAATACAAACCAACACATAAGCATACCATGTCAAGCACATAAAGGGTAAGTTCACTACCTTGCACCTCAAGCTTTCCTCTTACTTTTCCTTTGACTCCCTTGACTTTCCAACCATGTGGGCATTCGATCAACATCACTAAACATCCTCTTGGATGTTCCAAAGGTCCTAAACATAACCATAATGATGACACAATCCATTAGAACCATTAGATTACATAAAGTTCAAGACTAGCTTTCTTGAACCTCAACCCTTTCTCTTAGTCTTAGGGTTTTCTTTCTAACTTTTCTAATATAAATCTTATGATTTTACATCCTTATGATCTATTTCCTATCAATTAGGACCACTTTAGATGGCTTTAGATTCAAGAATATCAAATCTGGAAAATTTGGTTCGCGGGTACTGTTCACGCAGAATCTCCAGAATTTTTGATCAACTTTCAAAATTCATAATTAAATCTAGAAAAATCGAAATTGAGTGCTTCCAAGTCTCACTGAAAGATAATTAAGTTAAATTTAAAGGAAAAATAGATTCAGGAACCAATTCTATGATGAACAGTACCATAATTGTACGGAACTCGACAATCTCCCAAAAGTTCAACACTGTTTCCAGATTTCAAACCCTAACTTTGAAAAATCACCATAAATCGTACACATATCCAAATAAAGTGTTCTACCCATGGATTTAAAGCTCATAGAGTGTACTTTAAGCATACCAAATTTCAGAACCAGATATGAACAGTAACTAATTCGAAAAAGCCATCAAATCAGCACGTAATTCTTCCAATTTTCACATAGATCCACTTGGATCTACCATACTTTGAGGTGTTCTAGCAAGATCTAACAACCAAACTCCCTTCCCCACTCATCAACCATTTTGACCAGCCATCAAAAGGGAGAGAAGACATATTTTCAACCATAAAAGAGAAAGAAACCAAGGCAAGAACACATCTAGAGCCAAGAACTCACCTTGAACCTTGATTGTATGACCAAAGTTGATGCCTTTCTCTTGGTTTTCCCTCAAAACTCTCTCTTTTTCCCTCTCTTCATGCCTTGCACGAAATTCCCATCTGATTTAGGGGAGAGATGAGCTCATTAATGTGTACAAAATATCCCACCAACCATCATTAATGTTATGCCAAGTGTCATTAGCCTACTTAATCTTAATCATCTCTCTTAATTAACTTAAATCATAATGTAATTAAATTCCAAAGTCAAGATCCTCTCCATTGGTAGCTTGACACTTGGAAAGCTTTAATTACCATCCATTAAAGGCTTGACAAGTGGCGACTTGTGGCCCAAGTAAAGTGCAAGACTCTGATTAATACTTTATCGGTGCACTTTTACTCCGGGTTTAACTTCTTTTCTCTAATTACAGTGCTCTGGCCTCTGTAATTATTTTTTGTCAGATCCATAAATTCTCTTTAATTTTAGAGAGTATCTATGAATTTTCTTAGCCCATAACACTTCCTTTTAAGCCTTGCATAAAATTCATTTACTAAAATACCCTTTTATCGGCAAAACCGGCTCTTTAATTTCTTAAAGCCACTCTACTGGCCTTTTGGTTGCGGGACTAATTTTATAAATTAGTACAACCTTTCAACCCTTTAACCTCATTTTTGTATACACTTTTGAGGTCTCTTGCTATTTCAAATAATTACCTCAAACGGTATACTTTTTACCGGTCACAACCTCATAAATTCCATTTAAGCTGCCTCAGGGGTATTTTCATCTTTTCTCTTCATAGAAGAGCCTTAGAATATTATTTCCAATTTTCTAGGATTTTCTTGGAATTCTCTGCGTACTCTTCCATTTTTACCCCTGTTGGTCATAACTTTTTGAATTTACGGTTTTACCCTTGCTTAAGTCTAACCTCATAGAACCATCTCTTTGAGATTTCTAACTTACCCATTGGCCTGTATCTAGTCTCTTTTCTCTTTTTGGGCCTTCGAGACTTTACTGGAGCCTCTAACCTTAATTATACTCGAGCCCCTGAAAACTTTTACTTTGCAGTTTAGTCCCTAAAACTGCTTTAACTTCCTTTCTCATCTTTGGGACTTCTGCTCACAGGGGTCTGGTAACCTATTTAATTTAGGCTATTTTTGAAACTTCTAGGCCTAAAAGTCTAGATGTTACACCTACCAATTGGCTCCTACCCCCACTTTGAACTCTAATACAACTCTCCCTTCTCTCTAGCCTGGTTTTCTGCTTTTGCCTTCTAACTATCATATTCTTGCCACACTTCAACCCCATCCTCTTGTCATTAGCTAGCAAATTCACAATGTCTTCTTAGATCTACAAATACAATTTGCAAATTTGTCAGCAAAGTTGTGATATTTGCCACTATACCTCATCTCTTTTCTCGACTTGTGAAATTTGCAACTTTCAAGAATGTAATCATGATTAAACAAGAGAGAGGAGAATATAATCAACATAGAAGTAGAGATTAGTTGCGTATTATATACTAAAAGGGCCTTATACCCTTGTCTCTCTCTCAGTTGTCGATAAAGAAGAACTCTCCTTCCTTACTCTCAGTCCTAATTTAATGATAAAACTCTAGCTTGCATTTATTTGAGGTTTTGTTTTTGTGATAGTAATTTTTCTTTTCACTAGTTTTTTTGCTTCCCATAAACAAGATATTTAGTTGCAGAAATTCTACATAATGCTAAAATCATATAAAGTTTGAGAGATGGAGTAGCTCATCATCTTCATAATGCAAGGAAATAAGTTGTCCTTTTTAATGCTCTTTAATTGATTATGAATTTAATTTTTAAGTGTTTGAGATTGTAGTCAGGAATGAGATGGTCAAAGAGGATGAGGAAGAGGTTGCTTTGTTATTGGTTTGAACAGGGTTGTGATGGCGTGGGTGAATGATGAGTGAGATAGAGTATTTTTAAGTTGAGTGTAGTAACATGCTGATTTGGATATCAAGGTGGCTTAAATTAACCAATGTTAGCTTCACTTGATGGGGTTGATATTTTTGCACTCATTTTGAACTTGCATTCGTATATTTGCATATGAGAAAAGTATATGGTATTAGGCGCACTTTTGGTATAAGTTGATGGGTATTTTTGCACCTTAACCCTAATTTATTTAAGGCCAATTGTTGTCTATCATTAATTTTCAGTTAAATTCTAAAACTATGCTTAAAATGAAATATTATTCAATAGCCAACATTTAAAAATATCAAATGAAAAATTTAATCATAAATATCCAAGATTTAACTAATTAATTTTCATAAGATATAAAATGACTAATAAAATAAAATATAGTCCAGTAAATTCTATTACTATAAGTTAAATTCTACTATTTTAATATGGTCAGTTTGATCCAATAATCCTTGAACTACTACTTCGACTAGTTCAATGTTTGATCCAACTTTATGAACCTTGTAAAGAATAAAAGAAAGAAAAAATAGAGAAACAAATTTCATGTACATATAAATATTTTGTATTCAAACATTAAATGTTATTTTTTCATAATCAAAATGTGAATAAGTTTACATGTTTTAATTAAATTATGTTACTTTAATTATTACCACTTTGACTCTGATTTAACCCATTGACTCTTGAACCATTACCTCAACTAGTTAATTGACTAGTTCGGTTTTCAAAAGGTTGTTGACACCCAAACAAATACAAACATAGAAAGAAAATAAAATTAAATAATATAAGCTACTCCAAGTTATTCTGTCATTCTTTCATAACCATTTTAGAAGATGAAAAAATGAGGAAGATGAAAGGGAAAGAGAAAAGAAAAGACAAAAAGATGCTGGAAAAAGAATATCCAACCTATAAAATTTACAAATTCAATATTTTGATACCATGATTTCACAAAAATACATGCTAGGTAAAAAAATCCCTGCCATTCACATGATACTTGTCTTTAACATAATTGTGAAAGCTATCAATGATGTGAAGATAATAAAAAATGATATGAGTACATGAATCGTTGGTTGTATGTGTATGCTAGTTATCAACAATACATATATTTTGATCACGATAGATACGAGTATGATAATTATGATCGTAATAAGTATGCCATTCACTAGGTATGAGTATGCCAGTGATAAGCAACAAGAAATGATGATTATGAATCATATACTATTCACTACTAAGGTATACTGATAAATAATAGGTATGGTGATTGTCGCTATAAATATACTAATCATGAACAATTTGAACATGCTAACTATGATTGATATGCTAGTTGTTGTAGTAGTTATGCTAATCATTTGCAATATGAATATGAATATCGTTATGAGCATGTATAAAAATGTCAATATAAGCATAGTTTATTAGTTTTTACTATTAATATAATTATGGTGGTCAACATGGGTATGTCACCTATTGCTAATATAAGTATGCTACATACCCTCAGTATAAGGGAAAAGATCATCGCTAGCATGAAGATTCTAATGGTCATCAAACTGAGTACAAGGTGTAGATAGAACAACTCATAGCTAAACTAGACTATCAGCAATAGACACGTAATTGTACACATGATGACCTTGAGAAGGGAGCAAATAAGCTTATGGAGTTAGCCAATGACTTGAAGGATCAAGTAGAAAAGGCATGCTAAACAAGCAAGAATGTAGTTAAAAAAAAAAAAAAGAATTCTAAACAAGTAAGTTAGAGGAAGAAACTCCTCAAAATGGAGATTATAGATCCATTTGAAGAACTATCCCCAGATCATAAAAAGAGCATCCATGGCATTGAATTGCCCATATGAACACCTATCCCATAATACCTTGTCTGTTGGAAAGGATTTCCTAATAGTCACCATAATAAAGCTGTTTACTCCTTCCATGGTTTTCCCTTTTAGTGCCTCACCTTTACAAGGGATTCTTAGATAGCAATACCATGTTAAAGTTTTATCCTGGCCTTCCTTAGCATTGTGTTGTAATTTTAACTTATCAGAACACAATTTCTTTGAGTAAGAAAAAGTAATAAATAAAAAATGCATTAATCCATCAGTGAATGAAAAATTCATGCATAAATCACACATAATCCAACAAAACAAAGTTCTTAAAGCATAAATATGATGGGTTGATAATTTTTTTAACTCAAAATGATGTCATCATGAGCTTAGAAAAGGAAAAACATTATATACAATCCAACCTGGCCAACTTGTTTAACCTATTAGGTTAAATGTGTTAATCCCAAATCAATTACTAGCTAGTTTAGTTGGTTAAGTAGACCAATAGAGTGATTAGTTCTCTAGGTCAATAGTTTAATCAAGAGCTAATAATGTGAGCCAACCAAAAGCATAAAGCAATCCAAAAAAAATATGAAAAATGAACATAAAAATCAAAGAAGGCAACCTAATAAATAGAGAATGGACAAAGGACATGAACATACAATGAAGACAAAAATCAATTTAAAAAATTGAAATATTTCAAGTTCAAACATAGACACAGAGAGGGGAGGGCAAGTGGCAATACTGTGACTGAAGAAAAATGATTAAAGGACTCAACTTGAGTACTAACTCATAAATTGAGACTGATGGTGAGTGGTGAGATTGGAACTATGGAAGGAAAAGAGATAAAGACTATGATAATGAAAAGACCTCTTCTTAATACATAATTATAAAAATATTTTTAAAATGATAACCATGGTAGAAAAAGAATCAAGTTAGAGCGTTAAAATACTACCATGGTTATAAAGAGTTTGTCTTATTCCGAAAACATTCCAAGAGGCTCAGGATACATAAAACACCCATGAGTTTAATAATACACAGAACAAGGACTCAAGGCACAGTAACCGCCCATAAGCCCAACATAAACATTCCTCCCACAAAGACTTAGGGCACACAAAAAACACAGGTCACTCAACCCAGCCCACAAGTCATATAATAAGAGTAACACATACAGCAAAGTCTTATGGCCTTCAGCCATTTTAATAGTATTTCATCAAATACAATCATCTAAACAAAAACAAATATATGTCAATAAAGCCATGGGCCCTAAGATGGCAATATACATAACATTACACGCCTAAACCAAAAGAGGACTACTAGGCTATGCTCACCCATGCCTCTGGTTGCTTCCCTTCGCGCCGAGCCAAACTAGATAGCTCTCCTGAAAAGCATTGATGAATAGTGGGGTGAGACGTAAAGTTTCAGTAACCAAGTATTAATTTATAACATATACAAGTAGGATGGCAGGTTGGTGAAATAGTGCTTAAATATAGTTTAAGTAATAAATGATACTTTAATAGATACAATCACGTAAAAGGAGTATATCTCACCATCCATAGCACAATTCATACAAAAGTACATATATGCAACAACACAATGAAATATGCCTTCCTATCACCTTACTCCTCTTTATGACTCCTTGACAAGGACCCGGGCTTTCTGTGTTGAGTAACCTAGCCAAATGTCACCCCGCTCATATCAAGAAATAGGCTCCTTCCTATACCTACACTGCCCAAGGATGGACTACGGTACAAGAAGTGTCTACCCAAGAGTTCATTTTCAATTCTGAGCCAAGAAAAAGGAAGAACTATAGGGGTCTAACAAAAAGACCAAACACTAGGATCAATAGTGTGGGCACGCCGTGCGGGCTTCAAGAACAATTATCCTCTACATAACAAAATCCCAACCTTCACATATGAACCCCATGCATAGTCACAATATATATTGAAAATCTCATAGTTCTTCAAAGTAAAATGATATTTCAAACAAAGTACAAATTATTTTATTTAATAACATGATATTAGTATATTAAATTCAACATCACAAGAAAACAAAATTTTCAATAAAACACAACTCATTCATAATTAAATTAATATACTTCCCACTTCACCAAAATTTGGCATATAAGAAAATACATACTTTATTCACAAGCATACTTTCACAAATTAATTTGAGAAAATAAAAACATAATAAACACCTTACAATCCAAAGCATGTATATAAAATAAATTAACCCTGGTTACCTCTACTCCAAGCTTAACCTCACAGCTTGAGAAATAAGAGCATAAATTACAAACTCCGAAGTATAAGATAATCTGCAAATAATATAGATACAATTTAATATACATAAAAATAATTAACTTAAATCACATAGAATTTATTATTATTAATATTTATACATATATCTACTATCCAAAAAATTCTTACTTTGAATAACAATTTTCCTCTACCCAAATAACTCATTTAAATTATAAATATTTATAAAAATATTGTTTTTATCTAATATTGTAAAAATCTCAATTTAGAACTTGAGTTTCCAACTTCAAAATTTTTCTAATAATATATCCTTAACCTATTTTACATTTTAAATTGATTAAAATATCAATAATATATTAAGTAACCCAAATAAGTTGTTTAACTTAAATTTAATCAGTAAAAAATATTCTATATATCCTGAACAATGCATTTTCCAACTAAAATCTTAGTTTAAAATTCTCAAAATAATCAATAAACAAATATTAACCAGTTAAAATTTTAATAATACATCAAACAACCCAAATAAATTATTTAACTTAGTTTTAATTGGTATAAATATGATATATATCATAAATGACAGATTTTTCAACAAATAAATTTAATTTTAAATACCAAAAGTAATAAAAAAACAAATCTAAATCGATTAAAATTTCTTACTAATATATCCTTAAATTTCTACGGTCAAATATTGTCAAAACCCAATATTTACTCCATACCCAAATCACAAAATTTTCTCTAAACATTATAATAATACTACTAATATAAAGATCTAAATATATAAGAAATATTTATAAAGAAATTTAATAGACAGAAGTGTTTTTATGTACCTATATGATCCCTAAAACTTATAATACCTTTCAAACTGCTAGCACTTCTCTGCCTTTCTCTCGATCTCTCTTCCTGCACCTCTCCTCCTCTATTTAAACTTTAAACTTCAACCATCCTCTTCATTTTTTTCTTCTTCAATAAATGTCGCCCTTCATCAATTTCTTCTTCTTCTTTAAATGCGTTCAGCTTTCGATGGAAAGCTGAACGTGTTATCCCTCCCCTTTTTTTCTTAAATATAAAAATATTATTATTTTATAATAATAAAATATTATTATATTATATTTTTTTGAAATAATATTAATATTTTTTAAGTAATATTTAGGGTGTTACAGTTCTCCCCACCTAAATAGAATTTTGTCCTCAAAAGTCACAACGCATATAAGAAATATAACAACACAACAACATTGAAGAAAAAGATAATATCACCACACACATACTATCATCACATAAGATAGTATACAATTAACACATCAGCACATATTTTAGAAAACAGATGTGGAAAATCACACCGCATTCACTCCTCAGTTTCCCAAGTGGCATCACCAGGGGACATGCCTTTCCAAAAAACCTTAAGTACTAAGTTGTTTTATTTCGGAGTTGCTTATTCTTGACATCTAGAATGTGTTTGGGCTCAGCTCGAAAGGTGATATTATCTTGTAACTCAATCTCCTCTGGCTCAATAACATGAGATGGATCTGGATGATACTTCTTGAGTTGTGATGCATCAAAGACATTATGCATATTAGAGAGATGCGGGGGTAAAGCAATTTGATAAGCGACCAGTCCAATATGCTCCAAAATCTTGTAAGGTCCAAGATATCGAGGAGTCAACTTCTTGGCCTTGATGGATCTACCAATGCTAGTCACTGGTGAAAATTTCAAAAACACATGGTCACCCACTCCAAATTTCAAAGGCCTCTGTCGTCAATCTGTGAAACTCTTCTAGTGACTCTAAGCAGTCATCAACCTCTATTTGATTAATTCAATTTTCTTTGTGGTTGCCTCCCCAAAGTCAGGCCCAACAATGGTTCTCTTACTCAATTCAGTCCAACACAGTGGTGATCTACACTTTCTTCCATACAATGCTTTGTAAGGTGCCATCTGGATGCTCATATGATAACTATTGTTGTAGGCGAATTTTGCTGATGGAAGATGGTGATCCTAGCTACCTGGAAGTTCAATTGTGCAAGCCCTCAACATATCCTGGAGAGTTTGGATAGTCCTCTCAGTTTGACCATCAGTTTGGGGATGATACGTCGTACTGAACTTCAACTTTGTGCCAAAAGCTACTTGCATCGCCTTCCAGAAGTTTGAGTTGAACCTTGCATCTCGATCTGATATGATATCTTTTGGTATCCCATGCAATCTCACAATCTCATCTACATACAATTGAGCTAGTTTTTCTATAGAACAAGTAGACTTGATTGGGAGAAAGTGGGCTAACTTTATTAGTCTATCTACAATGACCGAGATTGCATCATAACCCGCTGGAGTTCTAGGCAAACCCATGATAAAGTCCATTAAAATGCTATCCTATTTCCACTTAGGGATTTTTAGGTTTTGGATTAAACCTGATGGCTTTTGGTGTTTAATTTTTACTTTCTGACAAGTCAAGCACTTGAGTACAAAATTAGTCACATCACGCTTCATCCCTGGCCACCAATACTCTTGCTTCAAATCATGATAGATCTTGGTTATTCCAGGGTGAATGGTGTACTTAGTTCTATGTGCCTCCTCAAGAATTGTCTTTTTCATTTCTTCATTATTTGGAACACAAATTCTTCTCTTGTACCTTAAGATTTCTTCATCTCCAATATCATAATTTGATACTGCTCCATTTTCTACTTTTTCTCTTATCCTCA
This sequence comes from Neltuma alba, assembly GCF_004799145.2. Taxonomy (NCBI): domain Eukaryota; kingdom Viridiplantae; phylum Streptophyta; class Magnoliopsida; order Fabales; family Fabaceae; genus Neltuma; species Neltuma alba. Next base: position 580,481 of record NW_021635079.1, on the reverse strand, counting down.
TTAATTTCTCATCCTCTATTTGGGCTATCTTCAGCTCTTTTAAGAAGTCAAAGTCCCCAAGTACTGCATTTAGAGTAACAGTCATCTCTAGCATCTTACCCATAATTGGTATTTTAGTTAACTTCTCTAGCAATTGATGTTCTGTTACATTCATGTAAAAAACATACACTATTTTTCTATCAATGCATTAGCCACCACATTAGCCTTCCCTGAATAATACCTCAACTCAAAATCATAATCCGCTAAGAACTCCATCCATCTTTACTGACGATTATTTAACTCTTTCTGGTCTACCAGGTACTTTAAGCTTTTATGGTCACTGAAAATCTCAAATTGCGCACCATAAAGATAGTGTCTCCAAATCTTTAAGGCAAACACAATTGCTGCTAGTTCCAAGTCATGGGTGGGGTAATTCTCTTCGTGAGGTCTTAATTGTCTCAATGCATGAGCTACCACCTTGTTATCTTACATCAATACACAGCCCAAACCTTTTAAAGATGTATCTATGTATACTGTGTACATTTGTGATGGTTCAAGTATAATGAGGACAAGTGTCATGGTCAACTTTATTTTCAACTCCTGAAATGCAGCTTCACACTTTTCTGTTGATACAAAAGGTTTGTCCTTCTTTGTCAAGTTAGTTAATGGCATGGCTATCTGAGAAAAGCCTTTAATGAAACGACGGTAATACCCAGCTAACCCTATAAAGCTCCTCACTTTAATCATAGACTTGGGAGTTTCCCATTTCAACACCGCCTCTACTTTACTCGAATCCACGACCACACCTTCGACTGATACCACATAACTTAAAAACTTTACCTCCTTTAACCAAAACTCACATTTGCTCAGTTTGGCATATAACTTGTTCTCTCTTAATATTTGTAATACAATACGAAGGTGTTTACAATGCTCCTCTTCGCTCTTAGAGTATATGAGGATTTCATTAATGAAGACTACAACAAATTGATCTAAGTAAAGCCAGAAGATCCTATTCATATAGTCCATAAACACCGCTAGAGTGTTTGTTAATCCAAAAGACATCACTAGAAACTCGTAGTGACCATAACGAGTTTGAAAAGCGGTCTTGGGAATGTCCTCTGACCTAACCCTTAACTAATGATAGCCAAATCTTAAATCAATTTTGGAGAACACAGAAGAACCTACAAGCTGGTCAAGCAAGTCATCAATTCTCGGAAGGGGATACTTGTTCTTAATTCTGACCTTATTCAACTGATGATAATCTATGCACAACCTCAAATTGCTATCTTTCTTTTTGACAAACAACACGGGTGAACCCCATGGAGAAACACTCGATCTAATAAAACCTTTTTCCAACAGATCCTCAATCTATTTCTTTAATTCTGCTAACTCAGAGGGTGACATTCTATACAGAACTTTAGAAATAGGTTCAGTTCCTGGAGTTAATTCAATAGAAAAATCCACCTCCCGTATCAGAGGTAACCCAGATATTTCTTCAGGGAACACATCAGGAAACTCACTTACTACTTTAATCTGGTCTATCTTCCCTTCCTTTTCAAGTTGCATAGAGAAAAAGACCACAAAAGCTTGGCACCCTTCTTAATAGATTTCTCTACCTGAGCTACTGATAATAAAACAGGAACATCTAGTACGTCTACAAATGTTGAGATTGAGTGCAACATAACAAACTTCTTCTTGGAATCCAAAGTAGCTCTATTAGCTAACAACCAATCCATATCTACAATAACATCTATGCCTCGTAGGGGCAAACAAATCAAATCAATGTTTATTTCCCAATCCCTAAATACAAAGGTCAAACCTTTGCAGACTTTAACAGTTCTCACGGTTCCTCCCGCCGGAGTAGTCACACACAGAACATAAGACAAATCATCCATACACAGTCTTAATCTTTTAACACAATAAAGGACACAAAAGAGTAGGTTGCTCCTGAGTCAAACATAGCACATAAGGGATGATTTTGTAAGAGTATGTTACCTCAAATCAAATTAGGTGAATCACCCATCTCCTCAGAAGTCATAGCGAACATACCCCTTGGTACAGATGACTTAGGGGTCCTGTTGTTTCTCTTAGCCTTATTGTAATACTTAGCTAAGTGTCCTAGCTCTCCACAATTAAAGCAGATCTAGTACTCTCCAAAGTGTTGCCTTCCACATCTAGGACAAGCGAGATGGTTAGTCATGCTAGGAGTAGATGCTACAGAGCCACGCTGGGAAATTTGACTCCCTCCTCCTTGACTCCTCTGGGTATGAGCACCGTGAAAATGGTTCCTTTGCTGAAAGTTTCCCTGATGGGATTGTTTTCTGTTGCCAAAACTACTAGCACCTGATTGTCTAGTTTTCTTCCCCACTCCACCAGTAGGTCCCATATAGCTACTAAATTGCCTTCCAGATCTTGAGGCACCTGTCTGGCGACTAAAGCACCCAAGGTTGTCTCTTCTACGATACTTATCAATTTCTCTCATCCTTCATGCAATTTGACGAATATGAGTACACATCTTTTCAAAGTTAGTAACCTTTACTGTGGCCAATTGTTGCTTAATGTCTGGTCTGGCTTTCTCCATTAACTGAACAGCCATCCACCAAGTGTTTCGATAATGATGTAGGTATACCATATACTTGGATAGATCTATGAATTAGGCAATAAATTGATCCTTATGCATGTTTCCCTATTGCAAGGCATAGAACTCTGCTTCTTCCTATTGTCTCACCTCTATTGGAAAGAAGTAATCAAAGAATAAATCCTTGAATTAATTCCAAACCATCCTCCTATCATTAATAAGTCTCACTCTATCCCACCATTGCTCTACCCTTCCTTCTAACAGAACCTTGGCAACCTGCACCTTTTGTTGGGAACTACAATTGACAGTACTAAACAGGGTCTCCAATTGGTTCATCCAAGCCTCTGCTTCTATAGAATTCAGACTACCCTTAAAAGTTAGAGGGTTGAAGCGGGCTATATACTTCCAAACTGTTGTTATAGGAATGTCTGGTAATACCTCAGCAACCTCTTCTTTATTCACCGTTTCTTGCTCATTTGATTGGGGCCTATTATGTTCAATACTGTCACCATCATGATGACCTTCCATCTCTTGAGAGATTTCAGCTTCCTTGTTCCTTCGGTTATCCTCTATTTTTCTAACCCGCTCATTAAGGGAAAGAATTACAGCTTGTAATTGCCTCAAGATCTCATCATTAGTCTGATTAGCTTGACAATTGCCATTAGGTGGTTGGCGACTTCCCTCACCAGTATCAGCATTACGCCTAGTTCTTATCATCTCTCCCCACCTAAGGGTAGAACCCTATAAAAAGAAAGGTAAACATGTAAGAAAGGAAAAAGGGGAAATTAAAGGAAAGCTTAAGTGTAATGAGTGTATATTGCTATAGATATTATTTGAAATGCACCAGATATCACAAAAACCTTGAAACTGATACTAAGTTGAAAAGACTTCTTCTTAATACATAATTGTAAAACCATTTTTAAAATGATAACCATGGTAGAAAAAGAATTGAGTTAGAGCGTTAAAATACTACTATAGTTATAAAGAGATTGTCTTATTCCGAAAACATCCCAAGAGGCTCAGGATACATAAAACACCCATGGGTTTAACAACACACAGAATAAGGATTTAGGGCACAGTAACTGCCCACAAGCCCAACATAAACATTCCTCCCACAAAGACTTAGGGCACATAAAAAACACAGGTTGCTCAACCCAGCCCACAAGTCATATACATAAGAGTAACACATACAGCAAAGTCTTATAGCTGATCGAAGCCGAGTTATCGCCTTCCGGATCGTCAAGAAAGTGAATTGTACTAGAAAAATACAGTATAGGATGCAACCAGTTATGCTTCTCGAGGAGCATATTACTGGAAATCTGAGTCTAGATTGGTTATCAAAAGCATTGTAAATTTGGGTGAAGAAAATGGGGGGTTTCAAGTGCTTAAAGTGGTGCAATGAATGAAAAGTACAGAAAATTAACTTTTTTTAGTATTTTTGAATGAATGAAGAAATATTTTGGATTTGAAGGAGATTATGGTTAAACAGTCTCTTGATGATGAAAACTCAGTATCACTGCTCTTTAAAATGATTGGGAGTTCTAGGAAACCTCTAGGTCTGAAGCAAACCCCAAGTAATCACTTAGGTCCAATGTTTTAATTAATGAAAACTCACTTTAATTAAAATTAATTAACATCTCTTAAAACACTGTTGAAAACCACATAGAGTGTAAATGGAAGGATGATGCAAATGCCCTCAGAATGTCAATCGACAAACACAAAATACCAAACACCTAGATTAATCAACAATGATCACTGAAAATCAAAATGAACACAAGGATTCAAACTAAAATATTATATAGATTAATCAACATTAACATCATCCAATCCAAATACAATAGAATAGTCTAAACACAAGATTTACAATCATAAACCAAATCTAAACAAGTGCAGAAATGTCCTAAATCTAGAAATATTCAACACAACATTAAGCAAATCCCCAATTAAGTCCTTGAGCTCAAGCTTTGTCTTCCATCACTAAAAGGCTAAGGTTTAGCCTCTCATGCCTTCAAACCAATCGCAATTGCTTTAGGAATGAATAGCCATGGTTAAATCTAAAAATGAGATTGGAAAAATGAAGAATAAGGTGGTTGGAGTGGTTTGATTAGTTCAAAAATACAAAAAATGATAAAGAGATGAAGAAAAATATAAGTTTTGGGGGTGGGATCAATGGAGGCTTGAGAGGAGATGATGGTAGCTCAACCTATTGCAAATCTGCAGAAGGGGAGAGTGTCTGTTCGTGGTGGCTGCCCCCTTTAGGTGTAAAAGCTCAGAAACCTATTCCAAAATACACAACTTAACTTAAAGCACTCAAGTCATGACCTCAAAAGTGTCAGGTCGCGACTTAGGGGGTTCAAGTCGCGACCTCATAAGTTTCATGTCGCGACTTGAGAAGACAGAGAGCTTTCATCTTAAGTCCAAAACACGTAGTTTATTGAAAGGGCATCCATGTCACGACCTGGGGAGGCAGAATACTCCAAACTCGTGTTTTGGTCCTTGTAACATTTTGGCTCCATCCATGCTCCATCTTATTTCTTGGGTTCTTCTCTAATTGCCTAAAAATCACAATAAAGAGCTCTGTAAAGACCAATTGATTACAGATCAAGACAATTAAGATTAAGGAGAGAGAAATGACCCTTTTTACCCCTTAAATAGCAAAATGCAATGCATGACTCAATGTAATCAAATGGATAAAAAATACATGCATAATGAGGGTAATATTGTTGCAAAACATTAGAAAACCTTGAAAAAACCATATAAAGATTAGGTTCTATCACTCCCCCACACTTGAACCTTTATACTCCTAGATGAAGACTTGAATCATTCTAAAGAAAGTACAGCTACAAATAAAGAAACTAGCATGTTAAAAAGTGATTTCAAGAGCTCGTTGATCAACATCTTTCAGGAATACAAAAATGATAACATGAACAATGCTAAGTAATCCGATACAATGTGCAATTAACTCTAAATGCATAAACAGCAGAGATTTGCTCACAGTGTATAAGTGTTTGATTCGCTCATCTCTCTTCATTGGCGTTCTTTTCTCTTAATCATCAAAGCAGCAAACATTGTACCATAAGCTTATAATAACTCTAAAATCTCCACTACTATTCAACATTCATATAAAGAATCAAGAGGACTTTTAAGGTTGTAGTGATGGAAAGGCTAAATGGAACAGAAAATGGTAAACTCGAGTGTCAAGAATTGAAGAAATGTGAGTTAAATATCATCTAATCTTAGACAAGGAAGTTTAGATCCCAACCTTCTACCACCAAGGGAATACTTTATTTAACTTTATTTTGCTACTATAGCTTATGTATATAAGAAGTATTTCTTTACTTTTCTGTTCTTTTTTTTTAAAAAACTAAAAGTAAAATTCCCAATTAAGACCCATGAAGATCAGGAAATTGTAATTATTGAGCTGGAATCAACTCAATTAATGTCATTGTTCAAAACACTCAAAATCGTAGACAAAATAAAGGAAGTGCGGGCTCAAAAATGGTTAAGCAACGGATAGAAGGTTGTGGGTTGTGTTTGGGTAGAAAGGTGTAGAAAAGAATGCCACTATCATATTCAAAATCATAAATGCACACGTAATTTTGACCAAGAGCTAAAACAAGTTCTAGAGAATGTAAACCACATGAATAATCACTCAATATAGGAATTAAAGCTCAAGAATATCCTTCCAAAAAGGGTTTCACATCTCCATTGCTCATACAAGAAGTTTCAATCAATATGCATTAGTCATAAGACATTAAGACACTTATCACAAAAGCAACCCATAAGATGAGGATTAAAAAGATCAAAATAATCACTTAAGAATATACTTGAATCTCAAAGTGACTATAGAGTCTTTAGAAAAATCATTTTCAAAATCAGTGCTCGTAAAAGTCCAAGGATGGCATGGTTTTTGTCACACCTTACTTATATAATACCTTAGCATTCATTTAGAACCATTCCAGACCACTTTGGATGGTCTTAAGCTTAAAAATTTCAATTTGGACGTTAATTTTCGGAAAATTACTGTTCACTGTCCAGTTTTCAGATTACAGGTCCAACTTTAAAAAAATCATAACTAATTCTAGAAATATCGTATGGAGGTGTTCCAAAATTCTACAGAAAGCTCTTTCAATGCTCTTTAAGGGAAAAATATTCAACTGAACTCATCCTCATTGAAAACGTACAGTTTATTGGATTAAGATTACTATTCGTTTGGTAAAATCTGGACTCTCCAGATTCTGCGCCTTAACTTTGAAAACTCATATCTCTTTGTATACACATCCAAATGAGGTGATTTACTACTCATTTTGAAGCTTGGGATGTGCACTATAAGTCTGCCAAATCTCGTGGATTTAACTCATTCATTTGATAGGTCAAACTGAAGCTCAAAACTAACTGCTTCAGGACCTACGTTTTATCCTTTAATAGCTCCTTACTTTAATTCTTTTTATTTCTTTGACATACATAGCATGAGCTTAATCTTTCTCATTCATACTCATATACTTTCATTCATGCCATAAACATCCTTAGCACATACATTGAATTGATGGCATTCATAACATAAGTCATAACATAGGAGAATTATACATTGAATAATAATATCAATCATTAGCATCAATAACTCTCCACTTCTTCTCCTTGCTTCTCATGCCATTAGTGCCCACCATTGATTGACCTAAATGGTTGGTTAGGAAGGGGGTGAGATTCAAGGGAATCTCAGTAGCAAACAATACCACATAATCATGCTAGATGGATGCTAATGCACTACACGCAACTTGTTTATTCTCTTGTTAATTAGTGACATACTAGCATGCTCAAAGCTAACTTCTTGATGCATGGCCATGGAGACATAATCTACTCATCATGAATAGCAATTATAGCAGCTAAAACATGTCACAACAACATGCAAATAACATGTACACGGCAACACACAAGCATACCACATCAAGCAATGACAATAGGTAAGTTCACTACCTTGCACCTCAAGCTTTCCTCTTACTTTTCCTTTGACTCCCTTGACTTTCCAACCATGTGGGCATTCAATCAACATCACTAAACATCCTCTTGGATGTTCCAAAGATCCTAAACATAACCATAATGATGACACAATCCATTAAGACCATTAGATTACATAAAGTTCAAGACTAGCTTTCTTGAACCTCAACCCTTTCACTTAGACTTAGGGTTTTCTTTCTAGCTTTTCTAACCTAAATCTCATCATTTTCCATCCTTATGATCTATTTCCTATCAATTAGGACCACTTTAGATGGCTTTAGATTCAAGAATATCAAATCTGGAAATTTTGGTTCGCGGGTACTGTTCACGCAGAATCTCCAGAATTTTTGCTCAACTTTGAAAATTCATAATTAAATCTAGAAAACTCCAAATTGAGTGCTTCCAAGTCTCACTGAAATCTAATTAAGTTAAATTTAAAGGAAAAATAGTTTCAGGAACCAATTCTACTCAGAACAGTACCAGAATTGTACGGAACTCGACAATCTCTCAAAAGTTCAACACTGTTTCCAGATTTCAAACCCTAACTTTGAAAAATCACCATAAATCGTACACATATCCAAATAAAGTGTTCTACCCATGGATTTAAAGCTCATAGAGTGTACTTTAAGCATGAAAAATTTCAGAATCAAATACGTACAGTAACTAATTCGAAATAGGTATAAAATCAGATGCTACAGCCACCACATACCTTGATTTTGAAGCTTGAACTTTGTTCCTTCTTCTTGGCCTTCACCCCTACGTTTTTCTCTCTAAATTTTGGCAGAGTTTCCCCTCTTAAACTCATGTTGGCTGAAAATATGAAGGGGAAGAGGCTCTATTTATAGCCAAAAAAGTTGGCTTGAATGGACCAAAATGCCCTTGGTGGCTAATAGAAAGGGTAAGGGCAAATTTGGAAGTTCAAGTGGACTTTTGCATCATCATTGCATCATCTTATTACATCATTCTTACCTCAACCTTCTAGAAGATGCCAAGTGTCATGAAAGTGGTGGAGGAGATGGGAGATTAGATCCTAACCGTTGGATCAAACTTGTTTCATAAGCTTCCTCCGAATTTACTTGGCCCACGTTTCTCCGGCTTTCTTTATGGCCTTTCAGAGCTCAAAAAATTATTCTGTCTACTTTATAAATTCCATTTAATTCTAGAAAATATCTATGAATTTTCTTAGGCCATAACACTTCCTTTAAACCTTGCATAAAAATTCATTTACCAAAATACCCTTTTATCGGCAAAACCGGCTCTTTAATTTATTAAAGCCACTCTACTGGCCTTTTGGTTGCGGGACTAATTTTATAAATTAGTACAACCTTTCAACCATTTAACCTCATTTTTGTATACATTTTTGAGGTCTCTTGCTATTTTAAATAATTACCTCAAACGGTATTTTCAGGGGTATTTTCATCTTTCTCAGGGGTATTTTCATCTTTCCTCTTCATAGAAGAGTCTTAGAATATTATTTCCCATTTTTTAGGATTTTTCTTAGAATTTTCTGTACCCTCTTCCATTTTTCCCCCTGTTGGTCATAACTTTTAGAATTTACAGTTTAGTCCCTGGTTGGACTTAACTTCATATAATCCTCTCTTTGAGGCTTCTAACTCAACCTTTGGCCTATATCTAGTCTCTTTTCTCTCTTTGGGCCTTCGAGACTTTACTGGAGCCTCTAACTTTATTACACTTTAGCCCCTTAAAACTTTTACTTTGCAGTTTAGTCCCTGAAACTACTTTGACTTTCTTTCTCATCTTTGGGACTTCTGCTAAAAAGGGGTCTGGTAACCTATTTAATTTAGGCTATTTCTGGAACTTCTAGGCCTAAAAGTCTGGATGTTACAGTTTTTAAGAAAAACTGTTTAATGCAATGAAGGTATATAAAAAGAGCAATGGTTTGCTTGAAAAAGATACAAAGGTAGCTTAAAAGGTTTCTCCTACACAGCATTGCAAAAAGCAAAGAGAAGGATAGCGATGCACAACAAAAGAGGCTAGGTTGCGATCTAAAAATAATGAGGTCACGACTTGGGTACACAGAAGTACCAAGTCAAGAAAGGGGGGTTATGGTCGTGACTTAAAATTATCAAGGTCACGACCTGAAATCACAGAGAGCCTCCAATGCCAAAGTCACTACTCAAGTTGCGACCTGAAGTAGTGAGGTCGCGACCTGAGGTCATAGAAACTACCAACAAAAATTTTCAAAGCTTGGCCAACATTTAACAAGTAAAAACCCTTTTAGTAAGCATCAAAATAGACAAAAATGATCCAATACATAACAATTCACCATCCATAATCAATTAAAAACCAAATAATGATGATGAAAGATTGGATTTTCGAAAAAAAATTTGCCAAAAATCTGAAACAACCACAGAAATGATGCAACAAAGCGAAAATGAATCCCTTCCCCACACTTAGGTTTGATAGTGTCCTCACTGTCAAAGGGAAAGGGAAAAAGAACAACAACCACCATAATTAAAACAAATAACACCAACCACACATAAGCATGGCAATGCCCTCACTGCATGACTAAGCAAACAATTAAGCATAAGGAAGGATGGACATAAGACAAGAACAGCAAGAGGAGAAAATTATTGAATTGAAAAACTACAACCTAAAATAAGCTAAACTACTTTTCCTACTAGTTGGCTCCCTTCCCCACACTTATCTCACTAACACATGCAATAATCAAATCAGTCAAAACAAAACAGAACATAGTGAACAAGATAGGTAAAGGAAAGAAGCGACCTAAGGTGTCATGGAGGCTAATAGCTCTCCTTGAAGAAACGAAGGTGCTCCTTTTTTACTTGGAAGAACCGGCCTTTAGCATCCCTCATTACAACCTTCCTATGCTGGCATATTGAATGAACTTCAAAAGGTCCAATCCATCTAGCCCTTTTTTCAGCTTTTGGCATATAATAAGTGGACAGCAGGCCCTATGCCTTAGCACCAGCTTCAATCTTCATAGCCTCCTTAGGAGTTAATAGGAAAGGGTCTTCATAGACTAGATCAATGACTGTGTAGTGGTCAATGGAGAGGGGAGGTAAAGTGGCAGAAGGTATCTTAATTTTCTTCTTCTTCACCTTAGAAAAGAGCCTAAGAGATGTAGGCTCTTTGCTCTCTTCCTCAGAATCCACTTTCTTACTCTCCATAGAAGCAACCACTATCTTTTGATTAGTTTTCTTAGTTGAGGGTGTCGAGACGGTAGAGTGGAGAGCAAGTGGAGTTGTTACTGGTCTATGCACAGCATTTAGGACACGCAGCTCCCCGACAAGATTCAAGCACTTCTTTTTCTTAGAAGTCTTTGCAGCTCTACTACCACCTATATTAACATCAGAAACAAAGCCTTTCTTAGGCTCAAAGAGGTTAGTAAAAGACTTCCCAAGTGTACTATTAGTAATAGTAGAACCAGATAGAGTAGAAAAGGTGTAATCTAACTGATGAACAGTAGAACAGCCCACATCACTACCATTAGAAAGAAAGGGGGAAGCAGAGTCAGGAGTAGGGGATGAGACATGCATTTTATTAACATTATGAAGCTCATCAATGAACAACCCATCAACAAAATTAACATCACACATCGAGTAATATTCATGCAGTTGTTTCATTTGTTCATACATATTCAAATAAGCAAATTTATCCCCAACAGACATAGTGATAGACCCTTTTTACATGTCAATGTTAGTATTAGCAGTTCTTAAAAAGGGTCTACCCAAAATTAAGGTCCCATCCCCACCTTGTCCATTAGGCATATCCAAGACATAAAAATCAGCAGGGATAACTAAGTCTTTGACTTTCACTAGGATATCCTCTAAGAAGTTGTATGGGTACCTTATAGTCCTATCAGCTAACTGGAGCATCATAGTGGTAGGTTTAAGACTTTTAATTTGTAAGGACTCATACATTGACCTAGGCATAACATTAATGGAAGCACCTAAATCAAGTAAAGCCTTAGGAATAGTTGTCTTACCTACAGTACAAGGTATAGTGAAGGAACCAGGGTCATGACATTTGATTAGGAGTTGTGGTTTAAACAAAGTAGACACATTAGAGGGTAACTGGACTCGTTCATTAGGTTTAAACTTCCTCTTATGTGTGCACAACTCTTTTAAAACTTTGGCATACTTAGGGATCTTTTTAATCAGTTCAAGCAAGGGTATAGTTACTTCATCTATTTTAAAAGTTTCAAGCAACTCATTATCTTGTTTTTCATTAGCAATTTTCATACCTTGCAAGTAAGATTGAGGAAAAGAGAGTTTATTAAGATTTACCTTCTTACCCTCATTGCTCAAGGCTCTATGAGTACTTATTCCCGCTTTGTTTTTCCTTTGTTTGCCCTTACATTTTGACCCTTCCATAGGGTTCTCCTCTTCTTATGCATCTTTACTTTCTTAGGATCTCTTTCTCCTAAGAAGTTCCTCCTTCTTGGAACTTTCATATTTGCCCAACTTCATAGAGGTAAGTTAAGAACTCTCTATTTCTTGCTCAGATGCATCTTTGTCTACCCTTTCATCCTCAAAGTGGACCTTTCTACCACTTCTTAAGAATATCGCATTAAGAGCTTTTGGATTGATCACTGTGTTGGAAGGAATACTACCCCCACTCTTAGCTTACATATCATTGACTATATTGGACAGTTGGGTTAAATGACTAGTGATGTCAACATTCTTCAAGGTGAGCTCCTCCAGTTTTTTGTGAACATCCGAATTATCCTTTTACATTCCTTGCAAGATAGTAGTTATGGAGACGAACTTATCTTCACTCTCCTTCATTCGCCCCTCAATGTTTGTGATCTGGGCTGCCATGCTCTTTAAAAGTTAAGAAGTGTCATCCCCTCTTTGTGTTTGAGACACCATCGTGTTGGGCGGTGTTGTCACTACAGCTCTTGAGGAATCTTGAAAGTTGCTTAAAGAGGCCCCGATATTGTGGAACTAATTTTCTTGGAATTGATTGGGCCTATTTGCTTTGCCTCCCCATTTAAAATTTGGATGATCTCTCCAACTGGGGTTATAAGTGTTTGAGTAGGGGTCTCTCTTCTAATGTTGCCCATATCTTTCTTAGTACATTGCATTGACCACTTCTAACAGCCTAAGGCAATTTCAAATTGTGTGCATCAGGGAGTCACAAACTGCACAGCTTGTAGATTCTAGAGCAAGAGATTGAGGCTTATTAGAGCAGAGGCTTTCAACTATACTTGCAAGCTTAGACATGTCTTGGGCTAGCTTTACCAAAAGTGGATCTTGGGGTCCATTGAATCCCTTGAGCTCACATGTTGTCTATTAAGAGCAAAGGTCTTTATTAACTCCCATGCAGCCCTTAGTTCCATATTTTCTACAGACCTGTTTGCAGTGGCATCCAAGACTTATGCATTATATGTCGACAACCCATTGTAGAAATATTGTACCAAGTACTCCTCAAGAATCTGATGGTTAGGGCACCAGGTAAGCATCTCTTGGAACCTGTTCCAAAATTCAAAGAATGTTTCGAATGGTTCTTGCTTAGCTACCGAAATTTCCTTGCAGTCAACTGAAATCTTTATAGAGGGGAAATACTTATCCAAGAATGCTTTCTTCAAATTGGTCCATGACTCATAAGCATTATCTACGTAGAGCGGCAGGTTCATGTACTATTCTTTAGCTTTACTCTCTAAAGATAAGTGAAAAACCTTCTACATAACGTCATCAATACTTGCTCCTACTGGCTCCATGGACAAGCACTGCATATAAAGAGTCCGGAGGTGTAAGTATGGGTTTTCTCCTGCAAGACCATGGAACTTTGGCAATTAGTGGATCAATTGACCTTTAATTTCAAAATCTGGATTAAAAGTAGGAAAAGCACCAGGCATAGGTTCAAAGTTCCCATCAGATTGAGTTAGCTCCTTAATGGTTCTACCCCTAGGTTGTTCATTAAGCCTATTCTGGCTGTTATTTTCTCCTTGCCCCTCATTTCGACCATTATTAGTTCTATTATGATTACCATTCCCATTCCCCCTGTTTGGACCATGAGGAGGTAATTTAGCCATGATTTCTTTCTCTACTTCCTTACTCTTACTAGATGAATGGGATAGGTCTAGTAAGAGAAGTGGGCTACAGGCTCCTGTATATCTACCTCTCCTACCCTTACGTGCTCTAGGCATGCACAATCACTCAAAAATTCAAGCACAGAAAGAGTTCAAGAAAGAGGTAGTTTCAAAACTATGTATTTACCAAGTGTGTACTTTAAAATTGAGGCAAACTCAATGATTTCAAATAGTACTCAGTGAGCTTGAGGTGTATAAAGTGCCATACACTAATGTGCAGGGAGTAAAACTGTGCAAAAAGAGTAAGTCTGAACACTCAGAAAATTTTTCAGTGAAAAACCAGATCAGATCACGACTTAGGTAATCTAGGTCGCGACTTGAGTTCACAGAAAGCAACTGTGAAAGGAAAAGGAATTGAGGTCGTGACTTGAAAAAGTCGAGGTCGCGACTTGAAAAGACCGAGAACAATACTAGAAAACAGAAGGTTGAGGTCGCGACAAGCCACAAGTTAGGTCGCAACTTAAGCATGGAGGTCGCAACTTCAAAGTTATGAGGTCGTGACTCAAAGTCACAGAAAGCTACTTTCATAAAACCTTTGAAAAAAAGAAATCACTAAGTAATTCAACCAAGTGCTGAACAAACTATGCATAGAGTTCAAAACTTCAAGACATTGGCTAAAACACTCAGGATCAAGCTAAAATAAAATGCAAAATACTGTGCAAAAATGCAAATACAAATGTAAATGTATGGAAAAACAAGATATTTAGTTCTATTTCTCAAAAATTTTGATGTTATAGAATGCAAGATCTAAGTTTAAAAACTAAAACTCAACAAGAATCGACCTAAATCACAATGGTAAGTAAAACCAATTATTAGGGAACCAATTTAATGGCTCCCCGGCAACAGCACCATTGACCGAAGCCAGATTGTTACCTTTCGGATCGTCAAGAAAGTGAATTGCACCAGAAAAATACAGTATAGAATGTAACCAGTCATTCTTCTCAAGGAGCTTATTATTGAAAATCCTAGTCTAGATTGGTTATCAAAAGCATTGTAAATTTGGGTGAAGAAAAATGGGGGTTTCAAGTGTTTAAGGTGGTGCAATAAATGAAAAGTACAGAAAATTAACTATTTTTGATATTTTTGAATGCATGAAGAAATGTTTTGGATTTAAAGGGGATTATGGTTAAATAGTCTCTTGATGATGAAAACTCAGCTATCACTGCTCTTTAAAATGATTGGGAGTTTTAGGAAAGCTCTAAGTCTGAAGAAAACCCCAAGTAATCACTTGAACCCAATGTCTTAATTAATGAAAACTCACTTTAATTAAAGTTAATTAACATCTCTTAAAACACTGTTGAAAACCACATAGAGTGTAAATGGAAGGATGATGCAAATGCCCTCAGAATGTCAATGGACAAACACAAAATACAAACACCTAGATTAATCAACAATGATCACTGAAAATTAAACTGAACACAAGGATTCAAACTAAAATATTATATAGATTAATCAACATTAATATCATCCAATCCAAATACAATAGAATAGTCTAAACACAAGATTTACAATCATAAACCAAGTCTAATACAAGTGCAGAAAGTTCCTAAATCTAAAAATATTCAACACAACATTAAGCACATGTTTAAACTATAGAAAAACTCTCCGATTAAGTCCTTGAGGTCAAGCTTTGTCTTCCAACACCAAGAGGCTAAGGGTTTAGCCTCTCATGCCTTCAAACCAATCGCAATCGCTCCAGGAATGAACAGCCATAGTTAAAGCTACAAAGTGAGGTTGGAAAAATGGAGAATAAAGTGGTTGGAGTAGTTTGATCAGTTTAGAAATGTAAAAAATGATGAAGACATGAAGAAAAATGGAAGTTTTGGGTGTGGGATCAATGAAGGCTTGAGAGAAGATTATGGTGGCTCAACCTATTGCAAATCTACAGAATGGGAGAATGTCTGTTCATGGTGGCTACCCCCCTTAGGTGTAGAAGCTCAGAAACCTATTCCAAAACACACAGCATCACTTAAAGCATTTAGGTCGCAACCTTAGAAGTGTCTGGTCGTGACTTAGGTGGTTCAGGTCGCAACCTCATAAGTTTCATGTCGCAACTTGAGAAGAGAGAGAGCTTTCATCTTGACTCAGGTCCAAAACGCGTAGTTTATTGAAAGGGCATCTAGGTCATGACCTTAGAAGTCTATGTCACGACCTAAGGAGGCAGAATACTCCAAACTCGTGTTTTGGTCCTTGTAACATTTTGGCTCCATCCATGCTCCATCTTAGTTCTTGGGTTCTTCTCCAATTGCCTGAAAATCACAACAAAGAGCTCTGTAAAGACCAACTGATTATAGATCAAGGCAATTAAGATTGAGGAGAGAAAAATGACCATTTTTACCCCTTAAACAGTAAAATGCAATGCATGACTCAATGTAATCAAATGGATAAAAATGCATGCATAATGAGGGTAAAATTGTTGCAAAACATTAGAAAACCTTGAGAAAATCATATAAAGATTGGGTTCTATCAATAGCCTTCAGCCATTTTAACAGCATTTCATCAAATACAGTCATCCAAAAAAAGAAAGTATATGTTAACAAAGTCGTGGTCCCTAAGATGGCAATATACATAACATTACATGCCTAAACCAAAAGAGGGCTGCTAGGCTATGCTTGCCTATGCCTCTGGTTGCTTCCCTTCACGCCGAGCCAAACTATATGGCTCTCCTGAAAAGCATTGATGAATAGTGGGTGAGACGTAAAATCCCAGTAACCAAGTATTAATTTATAACATATAGAAGTAGGATGGCAAGTTGGTGAAATAGTGCTTAAATATAGTTTAAGTAATAAATGATACTTTAATAGATACAATCACATAAAAGGAGTGTATCTCACCATCCATAACACAATTCATACAAAAGTACATGTATGTAACAACACAATAAAATATGCCCTCACATCACCTTACTCCTCCTTATGACTCCTTGACAAGGACCCAACCTTTCTATGTTGAGCAACCCGGCCAAAAATCACCTCACTCACATCAAGCAACAGGCCCCTTCCTGTACCTACACTGCCTAAGGATGGACTACGGTACAAGAGGTGTCTACCCAAGAGTTTATTTTCAATTCCGGGCCAAGGAAAAGGAAGAACTACAGGGGTCTAACAAAAAAACCAAACACTAGGATCAATAGTGTAGGCATGCAGTGCGGGCTTCAAGAAAATTATCCTCTACATAACAAAATCCCAACCTTCATATATGAACCCCATGCATAGTCACAATATATACTGAAAATCTCATAGTTCTTCAAAGTAAAATGATATAATTTCAAACAAAGTACAACATACTTTTATTTTATTTAATAACATAATATTAGTATATTAAATTCAACATCACAAGAAAACATAACTTTCAATAAAACACAACTCAGGCATAATTAAATCGATATACTTCCCACTTCACCAAAATTTGACATATAAGAAAATACATACTTTATTCACAAGCATACTTTCACAAATTAATTTGAGAAAATAAAAACATAATAAACACCTTACAATCCAAAGCATGTATATAAAATAAATTAACCCCGGTTACCTCTACTCCAAGCTTAACCTCACAGCTTGAGAAATAAAAGCACAAATTACAGACTCAGAAGTACAAAATAATCTACAAATAATATAGATACAATTTAATATACATACAAATAATTAACTTAAATTACATAGAATTTATTATTATTAATATTTATACATATATTTACTACCCAAAAAATTCTTACTTCGAATAACAATTTTCCTCTACCCAAATAACTCATTTAAATTATAAATATTTTTTAAAAATATTGTTTTTATCTAATATTGTAAAAATCTCAATTTACAACTTGAGTTTCCAAGTTCAAAATTTTTCTAATAATATATCCTTAACCTATTTCACTTTTTAAACTGATTAAAATATCAATAATATATTAAGTAACCCAAATAAGTTGTTTCACTTAAATAAGCGGTAAAAAAATTCTATATATCTTGAACAATACATTTTCCAACTAAAATCTTAATTTAAAATTCTCAAAATAATCAATAAACAAATATTAACCGGTTAAAATTTTAATAATACATCAAACAACCCAAATAAATTATTTAATTTAGTTTTAATCGGTATAAATATGATATATATCATAAATGACAGATTTTTCAACAAATAAATTTAATTTTAAATACCAAAAGTAATAAAAAGACAAATATAAAATGATCAAAATTTCTTACTAATATATCCTTAAATTTCTATGGTCAAATATTGTCAAAACCCAATACTTACTCCATACCGAAATCACAAAATTTTCTCTAAACATTATAATAATACTACTAATATAAAGCTCTAAATATATAAGAAATATTTATAAAGAAAATTTAATAGAAAGAAGTGTTTTTATGTACCTATATGATCCCCAAAACTTGTAATACCTTTCAAACTGCTAGCACTTCTATGCTTTTCTCCTGATCTCTCTTCCTGCACCTCTCACTCTCATTTTCTCTTTTCTGCTAATGCATCTCCTCCTCTATTTAAACTTCAAACTTCAACTGTCCTCTTTATTCTTTTCTTCTTCAATAAATGTCCCACTTCATCAATTTCTTCTTCTTTAAATGCGTGGAAAGCTGAACGTGTTGTCTCTCCCCCTTTTTTTAATATAAAAATATTATTATTTTATAATAATAAAATATTATTATATTATATTATTTTTTTAACTAATAATATTATTTTTTAAGTAATATTTAGGATGTTACAAACAACAACTGGCAAGACTTCAAGAAGTAGAGGAGAGCTGAGAAAGACAATAATGACGTGTGGTGGCTCATTCAATTGAGGTCATAGTGAGATGAGTGAGAATCAGACTAGAAGGCAAAAACTACAACTTGAAGTTGAAGACCTAGGGGTACTTTAGGTGATTTTTCTTTGATTATGAGATGATTAGAATATGAATTAATACAAATAAAATAAAATGGGTTAGCCTACTAACCTAAAAACTAATTTGCAAACTCAAAAATAATGGGTACGGGCTAAATAGACTTGTTTTTGAACAAGATTGCTTTTACCAATCCAATAATCTTTTGTTGACTTGACAGGTTAGGCCTGTAAGTCCAACTCATATTATCAATTGTAGTCCAATCTTAGAAGGACCTTTTGAACTATTCTAGAATTTGAAAAATCACAGCTAAGAAGTGTTGCTTGGTTGACAATGCAAAGAAGCTTATTAGAGTATTCCTTAATTATTTCAAAACGTGCATACCTCTAAATCTCTCATTGTTTTCATTTTCTTGCTTCAAAATCCCAAATCTATCTCTTCCTATTTTCAATGTCGTCATTTTTTTAGGATAGGTAATTGAAGAAATTGATGTAAACAAATTTGCTCTTAGCTTTCTTTCCCTCCTCACCTAATGACTTTTCTATTTGTGCAGGTTTTGGATTTTTTTTTTTTAAGCAGTAGTGGGACTTCTTATTCTTTTGTCAAGCACTCGCTTATCATCAAAATATGTTTCAATTCTAATACCCTCGTTTGATCCAAAGGTAAGAATTGAATAATTAATTTATAGAAATTAAATAAATTAGTTGAATTACTTATTACATAAAAATATGCATTTTTTTTTGTTTTAAGGTACTCCTTGGCTGTCAAAACGTTAACCTATATAAAAACCATTGTTTCATATGTGTAATCAATATGTGTAGTTTGAAAAAATAAAGCCCATTGAGATATTATATTTAGAATTAAAATAAACCTCTCAATTATTAGCTTCGACATTTATAATTCGAGGGAGTAATAAATATTGACAATTGGCTTTATAGAACACCGGAGAGAATTGTGGTAGATTCACATGAAAATTCAATGCCGGTTCAAAACAACAAACAGAAAGGGTAAGTTCAGTAAATACTTACAATTTTAGAAACAAATTGGTTTGAAAGGAAAAAAAATTATGGAATAAACTATTCTTGTACCATAGTATACTTCTTAGTATAAACTTTAACAAAATAAGAATAATAATTATAATAAAAAATTTAACTTTAAAATTTCGTAAAATTTTTAAAGAACATAAAAAATAATTAAAGTTTTCAAATTCATTTTTCAGTTTGAAATTTCTTAAACTGATTTGCAGATTTTAGTATTTTAATCTGAATATATACATTATACTTGAATCAGGCTCTCAAATTATATTTTTAGTTTTGAAATAGAGACAAAATAAAGTGGGGTCTAGTTTAGCGGAGTATTGCGTCAGTAATACAGCTTCATGATCATGAGGTTCTTTGGAAAACAATAATACTTCCAAAATTGATACTCACAAGTCATGAGGGCTGTTTTCTACCTTACTGTATTAGTTTAATTGTTAATTGTTAATTATTCGAATTAATTGTTCAATAAATATTTATAGAGGATACTCGAATAAAAAAATCCATTCTTCTTTTTTGTCCAATTCATTTTATTAAAACAACAATAACGTACTCAGGCCAAAAGACAACAATAATGTACGAATATTTTTCTGCGTGTTACAACTAGTTCTTTAAGAACCCTTCATAACATCATGTAATAATTTTCGTTTATATAACATATAATATTAGAAAAAGTTTCCAAGCTTTTTTCTAATTCAAATAAAAACTTTTCTATTTTCTATATCATTTTCAATAATAAATTGTATCATCAATTAATTTTTAAAATATTGTAAAATTTATATATTCATTTATTTATAAAATTAATTCACCTATTATTTCATACAGAGATACTTCAGAAATATTCAAAATGTGAACATAAAGTTTCTTTTTGACTTTTAGAAAAAGAAAAGGGCCAAAACAGCTCATCGCCATGTACGCCAACAAGAAAGTACAATCATTTCTTTCTGAATAAGGCGATGCCCACTATTCTTACCTTCCCCACTAACCAAAAAAAAAAATCATCTTTATCCCCCCCAACCAACCCGATCATCATCACACCAACACTTCTTCACTTTACTTATTCATTTGAAGAAACCATCTATCCCATTCCTATTGAGAATAGCTAGCTCAATCACACAGTTCAATGCTTAAGCTCTTTGATTCTTCTCTTAGGCTCTGTGTAGTGCCTCTCTCTGTAGCAACCATATGGGTTACTGTTACCAATCAGCAGGATAATAGCGACTATGGAGAACTCAAGTATTCCAGTCTCTCTGGTCTCAAGTACGATTTCCCACTTCATCGCCATTTTTCTCCTTCAAAATTAGCTTATCAGTACTCTTTATCATATCAACTCGATCGATTTGCTTGTTACAGGTATATGGTTTGTGTGAGTTTCATCTCTGCTATTTATGCTCTTATCGCAGCAGTTTCCTCATGGATCAAACGTACTGTTTCTAAAGCTTGGATTTTCTTCCTCTCCGATCAGGTTTCATGTTTTTCTGGATACCCTTTTCCTAATTCTGCAGAGTATTTAACAGAACTAGTCTTAATTATCTAAGCTTGAATGAAACTAATGATTTTTTCTTGTCCTTGCAGATTATAGCGTATGTGATGGTTACATCAGTCGCAGCCGCAATGGAGATATATTACCTAGCTTATAATGGGGATCGAGAGGTTTCATGGAGCCAAGCTTGTGAATCGTATGGCAAATTTTGCAGCAAAGTGAAGTTGGCAATAATTCTCCATTTCTTGGCTCTTTGTTGCTTCTTGATCTTAGCTGTGATTTCAGCTTACAGAGCATTTTCATTGTTTGAGCCTCCCTGTGCTAATTTTAAAGAGGGGGACCAAGAAAGAACTTAATTAATGGTAGTAGTTACTTGAAAAGCATACTTAATTACTGTACTAATTACTAGAAAAGGTCTCTCTGATTGTAGTTAGCTTATGAATTTGATGAATAAAGAGTGTTCTGGCTCAAGTATAGAAAAAACAGAGGATGTATGCAAGGATGAACACAGTGTGAACTTGTCTTTGAAACGAAATCTAATTTGTTTTAACTTGACTTGGATGATCCAAATATAATTATGGTTATTACTATTTTAATGAAAACTTTGATACAGAGTTCCATAGTGCGTCTCCCTCCTCCCCCCCCCCCTCTCTCTCTATATATATATAGATTGAGGGATAGAGTACGCCTCATTTTTCTCCAAAATCTTAACAGAGAGAAGTCCGATTCAAATTTTGTGGAAAAGACGGAGAAGGAGGTGTAATAGTGGGGAATAAGAAAAGAAGAAAGAAGCATTACGCAGAGCAAACACTATAAAGTTTCAAAGTCTGAGATAAGGAATAAGGCCTCCTTAATGGTATACAGGTGATTCCTTGTGGGAGAAAGGAGAAAGAAAAACAAATAGACAGAAAAGGGAAGGAAATGACATTAAAGGAAAATAATTACCTTAAATAAAAAGATTGACTTGCTAAAACACAATACCCATGGAGAACCCAACCAAAAACCCAGATTGACATCAAGGTTTATATTCATATGCAAGAGGTACAAGTTAGAATCTCTAGGGAATCCACTTATTGTCTTCATCAACACAGAAGCAGCCCAATACAGACACGAGCCTTGAACTCTAAATTAAAAGCGAGAGATGGAGAAAGAAAGAAGCAACTAGTTAGGAAGAGATATAAATTAAAGTCATATAGAATGGAAAAAATAATATTATTTGGAGTTGATGTTGGTGCCTTTAGGAGGTCTGATAACCATGGCTTCTCATGTTTGGTTATGGCACAAGGAATTCGTGCCAGTCCCTTCACCACCATTGGCAACCAAACCTTCGCTCTTCTGGAAAGGGCCATTCATTGTGGCAAGAACCTACCTAACGCCAAGGTTAATTTTAGAGGAAATTTGGCCGCAACTAAATATATTTTTGCTGCATGTAAATTTGATGCAGAATTCAGTATTTTCCAACCTTCCAAATTGAACACCCTAAAAATTTGATTTGCATGGTTCAAAGGTCCACAAATAATTTTTTATGCCCTCTAATGGGTTGGTAGGACTGGGGTGAGTTAACCAAGTTAGATTTTATACATTTCTTCTTGCTAATCCTGAAACAACATTGTTTCAAGTTAAGAAAAAAAAAAAAGAAAAGAAAATAACAGCTTATTAGATTTGTACTTAAATAATTTATTTTGTTGAATTATATGTAGTTTATACATGAATGGTTAATGCATTTTTTCGACGAGATAATACGTTTTTTTCATTTAAACATTACTCTTTTTAGGATTGTATCTAAATATACTTGTATCTTTTATTAAATTATACTACCTCCTGTCCTAATTATAAGAGCTAATTGACTAATTTGAGGAAATTAAAGAAAGAAGTTAACTTAGTTATTTGTAATAAATAGGTGTTGTCTTTCCTAAAATATCTTTTTTAATTAAGTGTATTGGTTAGAATTACCATTGTTAGAAGGACTATCTTGAAAAAAAAAAGTATAAATATGAGAGACAAAATGGATTGGGATCTAATATTTATAACTAAAATAAAAGTCAAACAAAATCTTATATCAATGATCGGAGGTAGTATTATTTTAAATTATAATTGAGGTAACCTCGGCTGAACCACAATTAAATCACTCATCCTTAAATCACTGTTTCCACCAGTTTACCAACGAATGAGCTTTCAATATCAATCCATCTAGCTCAAGACACAGGCCGCACCTAAAACTTCATTCCCATATATGAAGAATTTTGGTCACCCCAGATTGGAAACCCACAACTTTATCACAAAGACGAGGCTCTGGGACCCAATTAAAAACCTAAACCAACCGGGGCTAGCTAGGCCTCTCAAAGCAAACCAAACACATCACAACCACTCAAATAAAGACATATATACACAAGTAATTAGATTTTTTTTTACAATAATAACATCTTAATCATGCTACTTAATAATACAAATATTAGAAATTCACAGAAGATTGAAAAATTTGTCCTGGACTCCACCCTTCTTGAATCACATTGACGGCCTCAAGTGTCTTCTTTGACTTGAAGGTGGTTAATCTAATGGAGAACGGAGCTTGAAGAGCTGTGGCAGAGTTAAGCTTCCACGTTGCACCTGAACTTAATTGCATGGCTTGCCATTGTGCAAAGTTAGCTTGCTTCAGTTCAGCAAGTGAAAGATCACCATCTCCGTTCACATATTCTACCAACACAGCAAAATAGTATTGGTTCGATCCAGCGTCCACTTCAAATTTTATTGATTTTCCTCCATAATTACACTGAATTCTGCAAAATAACAATGAAGTACATATTCATGCACAAAACATTTAATTTAATTAGCGATGTAATGTTAAAAAAACGAGGATGTCACAGATTTAAAATGAGTGTAAATCAATATTAATTTAATCAATTGTCAAATTATAATAGAATCAGATTTTAAATCTGATTAATGTCCGAATAAAAAGGAACAAAAATAGTGCTATGTTTTTTTTTTTAAATATTAGATCACACTGATATAATAAAAACTTCTTACAAAAAAGAAAAACCTCTCTCCTATATATCAGTTAAAACTAGTAGAATTCAGCAAATATAATCCCTTTCGCTTATGTAGTAGAATGTAATATCATTTAATTGAACAAAACAATAATTAAATCATCAATCGGGATAAAGAAATTTCTTATGGATTTCATTTATCAAATAATAGTATCCAGACAAGTTCTCCATACAGGGATCTTGGAAAATAAATTAAATTATTTACCATTTGTGAAATTAATATAAATTTTGAATTATACATGGATGATGGATGTAAAAAATTTGGAAGAATACAACTTAAAATTTATAAATGATAATATCAATCATATGATAAAAGATAAAGCATATTGTCTATAAAATGTCGATAACTGTGAATAAGCATGCAAAAGCTACCTTTTATATTGAATCTGGAGCTTGCCAACATTGCGTAGCTGATCATCTTGGCCAGAAATAGCCAAAGCACCAAAAGCTGTGCCACTCAAATCAAAGTGAGTAGAGCCACACCCTGGACATTCATCACTGATAACTATGCCCACTGGACTACCTGAACATGCTGGATTAGATGTGCACTTCACCTTTACAATGAATCCAAATGATCATGTATTAACCACATGAATAGATATGGAAAAATGAGTTGGGCCTGTCAGACTAACCCGTTTATGCCCAAAAATTGTAAGGACTGGACTCATGATTTCAACCTTCAAATTAGAAACGGACCTAAAAGGGCTATACCTAATGGGCTAAGGGCCCAAATAGAGTGACCATTAAGACTCTTTTTTTTTTTTTAAATTATTCATATGATGATAATATGATATTTTTTATATTATTAATAATGATATTACAAATATTTAGTTATTATTACTTTTTTAAAAAACTTAAATTTCATAAAATGGTTTGATTTATTCAACTGAACTTTAGAAAATGAGTTACCTTGAACTTTAGATAATGATTTGATTAATATTATATATGATAATATTTTTAAACTATATATATTTTATAAGAGAGTATTTTTATGCATATATAACTTGTGATGCTAAAATCATCATGCATTACACTTCCTTAGATGTTAAATAATGTAGTAGAGTTAATTTAGATGTTTGTTTTGGTCTTAAGTGTAAAACTCCAATCAATTTTATTTTCGAAATTGGTAATTTTTTTTTCAAATTATCTATATTAATTGAATATACTAAAGAAGGGTCATCGTACAAGGTAATTTCTATTACAAATGATTAAAGGAGATCAGATATCTTAGAAAAACCAATACATATTTTTTTACAAAAAACTAATTTAACTAATTTTTCCAATTTATGTAAATTATAGTTAGCAATCTCTTCCATCTTTAGAATCAGAGGAAGTATATGTTTTGGCACCTGATAACAAGATCCACAGCCATTGCCTGAGTTATATATTGGTGGGCCTCCAGCTGCTATCATCGAAGAAAAAGGAGCTTTTTCTACATCACTGCCATATCCACAAGCACCCCCTATGCTCAAATAGAAATTAGGTTTAGAGTGTTTTAATTTCATTGAGGAAAAGAAATAATTGGGTTTAGACTATTTTTTTTTTTTTTGTAATTATATGTATACTACCTTTGGTCCTAAACATAAGATCTAGTTTATAGTGCAAATTATACTACAAACTAGATCCTATTTTTAGAACCAAATGTAATGTGCACATATATGTGGGCGTGCTGTCGTACCATCACTTCCAGCGCCGTTGGGGCTTCCATACCACGTAGCATCTGCTAACGACCACTCTGAATCAGCTGTGGGGTGTGAAGAATTGAGAAACATTCTAGGGTTGAGCAATGAGGAAGGACTCAATACTTTAAGGAAGAACAAGATAAAACCTCCAAGAGCGATGAAACGATAGAAATAAAATGGAAATTGAAGAGTACTGAAACGAGCCATATGGAAATTTTAAATTGAATTGTTATTATTGATAATATGGTTTGAATTAAAAGATGTGTGTTTGGTATTTATAGTACGAGGAGGATTCGTTATGTTCTTGAAGTTTGCTTTCACTTAAGCATTTTTTAATATTTCCTTCTTTTTGAATTTGATAAGTTTTGCCAACTTAACTAATCTTCCAACATCAGAAAATCCACATATTCGATATACTAGACAAATAATAGAATGGACTATTATATATGGCAGACTAATTTTTGCATTCTCTTTGAAAATTATATTAATTTATGGATATATGCATAAAGGGGCCATATAATTTTTATTGTTGCTTTATTTCAACCATTCACGCAAATTGGATCATCATCAATATATCTTTGGGGGTTAGAATACGAAACTATTTAAAAGTCATAAATAATTAGTCTCATAATTATTGTCCTTTCCGATCTTAAATATCACGTCCATTTCAGAAGAAAAGGACCTATATTTTTTTTTTTGGATCAAGAGGACCTATATTAATATCATATAAACCATAATGTTCTTGTTCCTATTTATTGGGGGCATTTTTACATCTGCATTAAATTTTAATAATTAAATAGCAGTGGTATTTTTGGAAGTGTCACAAATTCTTTGCACATTAATTATAAATAATTATCTTAACTATATTTATCCTACGAATTAGTTAAAAAAAACATTATTTATGATTGACGGGACATTTTTATGTGATATATATATATATATGCGTTTATGTATTATTTTGGGGGGTGGTGGGGTTTGATGTAACATTCCAGACTTTTTATTATTATTTTGAGTTATGGTTGTGGTTAATTAATAGTAATTAGAAGTATGTTACTATTTGAGTAAGGAGTCATATAGAATAAAATTTATTCCTAATAACTTAAGTTACAAACTACATAGTTTCAGGACAAAGAGAAAATAAATCAAGTTATGTAAAAAAAAAAAAGCTAATATTAATAATTTAAAAATAATTAAAATAATTAAATAAGTAATATATATTATAAAATAAGTCGGTGGCACGTGGCCACCCACTATTACCGGAGAGGGAAGGGAGTAAGTCCCGTGACCCTCTCCCCTTTAGTGTGTGTGTGTATATATATATATATATATATATAAAACAAACAATCAGGGGCAATGTCGTTTTATTTGTGGGGCTCACGTGTAACCACTTTCAAATGCTTCTCCCCCTCCCCTTTCCGCTTCGTTCTTTCCTCTGGTCCACTTTGATGCCGCGCTGCGACAATGAGTGGGTGCGAGAGGTAGTTTGAGTGTGTGAGAAAGGAAGGGCTCTACTTGGGTACATATAAGATATTTAGGTAAGCCATTTTCATCCTACTATTTTTATTTAGCTTTTTCTTTTTATTTTTGTAAGTTTATGGCTGAAAATAAAGTTTATTAGGACTTGTTAGGTTTTTAATTTTTAAGGTTTTTAACTCATTTTGATGATATTAATGGAGTTTATGGGGTTAGAATAGAAGCCTTATGACTTAGATTTTTAGTTGGATGATTGATTTGAGACAATATAAGTTAGGGTTTGGTTGGGAAATTGTGATTTGTATTAATAATGATATTAATTTCGAAATTTATCTCTTAGTTGAGTTCATTTGAGGTTATATTGAGGATCCAATGCTTAAACTTTGAGGATTGTTGTTGAAATAGTAATGTTGATGATTCATTGGAGAGACTTTAAGTAGTGGAAATTGGGTGTTTGGAGTAAATTGAGGGAAATATTATAAGTTATTGATTCTAATGAATGGGAAATGATTAATGGAAGAAGGAAATAGGATTGTAATAATGATTGGAAGCATAGATGGTACATGATTATTTTTCTAAGAGTTAAAGTAAACACTTTTTGGAGACTTTTGGATGATTTAAAGGAAATATTCTTATTAATGATGTGAATGAGAGAAATAGAGTTGGGAAGTATTAGGAATTGTCACTTGGAAGAATAGATGAATTATTATTTTTCCTAAGGATAAATTTTTAGATAAGCCAATTATGGGGATTTAGTTAATAAACTATTTTTAATGCTATATTAATTAGTCTTTTTATATTAATATATGTTTATCAATTTATTATTGTAGAGTGAGCTTGGTTTGGGCTCTTGGGTCTTGAATCCTCCTACTTTTAGTTCTTGTGTCAAGAACTTGAGGTAACCACTTTCTAATTTACCTTGTATGCTTGTTGATGTGATTATAAGCATGTGTTGATATTATAAATGTTCTCAATATGTGTTATGGTGGTTTCTGTATGAAAAGTAATTTATATATCTATATTAAGATTTAAGTTTTGATAAATTTATTAGTTAAGTGGGCATGAATTATTTCATCTTATGAATATCTTGTTGATGTTGAACAAATTGATTATTGAATATGAGAATACTTTATGGATATGAAATTGTGTAGAATTGGATGGTTGGATTGGGTTGTGTTGGTTGTGCTGAAATGTAGTTGTGGGAGGTCTGATTATTTATACCACGTGGTATAGCCGCCACTTGGCGCCCAGTGGTTGGCATTAACATTCTTAGGGCCCTCAGTATCACCCTTCCTTTGGCCGGGTCAAGGGTCAGCCCAAGGGACATGACACCTTTCCATATTCCAAGGAAAGGGAACCCATGGTCCGATATGAGGTCTGTAACTTTTGGCCGAGTTACACCTCATTATTGGAGAGCTTGGTGCAGTCTTGTAAAAGAGATGAATCCTGTTATGTGTGAATAGCCCATGGGTTCTGTCAGAGGTTACAAGGAAGTTATAAGGATGGTTGATGAAGTTCTATGCATGCAAATTACTTTCTGAATTATTATATATTGTTTTCTGTAAAGATGTTTAACTTATATATTATTTGAAGTTGTACTTTGCCCGCTTAGCTATCTTGTAATCACTCCCTGGATACTTGTTGAGAATTGTGGTTACTGGGTCAATTTGACTCACCCCGTGGTTATTTAACATTTTTCAGGCGAGGGTTCAGGTGTTGGTCCCAAGGGGAAGGTGTCCGAGGCTTGAGTTTTCCTTTCCACTCTGTATAGCCTCTATTTTGATATACATGATTTGACTGATGTATATTACCAAACTTTAGGGCCTTTTTGTTTTAGTTAACATTATCATAGCCTTTCCGCTGCATTCTAGACTTGTATTATTGGGCGGAGCCCGTTTTGGACATATGTGATTGTTGTTTTGATTGCACTTGATAATGGGCAGCAGTGGTAGTTGTTTTGGTAGACTTCAAATGCCCTAGCCTATTTACAATTGGTCTTAATTGTATTTGAGATCCCAGAGTATTGTTGATGGATTTGATATATACCTGAAAAATCAAATGTTGATCCTTTCTTATTTGATTAACTATCTTTACTATTCTAGAACAGTAGCTACTACTCTGTTAAAGATTTGGTTTGTTATTGACTATGGTAGATTTCTATTTGATTATGTTTATCCTTCCTACCATGGTTAGCCTTTTAAAGCAATTATCCTTTTGAAAATGTTTATTTACCATGAATTACGGGGGTTGTTACAAACTTGGTATCCAGAGCCTCATGTTTTCTGGTTTTCTTGTTTCATTTTCATTTTGGCATATAGTTGCATTGGCAATATACATTGATCATACATGTGCTTCCCCTTTATTATTAGACTTTTTCTAAGTTTCTTAAAGCCTTATCGTTTCCTGGTTGGTTGCGTCCTTTAGGAGGGGAGAGATGGTAGATACACGTAGGACACAACCGGCTAATAATAATAGCAACCCGGACCAACCTCAAGAGCCCCTGGACAATGAAGCATTCTTAAGGGAGCTAAGGACATTGGTAGTCCAAATCAGTCAGCAAGTTCAGAGACATGAGCAACAGCTGAATGAAATGAGACAAGATGAGGAGCCTGTCCAAGAAAATGGGCATATCAATGCTAATGAATCAAGTGGCCATCATTCTGAAGAAGGTCACCACACTGTTATGGAAACTGGGGATAACAGTCAGCATAAACAGAAGAAGGAGCAACCTATTAGTGATGTATGGAGGAATTTCAATAGGTGTGATCCGCCAACATTTAATGGCAACTTTAATCCTTCTAAGAGTGAAGCTTGGATCGATCGTTTGGAAACTATCTTCACTTTGGTCCCATGCACCTCACGTTAAAGGGTGCAAGTGGCAGTTGTACAACTTGTTGATGCTGCTAAGAGATGGTGGGAGAGTGTTAGACCATCTGATGGCACTTTCCCTACATGGGAGGTGTTTAAGGAGATGTTCTTTTGTAACATCCAAAGTTTTAGGCCTAGAAGTACCAGTAATAGCCTGAATTAGATAGGCTATCAGACCCCTGTGAGCAGAAGTCCCAAAGACGAGAAAGGAAGTTAAAGCAGTTTCAGGGACTAAACTGCAAAGAAAAAGTTTTCAGGGGCTTGAGTATAATTAAGGTTAGAGGCTCCAGTAAAGTCTCGAAGGCCCAAAAAGAGAAAAGAGGCTAGATACCGGCCAATGGGTAAGTTAGAAACCTCAAAGAGATGGTTCTATGAGGTTAGGCTTAAGCAGGGGTAAAACCGTAAATTCAAAAAGTTATGACCAGCAAGGGCAAAAATGGAAGAGTGTACAGAAAATTCCAAGAAAATCCCAAAAAAATGGGAAATAATATTCTAAGACTGTTCTATGAAGAGAAAAGATGAAAATACCCCTGAGGCAGCTTAAATGGAATTTATGAGGTTGTGACCGGTAAAAAGTATACCGTTTGAGGTAATTATTTGAAATAGCAAGAGACCTCAAAAGTGTATACAAAAATGAGGTTAAAGGGTTGAAAGGTTGTACTAATTTATAAAATTAGTCTCGCAACCAAAAGGCCAGTAGAGTGGCTTTAATAAATTAAAGAGTCGGTTTTGCCGATAAAAGGGTATTTTGGTAAATGAATTTTTATGCAAGGTTTAAAGGAAGTGTTATGGCCTAAGAAAATTCATAGATATTATCTAGAATTAAAGGGAATTTATAAAGCAGGAAGAACAATTTTCTGAGCTCCGAAAGGCCATAAA
Source organism: Neltuma alba (assembly GCF_004799145.2). Classification (NCBI taxonomy): domain Eukaryota; kingdom Viridiplantae; phylum Streptophyta; class Magnoliopsida; order Fabales; family Fabaceae; genus Neltuma; species Neltuma alba. The sequence goes on along the minus strand of NW_021635079.1, from coordinate 549,544 downwards.
GAAAGCCGGAGAAACGTGGGCCAAGTAAATTCGGAGGAAGCTTATGAAAGAAGTTTGATCCAACGGCTAGGATCTAATCTCCCATCTCCTCCACCACTTTCATGACACTTGGCATCTTCTAGAAGGTTGAGGTAAGCATGATGTAATAAGATGATGCAATGATGATGCAAAAGTCCACTTGAACTTCCAAATTTGCCCTTACCCTTTCTATTAGCCACCAAGGGCATTTTGGTCCATTCAAGCCAACTTTTTTGGCTATAAATAGAGCCTCTTCCCCTTCATATTTTCAGCCAACATGAGTTTAAGAGGGAAAACTCTGCCAAAATTTAGAGAGAAAAACGTAGGGGTGAAGGCCAAGAAGAAGGAACAAAGTTCAAGCTTCAAGATCAAGGTATGTGGTGGCTGTAGCATCTGATTTGATACCTATTTCGAATTAGTTACTGTGCGTATTTGATTCTGAAATTTTTCATGCTTAAAGTACACTCTGTGAGCTTTAAATCCATGGGTAGAACACTCCATTTGGATATGTGTACGATTTATGGTGATTTTTCAAATTTAGGGTTTGAAATCTGGAAACAGTGTTGAACTTTTAGGAGATTGTCGAGTTCCATACAATTATGGTACTGTTCCGCGTAGAATTGGTTCCTGAAACTATTTTTCATTGAAATTTAACTTAATTAGCTTTCAGTGAGACTTGGAAGCACTCAATTTTGAGTTTTCTATATTTAATTATGAATTTTCAAAGTTGAGCAAAAATTCTGGAGATTCTGCGTGAACAGTACCCGCGAACCAAAATTTCCAGATTTGATATTCTTGAATCTAAAGCCATCTAAAGTGGTCCTAATTGACAAGAAATGGATCATAAGGATGGGAAATGATGAGATTTATGTTAGAAAAGCTAGAAAGAAAACCCTAAGACTAAGAGAAAGGGTTGAGGTTCAAGAGAGCTAGCTTTGAACTTTATGTAATCTAGTGGTCCTAATAGATTGTATGATCATTATGGTTATGTTTAGGACCCTTGAAACATCCAAGAGGATGTTTAGTGATGTTGACCGAATGCCCACATGGTTGGAAAGTCAAGGGAGTCAAAGGAAAAGTAAGAGGAAGGCTTGAGGTGCAAGGTAGTGAACTTACCTATTGTCATTGCTTGATGTTGTATGCTTGTGTGTTGCCGTGTACATGTTATTTGCATGTTGTTGTGACATGTTTTAGCTGCTGTAATTGCTATTCATGATGAGTAGATTATGTCTCCATGGCCATGCATCAAGAAGTTAGCTTTGAGCATGCTAGTATGTCACTAATTAAAAAGAGAATAAACAAGTTGCGTGTAGTGCATGAGCATCCATTTAGCATGATTAATATGGTATTGTTTGCTACTGAGATTCCCCCGAATCTCACCCCCTTCCTAACCAACCATTTAGGTCAATCAATGATGGGCACTAATGGCATGAGAAGCAAGGAGAAGAAGTGGAGAATTATTAAGGCAAATGAATGATATTAATATTCAATGTATAATTCTCCTATGCTGTAAATTATGTTATGAATGCCATTACTTCAATGTATATGCTTAGGATGTTTATGGCATGAATGAAAGTATATGAGTATGAATGAGAAAGATTAAGCCCATGCTATGTATGTCAAAGAAATAAAAAGAATTAAAGTAAGGAGATATTAAAGGATAAAACGTAGGTCCTGGAGCAGTTAGTTTCAAGCTTCAGTTTGACCTATCAAATGAATGATTTAAATCACGAGATTTGGTAGACTTATAGTGCATATCCCAAGCTTTAAAATGAGTGGTAAATCACATCATTTGGATGTGTATATGAAGAGATATGAGTTATCAAAGTTAAGGCGCAGAATCTGGAAAGTCCAGATTTTACCAAATGAATAGTAATTTTAATCCAATAAACTGTACGTTTTCAGTGAGGATGAGTTCAGTTGAATATTTTTCCCTTAAAGAGCATTGAAAAAGCTTTCTGTAGAATTTTGGAACACCTCCATACGATTTTTCTAGAATTAGTTATGACTTTTCAAAGTTGGACCTGTAATCTGAAAACTTGACAGTGAACAGTAATTTTCCGAAAATTAACGTCCAAATTGAAATTTTTAAGTGTAAGACCATCCAATATGGTCTGGAATGGTTCTAAATGAATGCTAAGGTATTATATAAGTATGGTGTGACATCTTTCAGCACTATTTTCCTTCAGCCCTCCAATCACTGAAGGAGACAGAGTTCTATGCTTTTCAGCAAGACGACATGGATGTGGATGCTTTCATTGCTAAATTTCTAGAGTTGATTAAATATACTGCTTATGGACAATCTGAAAAGAATAGCAAGTGGATGGCAGACAAGTTGTTACAAAAGGCTAGACCGGAGTTTAGACGACAGCTAGTGCCACTCCAGATTGATTCTTTTGATGACATGTGTACTCGACTTCGTCTCCTTGATGCTGAGATTAAGGGTTATGGCTATGAAATTGAGCCAAAGAGGGATTCCCAGGGCTGTTTCTCTTCCTTTATGAGGCCTAGTGGTGGAATTGGCAAGAAGAGTGGGTTCAATCCAGGAAGCTCTAGCAAGAAGAGTCGCTTCCAGAACAGACAGTCACAGAGGCCCCCACTTCCAAGGGGTAATGCTAGTGGGAGCCAATCATCATTCAGAGGCTCTACTGTTTCTGCACCCAGCACCGCACGTTCTCCAGCATGTTCTAAGTGTGGCAAGCATCATCAAGGCAAGTGTTGGACTTGCTTTACTTGTGGCAAGGTTGGACATATTTCTCGCTATTGCACTGCAAACAAATAGAGTACACTGGAGACCCGATCTACCATTCCCGGTTGTGTGTTTGCGTTGACTCAAGAGGAGGCCGGTGCGTCTCCTAACCTGATTAGAGGTATCATTTCTCTCCAAGGTCACAGTATACATGCATTATTTGACTCTGGTGCTACACATTCTTTTATTGCTTTTGAATATGCTAAGCGACTGAACTTGCATGTTTATGATTTGCCTTTTGATATGAATGTTTTGACACCTGCTGGATCTTCTGTAAAAACTTCAAATGCATGCTTGAATCTTGTGTTGGAGTTTGAGAGTCACAAGACAAAGATTGATTTGATTTGTTTGCCCCTTAAGGGTCTTGATGTGAATGTGGGTATGGATTGGCTAACAGCTAATAGTGCCACGCTTGATTGTAAAGCAAAAACTGTTTCTTTGCCTATGTATTGCATGCCTATTGAGGTGCCTAGTAGCCCTCCTCTATTATCAGCTGTTCAAGTTGAAAGTTGTATAAAGCAAGGATGTCAAGCCTTTATGGTCTTCTTTTCTGTGCAAGCTGAGATAGAAGAAGGGATTGATGAAATTGAGATTGTGAATGAGTTTCTTGAGGTGTTTCCTAAAGAAGTGTCAGGATTACCCCCTGAGCGGGAAGTAGAGTTTTCTATTGATTTGCCCCCGGGACAGAGCCTATCTCTAAGGCTCCCTATCGAATGGCTCCTGCTGAATTGGCAGAACTAAAGAAGCAGCTTGAAGAGTTACTTGAGAAAGGATTTATCAGACCAAGTGTGTCGCCATGGGGATCACCGGTGCTATTTGTGAAGAAAAAGGATGGAACCTTGCGGTTATGTATTGATTATCGACAATTAAACAAAGTCACCATCAAGAATAAATACCCACTACCAAGAATTGATGATCTGTTAGATCAGTTGGTGGGGTCAGCAGTATTCTCTAAGATTGACTTGAGGTCGGGATACCATCAGTTAAGAGTTAAAGCAGAAGATGTTCCTAAGACTGCTTTTCGTACTCGATACGGTCACTATGAGTTTCTTGTGATGCCATTTGGCTTAACTAATGCCCCGGCTGCATTCATGGATTATATGAACAGAATCTTCAGACCCTATTTGGATAAGTTTGTGGTGGTGTTTATAGATGACATTCTCATCTACTCACAGAACAAAGAAGAACACCATGAGCACCTTAGAATAGTGTTGCAAGTATTGAGGGAGCATAAGCTCTATGCTAAATTGAGCAAGTGCGATTTTTGGCTTAAGGAGGTAAAGTTTCTGGGGCATGTGGTTTCAGCTGAAGGGGTTGTAGTGGACCCTACAAAAGTTGATGCAGTTCTTAAGTGGGAACAACCGAAGTCAGTGACTGAAGTGAGAAGTTTCCTGGGTCTAGCTGGTTACTATAGGAGGTTCGTACAAGGATTCTCTCAGTTGGCTATGCCACTTACTAAGTTGACCAAGAAAGACCAACCATTCATTTGGACTGAGAAGTGTGAAGCCGCCTTTCAAGAGTTGAAAAAGAAGTTGACTTCTGCACCAATATTGGTTATTCCTGATCCCGCATTGCCATACACCCTTTACACTGATGCTTCTTTAAAAGGTTTAGGGTGTGTATTAATGCAAGAAGGGAAGGTTGTTGCTTATGCTTCCAGACAGTTGAGACCACATGAGGAAAATTACCCAACTCATGACTTAGAGTTAGCAGCAGTGGTATTTGCATTGAAGATATGGAGACACTACTTATATGGTTCACAATTTGATGTTTTTAGTGACCATAAGAGTTTGAAGTATCTAGTGGATCAAAAGGAGCTTAATAATCGACAGAGAAGGTGGATGGAGTTTCTAAAAGACTATGACTTTCAATTGAAATACCATCCTGGTAAAGCGAATGTTGTCGCTGATGCTTTGAGTAGAAAAGCTATTCATGTATTTCAATTGAGTCTCTATGAGAACCATTTGTTAGAAAGGGTGAAGGACACTGATGTGCTAGCTGATACGGATACAATCTTGCAAGCCATGCGGATTGAGAATGAATTCTGGAAGGAGCTCAAGATAGCACAGTTAGAGGATGACTATTTATTGAAGGTTAGGAAAGAACTAGAAGAAGGAGAGGTAAGTGATTTTGAAGTTGGCGAAGATGGAATTTTGAGATTCAAAGAGAGAGTATGTATCCCTAATGATGGAAAATCCAAGCGATACATCTTAGAGGAAGCTCATCGAAGTAGGTACACCATACATCCAGGAATCACTAAGATGTACAATGATCTAAAGCAGAACTATTGGTGGCCTGGAATGAAGAAAGACGTGACAGAATTTGTCTCCCGTTGTTTGACTTGCCAAAAGGTCAAAATTGAGCATCAAAAGCCACCAAGGTTCCTTCAAACTTTAGAGATACCGAAATGGAAATGGGATAGTATATCTATGGATTTTGTTGTGGGGCTACCGAGGACACCTAGTAATCATGATGCAATTTGGGTGATTGTTGATCGTTTGACCAAGTCTGCTCATTTCTTGCCTATACGAGCTACTTATACAATGGAACAATATGCTCAATTATATGTGAAGGAGATTGTCAGATTGCATGGTGTGCCAGAGAGCATTATCTCTGATAGGGATCCAAGGTTCACGTCAGGTTTTTGGAGAGCCTTACACCAAGCTATGGGTTCTAGATTGAAATATAGTACAGCTTATCATCCACAAACCGATGGACAAACAGAGAGGACAATCCAAACCTTAGAAGACATGTTGAGGGCATGTGCCATTGAATTGAAGGGTAGCTGGGACAGTCACTTGCCATTAGCTGAGTTTGCATATAATAACAGCTATCACTCGAGCATACAGATGGCGCCTTACGAGGCATTATACGACAGAAAGTGCAGATCGCCGTTGTGTTGGACAGAATTGAGTGAAAGAACTATCATCGGCCCTGATTACGTTGACCACACTACAGAAAAGATTGAAATGATTAAAAAGAAGTTGTTGGCAGCTCAGAGTAGACAGAAGAGCTATGTAGATAAACGACGGAGACCTTTGGAATTTTGTGTTGGTGATCATGTATTTCTACGTGTCACTCCAATGACAGGCATTGGAAGGTCTATCAAAGCCAAGAAATTGAGTCCAAGATTCATGGGTCCATATGAGATTCTTGCAAGAGTCGGTGAAGCAGCATACCAAATTACATTGCCACCACAACTAGATAGGGTTCATAATGTATTTCATATGTCACAATTGAAGAAGTATCAACCTGATCCCTCACACATCATTGAGCCTGAAGAGGTTGAACTCCGTGACAATTTGACTTATCGGACAGAACCGGAGCGAATGGCCGATGTGAAGGAGAAACAACTAAGAAATAAGACAATTCAACTTGTGAAAGTCATATGGAAGGGTATGGCTCCCGGTGATGCTACTTGGGAAACAGAAGAGAAGATGCAACAATCTTATCCTCATCTTTTTAATTAGGTACGTAGAATTCCTACTAAACTGAATTTTGAGGACAAAATTCCTATTTAGGAGGGGAGAGTTGTAACATTCCAGACTTTTTATTATTATTTTGAGTTATGGTTGTGATTAATTAATAGTAATTAGAAGTATGTTACTATTTGAGTAAGGAGTCATATAGAATAAAATTTATTCTTAATGACTTAAGTTACAAACTACATAGTTTCAGGACAAAGAGAAAATAAATCAAGTTATGTAAAAAAAAAGCTAATATTAATAATTTAAAAATAATTAAAATAATTAAATAAGTAATATATATTATAAAATAAGTCGGTGGCACGTGGCCACCCACTATTACCGGAGAGGGAAGGGAGTAAGTCCCGTGACCCTCTCCCCTTTAGTGTGTGTATATATATATATATAAAAAAAAAACAAACAATCAGGGGCAATGTCGTTTTATTTGTGGGGCTCACGTGTAACCACTTTCAAATGCTTCTCCCCCTCCCCTTTCCGCTTCGTTCTTTCCTCTGGTCCACTTCGACGCCGCGCTGCGACAATGAGTGGGTGCGAGAGGTAGTTTGAGTGTGTGAGAAAGGAAGGGCTCTACTTGGGTACATATAAGATATTTAGGTAAGCCATTTTCATCCTACTATTTTTATTTAGCTTTTTTTTTTATTTTTGTAAGTTTATGGCTGAAAATAAAGTTTATTAGGACTTGTTAGGTTTTTAATTTTTAAGGTTTCTAACTCATTTTGATGATATTAATGGAGCTTATGGGGTTAGAATAGAAGCCTTATGACTTAGATTTTTAGTTGGATGATTGATTTGAGACAATATAAGTTAGGGTTTGGTTGGGAAATTGTGATTTGTATTAATAATGATATTAATTTCGAAATTTATCTCTTAGTTGAGTTCATTTGAGGTTATATTGAGGATCCAATGCTTAAACTTTGAGGATTGTTGTTGAAATAGTAATGTTGATGATTCATTGGAGAGACTTTAAGTAGTGGAAATTGGGTGTTTGGAGTAAATTGAGGGAAATATTATAAGTTATTGATTCTAATGAATGGGAAATGATTAATGGAAGAAGGAAATAGGATTGTAATAATGATTGGAAACATAGATGGTACATGATTATTTTTCTAAGAGTTAAAGTAAACACTTTTTGGAGACTTTTGGATGATTTAAAGGAAATATTCTTATTAATGATGTGAATGAGAGAAATAGAGTTGGGAAGTATTAGGAATTGTCACTTGGAAGAATAGATGAATTATTATTTTTCCTAAGGATAAATTTTTAGATAAGCCAATTATGGGGATTTAGTTAATAAACTATTTTTAATGCTATATTAATTAGTCTTTTTATATTAATATATGTTTATCAATTTATTATTGTAGAATGAGCTTGGTTTGGGCTCTTGGGTCTTGAATCCTCCTACTTTTAGTTCTTGTGTCAAGAACTTGAGGTAACCACTTTCTAATTTACCTTGTATGCTTGTTGATGTGATTATAAGCATGTGTTGATATTATAAATGTTCTCAATATGTGTTATGGTGGTTTCTGTATGAAAAGTAATTTATATATCTATATCAAGATTTAAGTTTTGATAAATTTATTAGTTAAGTGGGCATGAATTATTTCATCTTATGAATATCTTGTTGATGTTGAACAAATTGATTATTGAATATGAGAATACTTTATGGATATGAAATTGTGTAGAATTGGATGGTTGGATTGGGCTGTGTTGGTTGTGCTGAAATGTAGTTGTGGGAGGTCTGATTATTTATACCACGTGGTATAGCCGCCACCTGGCGCCCAGTGGTTGGCATTAACATTCTTAGGGCCCTCGGTATCACCCTTCCTTTGGCCGGGTCAAGGGTCAGCCCAAGGGACATGACACCTTTCCATATTCCAAGGAAAGGGAACCCATGGTCCGATATGAGCTCTGTAACTTTTGGCCGAGTTACACCTCATTATTGGAGAGCTTGGTGCAGTCTTGTAAAAGAGATGAATCCTGTTATGTGTGAATAGCCCATGGGTTCTGTCAGAGGTTACAAGGAGGTTATAAGGATGGTTGATGAAGTTCTATGCATGCAAGTTACTTTCTGAATTATTATATATTGTTTTCTGTAAAGATGTTTAACTTATATATTATTTGAAGTTGTACTTTGCCCGCTTAGCTATCTTGTAATCACTCCCTGGATACTTGTTGAATTGGAATTGTGGTTACTGGGTCAATTTGACTCACCCCGTGGTTATTTAACATTTTTCAGGCGAGGGTTCAGGTGTTGGTCCCAAGGGGAAGGTGTCCGAGGCTTGAGTTTTCCTTTCCACTCTGTATAGCCTCTATTTTGATATACATGATTTGACTGATGTATATTGCCAAACTTTAGGGCCTTTTTGTTTTAGTTAACATTATCATAGCCTTTCCGCTGCATTCTAGACTTGTATTATTGGGCGGAGCCCTTTTTGGACATATGTGATTGTTATTTTGATTGCACTTGATAATGGGCAGCAGTGGTAGTTGTTTTGGTGGACTTCAAATGCCCTAGCCTATTTACAATTGGTCTTAATTGTATTTGAGATCCCAGAGTATTGCTGATGGATTTGATATATACCTGAAAAATCAAATGTTGATCCTTTCTTATTTGATTAACTATCTTTACTATTCTAGAACAGTAGCTACTACTCTGTTAAAGATTTGGTTTGTTATTGACTATGGTAGATTTCTATTTGATTATGTTTATCCTTCCTACTATGGTTAGCCTTTTAAAGCAATTATCCTTTTGAAAATGTTTATTTACCATGAATTACGGGGTTGTTACATTTGATATAATTGTAAATGGAGCAAATAAATCAGTATCGAATTTCAAAATTACACTGAATAGTGAGTAGTTGTGATTTGTAAAGACAAATATCATGGGATAGAAGTATCAATATTTCTTAGTACGTGATATGTATAATTTAATATATAATTACCCGTAAACATTCAGTGTCAAACCTATGATATTGTGATTGCATTTTTTGAATGACTATATTTTAATAACAGGTATAAAAGATTCAAGCATAAATCTTTTGAAATTTGTTGAAAACTTCAACCATTCCAAATATTTTTTTTTTAATAAATGAATTTCAATACAAGTATTAAAAAAAGAAAGAAATTGGGAGTTCAGAAGGGCTAAGCAGCTGCGAACAAAAATTATGCATCACTTATATATTGATTAATATTTTATATTTTGATTAATCATTGGCTTTCAAGGTTGATTCATCTGGCCATAAATTTCAAAGTGTCCAAATTGTTTGGAAAAAAAAACTGAATTAATGAAATGATAAACTTTTAGTTTTAGAAATAAAAAAATGGATTTAATGAGTCCTTTTTGTCCAGTCGACTTTTGGCCAACTCTGGTATTTGAGGCGCTCCAAATCATATTGAGGATTGGTTCATGGTTTTATCAATTCAAGTAATAAACGTAATTGCGCAGTTGTGCTTCACAAAACTTTGCTTTGTTGGAATACGAGTGATTTAAATATTAATATTTCATTTATTCGGCGATTAATGCCTTTTAATATAAATATTACTCTTTTCAAGATTACATACGAATTATTATTTTATATATATTTTGGTTGAAATATTTTTGTATATTTTAATTTGATTTGATTATATTATTGTAATGCGATCATGTCGACTCTGGTCCAACCAAAATTAGATCAATGACCTTTAAACCGCTTGCTTGATGAGTTTAATGACCGATCTGATATATATGTCTGTGTCTACATATGTTTATGTGCGTGTCTGTGTGTGTGTGTGTGTGTGTGTGTAGGCTAGAACAATGAGTGCTTACCTCAGACATGTGAAGTAAACGGAAAATTGTGCATGTGTTTTATTTTTCTTTTTGACCAGAGTATGTGGTTTCGTATTGCATGTTGTTTACAATAAAATAATGCAGGGTGATATCGCTTGTAAATTTTGTTACATTTTTTGTGACGACTCAGTAACGTATATAACCTTCCAAAATCTTTTTCGAATTTATTTGGCGACGTAAATTATTAAAGTACTTATGTGTATGTTATCTGCTACTATTATTCTCCACTTCGTCACGTAATGTTTATTTTACTTGTTTATAAGACCAGTATTAGAATCAACTCTACGAAAAATTTAGCATAATATTACATTAAAAGGGTGTTTGGAAACTGTTTTCCGACTTATCAAAAAAAAAAAAAAAAAGGGTGTTTGGAAACCCCTAAAAACACTTAAAAAAAAGTACTTCCACATAAGTTGAAACAAAACTCTTCTTATACATTTATCTCAAAATTTATATAGTTACTTATGAAAAGCTAATACAACACTAAGCGATAATTGTCTTGAATATCATAAGCCATTAATTATAAATTACTGCAAAAAAAATAGAATTACGTTGCAAAGTAGTATATGTTATAAATATAGTAATATTTGTGTGAATGTCTATATTTCTCCTATTATCTCTAATATCTTATTTTATCTTCATGATTACACAATTATTGCTTATTATTATGTAATTAGTAGATTCTATTAAAGTTATAAAGTTATGCCTATAAATAGAGGTCATATATGATGTATGTATGATGTATTTAGTATACCTTGAATAAAATGAGAATTATTCTCTTTTGTTTCTCTTCTCTAATTCTCTACTTTAGTTTTATAACAGTGCAATAAAGGTAATTATACTTATTTGTGGGGCTTAGTAACTCAACCAACATTAAATGCCTCTTTATTAAAATAAAGAACTCTTAAATTGCATGAACTCTTTATTAAAATATAACAACTTATTAACTTTACCCTTATTTAATATATATACGCCTTTTAAAAAATAACTATTTACACTACAATAAATAAATGACAAAATAATATATTGAAGTTAAAAATTTAATAAAGTGACTCATAAATAGAATTAAGAAAAACCTTCTCTCTCTACCTTATAAATAGAATTATAGGAGTATTCATTTTTGGGGCGTTGTAACTCAACATTAAATACCTCTTTAAAATTAAGTGCGAGCTTATGAATTCCAATTTTCAATAGTAGAGTATAATGGTATACCACTCTAGTCTTTATTATTTATCACTTATAGGAGTTTTTCACATACTAAAAAGAGTATTAAATAGATAGAATCTTTCACTTTCCCCCTTATTAAAGAGATATGAATATTGAGAGAAAAAAAAGTGATATACTACTCTCTCACCCATACCCTCTCTCTTTACCTTTACTATAACTAATAGGGGTAAAATTGGAAATGAAACAACAAAAAAGGTACAAGTGACACATAAAAAGAACCAAAATCTTACCCTGCAAGTGACAAATAATAAAAATCAGAGTTGTGTGTGAGTTATGGTTAAAAAAACATTATTTATTTATTGATTACTATTATAGTTGTTAACATTAATTACCGTTTAGAGTAAAATGCTTTAACCTTTTTTACATTTTATTCTAATTACATGGACTTTCTTTCTATTTTAACAATATATACTTAAGCCTAAACTGTTAATTAACTCTGTTAAGAATATTCTAAAAATAGGCTTTTTTATGTTGAAATACTTTTTATTGATTAATTTACCCTTCATAATACTAAATTCCTAAATTTGGGCTAAAATTATTTTAAAGAATTTAAGATTTTTTTCCTTACCTTAATGTTATTTTATTTTTTTTACAAATAATTATTCATTTAATGTTTTTGTCATATTAGGACAGAAAATTAAGTAATTTAGTTAATGTAAACATAAAAAATTCAATTAATTTTTTAAATAAACATATAATCAATCAAATAAGTTATAAATATTTGTAACAAAATTTTTGTTTAAAAATTTTAAATTATAAATTTAAATAATTTATATAATGTCCCAAACTCACATGATTTATATTCTATGATAAAAAAATACATTTAAAATATTTTCTGGCCATTTAAAGGAAACCTAAATAAATAAGTTTCAATATGTTATGAGAAACTAAAATTATATAATTCTATAATATAAATAAAATTAATAAATTTTATAACATATTAAAAAGTTTGAAAGTATATGTATTATAATTATTTTTTATAGATATAAATGTTCAAAAAAATGTTTAGTTAAGAAGGGATATTTTGATCAAAATAAAAGTTTGAAAGTCAAACTTAACAGTCAACTAATAGTTGGATGGATGAAAATAAAATCTTAAAACACATGAAGAAGGTTTACATAACATACAATTTCAATTGAGGTTTATATATATTTTCAAAATAAAGATGAGTTTTTTGTAATTTAAGTATCATTTATCATCATTGTCAACATCATTTGGGTGGGGCGGTTTTGCACTCCCGCAAAGTGCGACGCACGCGGTGATACTTATTACCGCTTTTATTGTATGGAAAATTCATACGTTAATTGATATTTATTTTTGAAGATATAATTTTTCTTATGCTGCCCCTCTATTTGTGGGTGTTTTTTTTTTTTTTTTTAAATTCCTCTTGTACTGCCCCTCCACCATCAGTTTTATAGTATTAAGAGTCAACTGGATATTTGTTTGATTGTCAGCCGAATATTATATTAATAAGCTATCGGACCTTTTTTGACATCATCAAGTACAAGACTTTATATTCGAAATTGGTATTATTAATGGTTTTATTTTTGTTAGTTTCTTGTCAAATAAAATTTCTATGATTCAAAATAACTATATTTCCATCATTGTGAGTATTTGTTTTTCGTGAAAACTATTACTTGTACGCATAGAAAATAATTTTATCATATATTTATTTAACGCTGTTTTGAAAGTTATTTTCATATAACAAAAGTCAACTGATTGTTTGAATTAAATTTGATGATTTTTCTGCCAACAAATTTGATGTGAGTTATATTGTCACCTTATAAATAGTATTATTTCACATATCTATGTAATTTTAACATTATTAGAAAATTGCGTTACTTATAAGCCTGAACAACATGCCTTGCATTAATACTAGCGTTCATTTAAAGCGGAGATCCACCTTTTTTTTTTTTTTTGCCTTAAATAAGTGGATCCACTTTCTATCTTGCGTGCGTTACTAGTTAGTAGTTTTATATGCACAACCTCTCAGCATGACATAGCAAAAAAAAATTTCCGCGTAACATTTGGATTTTTCATGATGGATGCTTGCTTTAAAGAAGTTAAGAAATATATATATATATATATATATATATAAGCTTTTTATTACGGTACTGTAAATAATAGGGAAAATTAATTTGTGATGATTTATAGTTTATCATAATTTTGAATTAGGTTCACGTAACTTATTTTATTGAATTAGGTCTTTATTGTTTAATCCGTTTATATTAATTTGTAGACTTTATACAGTTTCATTTAGAGAAATGCACCGTGTTAAAAAGATGTGAAAATATTATGAAAAAGAAAAAAGATTTACAGAAACGAGATTCCATAAAGTCCAAACCATATGGGCCTAATTTAAACAAAAAATATATAGGAATGTGATTAAAAATTGAGGTAAATTATATGAACATGTGGATTAAGTTTTCCATAATAATAAAGCCATTAAGTTATTTATCTAATTTTTTTATTATGTTATATCTGGTTTTAATAAATTTGGCTTTCTTGTAATATAAAATTAGAGAGATAAATATGATAAGAATTAAGAACATTTATTTATTATATGTCAAATTCGAGATTTAGTCACACAAAAAAATTCAAATTATAGAATATTTTGATGATATAGTTAATTTAAGTTTTTCAGTTATTATCAATAGATTCCCCCATATCTATACCTAGCCCGCGTGCTTCATAGTGATAATTGCCTTCAATTGAAAATTTGAAATGACCAATAAACTGTTAGTTGATATGATAAGCGGCCTTACACCAATAAGGAGGAGAACATAAGTTCGAATACCAAAAAGTGTAATTGTTTGGAGAGGTAAAAACTATTTGTACTCTTAAGACTTGAAAGGAAAAACTCTTGATCAAACTGAAAAAATAAAATTAAAATATACGTTGGCAAAAAAATTGAAATATATGATATTATGCGTAGTTAAATATTTGTCCAAAGCTTCTGGAAGAAGAAACATGGTCGTTAATGAAGCCGTTAATGCTGGTTATGATCCGTGGAAGGAAGCCCTTGCCTGAAAGGACGTGATTCTCTAATTAAGTAATTGCCAACAATCAAGGCTTTCTTATTCTCCAACCTTAGGGTGGAACCGTGGAAGTATTCTACATTTTGACCAAATAGGCTTGGGCCTACAATAAAAATTTAAGGAAAAATTACACACAGGTTTCACAGAGGAGAATTAATTTAGATAAAGTCCCTAGAAATCTTCAAATTCTTCCTAAATCCCCAGGGACCTGTGTGTAATAAATTGTAATTGTAAAAAGTCTGTTATGCCCTTATTGGTTGAAAAAAGAAAAAACAGAGGGAAAGCTTCAGTTTGTGCACTGCTGCTGCATGTATGAGGAAGAGGAGCTTCTGAAAGAAGGAACAGAGGTCTGCGCTGGTGCTCCATTATTCCAGGCAAGCTATATTTTTTCTTCATCTTCTTTGTAGGTCTTATTAGTAACAAGATTTCTTTTCTTTTGTACACAACTAATCTCAAGTTTAAATTAGTTTGAAAAGTTGATTGGCTGTGGGTGTGTGGGTATTAAGGATGTGATTTAACTCACTTGAACTATCAAGAAAAGCTCATTTTAGTCATATATGGTTTTAATCATCTTAAGTGTGGTTTTGTTATGTGTGGTTAGGGTTATAAAGCAATGCTCTGTTTTTGGGTGAATGATGCTCTGTTGTTGATGAAAAAGAATGAAAATGACAGATTTTTACTGTTATAACCCCCTGTAATGCGATGGTTAAATGTTTTGTTAATGAGTACATCAAAGGTTATTAATGTAACTGTATGACTTGTTATTAACGAGTGATTGTGACAGGTTAATATGAAGGATGGCAACTTCAAGTGGGAAGCATTTGTTTTATTACCTCCATATAGGGGGACAATTTATTGATGGTGTAAAAGGTGAAATGTAGTGTGTTGGAGGTGGTGTGAGAACAAAAATGACAAAGAAAGGCACATCATATAAAGAATTTAGAACAATGGTAGCATCAATTATGGGAAAAGAAAGCAATGGAAGGGTTATCAAATTCACAGTGACCTTTGATGAGTGTACATTTGTGGACCTTATAGACAAAATGTAGATTTGATGTAGTTCTATTGTACATATATATCAAGTGGTAAATGACATCTGGTTGTAATCTGATATAATATCATATCTGTGTTTTGATGTACTTGTTAATAGGCTGTAATGAACTTGTTATCAAACGCTGTGGAGGTTGTCATTAGCAGTCTAAAATATGTTACTGATATAAAGTGACAATTTCTCCTACTTGCAGTGGTCAATGATTTCTTCACACATATGATATGATGAAAACGCTGAAAAGAATTGGTTTTGATAAACTGTCAATTAATGCTTGTTGATTACTTGTCATTTTCTACTGTCAAGGTTATTAATGCTTGCTGATTACTTGTCATTCACTACTGTCAAGGTTGTTAATGCCTGCTGATTACTTGTCATTCACTACTATCAGAGTTGTTCCTTTTTTTGTTCCCTTTTTGCAGAGAGATTGTTTTTACCAAGTTCTTTGTAGAGTGAAGCTAGCACTATTTGACAAAAACAACAAAATTGACAAGGAAGTCACATGACTTGAAGGTTGGATGCTTGTGGTGGGTTGTAACTCATAGGAACAACCTGCATAGTGATCAAGTGCTGTTTTTGCTATAAGGAAACTCCCAAAGCAAGAGGAAGAAATAAACAACCAATATATATTATATTTAGTTTTTTCATTTGACAGCATAATGACAGTTGAATGTAAGCATCACATTTTGTTTTTTTCATTTCACAGCATAATGACAGCTGAAAGTAAAGTTTAGATTTTGTTTTTTTATTTGACCATATAATGATAGCTGAATGTTAAGTTATGTTAATATGATTGGCATCATTTCCTAGTTATGAAGTTGTTTTAATGGCATTCATGTGTTTTGATAGAAAATTCCTTATTCCAAACCCAAATCATGTTTAGAAATGAAGACTTAATAAAAGTGGATAAACAAATGTTAACCGTGATGACATGATAGGTATATAATAGTCCTCTCTGCTAGATCCATTTACAACCTCAACGGCGTCTATTGACAACCTAAGGGGAAGTGCTTAACAATCTTAGCAGTGCTCCTGACGATTCACTATATGGGATGCCACGGCTTCTTAAAAAATTATATTATCAGTACATATGATGAACTTAACAATATCATAGGAGGCATTTTGAAGTTATTAATAGCTTTAAGTATCACAACACATTTTTATTACATATATTCATTTACAACCTTGACGGCGGTTGTTGACAACCTAAGGAGAAGTGGTTAACAACCTTAATAGTGCCCCTGACAACTCACTCTATCGGATACCACAGTTTCTAAAAAAATTGTATTATCAACACACACAACAACCTTAACAATATAATGTGAGTCATTTTGAAGTCATTAACAGCTGTAACTCAACCCAATAGAATTATAGCAGATTTTTATTGCAGAAATTCATTTACAACCTTAATCGCGACTATTGACAACCTAAGGAGAAGTGGTCAACAACCTCAGCAGTGCCCTTGACAACTCACGCTGTGGGATATTACAGCCCCAACATAGCATCAAATTATAACCAAATGATATCATGTTACAACTTTATTGTTAAGAAATCATTGAACATTGCAAGTAGGAGAAATTGTCACTTTATATTAGTAACATAATTCAGACTCCTAATGATAAACTCCACAGTGTCTGATAACAAGTCCATTACAGCCTATTGACAAGTACATCAAAATACAGATATGATATTATATCAGATTACAACTAAATGTCATTTACCACTTGATATATATGTA
Source organism: Neltuma alba (assembly GCF_004799145.2). Classification (NCBI taxonomy): domain Eukaryota; kingdom Viridiplantae; phylum Streptophyta; class Magnoliopsida; order Fabales; family Fabaceae; genus Neltuma; species Neltuma alba. Next base: position 532,415 of record NW_021635079.1, on the reverse strand, counting down.
CAATATAACTACACCAAATTTACAACCCATTCAAAAAAGCACACAGGTTGCAATAGACAACTTGAGGTGTGGATTATGATATTTACAAAACAATTATGTCACAAGCATTCACAAAAAGAAATATAAACAAGCCACCAACAAAGCTCAACTTGGATTGGAGTTTTGGCAAGTCTTTACAGTGTGGCCTAGCTTATGACATCTTCCACAGTGGTAAAGTTTTTTATTTTGAAATTGAGATTCAATCCTTCTTTTCTTTGGCCTCCTTGAGGGCTTTTTAGTGATTGGTGTATCTTTCTTTATCATTCCTGTTCTCATACAACCTCCAACATATTGCATTTCACCTTTTACACTATTAATAAATTGTCCCCCTATATAGAGGTAACAGAACAAATGCTTTCCACTTGAAGTTGCCATCTTTCATATCAACCTGTCAGAATAACTTGTTAATAACAAGTCATACAGTTATATTAACAACCTTCGATGTACCCATTAACAAGACATTTAACAATCGCATCACAAGACTTATAACAATAAAAACCTCTCATTTTTACCTGCAACACAGCGTCAATTACCGGAAAAACAGAGCATTAATCACCGAAAAACAGAGCATCACCTTATAATCCTAACCACACATAACAAAATCACACCTAAGATGATTAAGACCACATATGATTAAAATGAGCTTCCCTTGATAGTTCAAGTGAGTTCATTTCATCCTTAATACCCACACACCTATAGTAAATCAACTTTTCAAACCAATATTGCATTTTCAATGGTTGTGGATGAAGAAGATAATGTTCTTAATGATGACACCTACAAAGAAGATGGAAAAAAAATAGCTTGCCTGAAATAATGGACACAATGGCATCTGTTACAAACCTCCGTTCCTTCTTTTTTAAACTTTTTCTTCTCATGCATACAGAGCACCCAACACACCAGGAGAAGGCATTCCCCTCTTCTTTTTTTCAATCAATGAGGGCATAACAGAATTTTTACTATTGCAATTTATTACACACAGGTCCCTGGGGACTTAAGAAGAATTTGGAGATTTCCAGGGACTTTATCTGAATTAATTCTCCTTTGTGAGACCTGTGTGTAATTTTCCCAAAATTTAAAGCATGAATTTATGTGTGTGTGAGAGAGAGAGAGAGAGAGAGAGAGAGAGCTCAAGCCTGTATGTATGCAGGCCTTTTTTGGGTTCAAACATGAGCCTTGAAAATGCCTGACAATGCTCGAAAGACTTTTTAAAAGTTTATTTAAAATGTAAATTTTTAAATAGGCTTAAAGCTTATGTCTTTAATTTCATATATAACCTTTTAAACTTATTTAAAAACATCTGTTATATTTTAAATATATTTTAAAGTGACAAAAATATTGCATTTGATTAGTTTTAAATAGATTTAATTTAAATTTACAACAAAATAGCAAAATTTCATTCATTATAATATGTTATAAGAATTCAATACAATTAAAACTTTATGGTAATATGCATAGGATAATTTGTTTATAATAGTAACATCAGAAACAATCCTAATGCTCTGTTTAGATGGGAAGAAAAGTTAGGAGAAAAGAAAATTAGAGAGAAAATGTTATCACCTCTTACGTTTAGATGGAAGAGAGAAAATAGAGAGAAAAGAAAATAAGCAAAAATATGAATAACCAAAATATCCTTATATATAAGAATATATCGTATTTAAAATCAAAGTCAATATTAGAATAGCAAAATGATATTAATGTTAGCATGATCAAACAATTTATAATCAAATAATTTGATAAACATATAATTTCATAATTTTGTGTTTTAAACCAAATAATTTTAGAGAAAAATATTATTTTGGGTTAAGGTGCGGATTTAACAACCATGTTTTACAAAAAGGACAACTGGCACCATTTACTTTTGAAGGGTGCTAAAGTAGACACAAACATTAAAAAAGAGCGCTTTTTAACCACAGCCGTTGAAAGGCCTAACGTTGACGATTACAAGGATGGGCGTGAGAAAAATTTGACCTAAAATGATGAAGTGGCAGGGAGTAAATAGTGACGTGGCAAAAAGAAAATGGTGATGTGGCTAAGACCTAAAAATTGGATTAAGTGTGAGGCGCGAAATCAAACATTAAGAGTAGGAGGCAAAGCGTCGATGGGGTAAGGAGAGAACGAGAAAGCTGAGAATTAAGATTCTTGTAGGGTTCTGAATTGGGAAACTGAAAACGTGAGAAATCGAGATAGAGGGTTAGCAAGTGTGGTCCATCGAAGAGTATGTGATCGAAGATTCTTGAAGGATTACAGACGAGGGAACAGCAGATTCTTCACAGGTAAGCATCGATTTAGACAAAAAGTTATTGTATTTTTAAGTTGAATAGTGAAATGGTGTCGAAGCCCTTAATAATTTGGGGATTTACTTGTTGTAGTGCGAATGGCGACAAACAAGGGTGATAATGTTCTTGTCGAACCGGGCAATGTTGACGCAAATGGAGGAGACGACACAGAGGCCAAGAAGTACGAGACATTGGAAGAGAAGCATGCGAGGCTACTTAAAAAGGTGAGTCAAATGTTTGATTTGGCGAAACGAAGTGTGCAAAGGACGAAGGAAAAATTGAGTGAGGGGCATGGAAGCATAGGTGAGTGGGCAAGAAGAAGTAGGGAAAATGAGAGATGGGTCTGGGCTAATCAAGATGAGAGAGAGGTAGGGGGCAATGAAAATGACAAAGAGGAACAGGGCAATGAAAATGACAGATATCCAGAACAAGAGGTGATTGAGTGTGTAGATGTAGATGGTTTAGAAGAGATAGATGATGATGGAATTGAAGATTTACCTGAACATAGGGAGGAAGGGGGAGATAGTGAGGATGACATTGTTAGAGAAATTGACAAAGGGAAAAGAGTATTGGTTATGGATGAGGATGACGATAAAAGTGAGGAAGGGGGAGATAGTGAGGATGAAGAAGGTTCTGATAGCGAGGATTCGAATTATGTTGGAAATAGTGCCAGCTCTGACACTGAGGAGAGTTTGGTGGATGATTTTGAAGTATCTGAAAATAGTGAAGAGGAAGATGAGGATATGGGCCTTAATGAAGATTGTGAGCCTCCAGATGAAAGAGTTGGGCTTAGCGTGTTGGAGGGCTTGGGAGACCAGCCTTTCTTTATGTTAGGCATGACTTTCTTAGACCTAAATGAGCTTAGGAGCGCCATAGACAGCTATGCTATTTCGAAAGGGGTGAATATCAAAATTATTAGAAGTGAGAAAAGGTTATTAAAGGCAATAAGTGAAGAGGGCTGCCCATTCACCTTATATGCATCGAGAGATGGGAATAATGTGGGCTACAAGGTGAAGACATTGTGCAATGAGCACAGGTGTGGTAGGGTTTTCAAGAACCCTAGGGCAAGTGTGAAGTGGCTAGCCGAACACTTCAAGGAGAAAATACAGGAGAGACCTAATTACAGCATATGTGAAATGAAGAATGATGTTGAGCGTGAGTTAAAGGTCCACGTGAGCTTACATTAGTGCAAGAGGGCAAAGAGGAGAATAATACAACACATGGATGGGAGCTTCGTAGATGAATTCTCCAAGTTAGAAGCTTACTGCAATGAACTGAAAGTGTCAAATCTTGGGTCAGATATTAGTATGGAGATAAGTAACGAGGCTTTGGAACAAGGGAGAAGAGTTTTTAGAAGAATGTATTTGTGTTTTAATGCAGTAAAGGTATGATGTTTAGATTTCTGTCACATATGGTATAATCTGTTAATTTGTTGTTTTATATTTCAGTTTGTCCTGACGAGTCAAAATTGTTGGTTTAGGTTGGTTGGAAAGTTGGGTGTAGACCATTGATTGGAGTTGATGGAACATTTCTAAAAGGTAAAGCTAGAGGGATTCTGTTAACTGCTGTTGGTTTAGATGCTAACGACTCATTGTACCCATTAGCATTTGCTTTGGTTGATAAAGAGAATGGTGTGAATTGGAGTTGGTTCATTCAGTGGCTTAGGATATCACTTGATCTTCACAATGGTGACAAAGTAACTTTCATGTCAGACATGCAGAAGGTATGATTAGTTACCTTTGCTGATTTACATATGACTTATGTGGTTTTAATGAGAACATTTAATTGACTAGTTCTATACATGTAGGGATTACAACATGCTGTGACAGAGATACTTCCAGAGGCCGAGCATAGACTTTGTGCAAGGCATATTTATGCTAACTGGAGCAAAAGGTGGAGAGGGAACGAGATGAAGAAAAAAATTTTCTCTTGTGCTTGGAGTACGTTTGAAGAACAATTCAAAGACAATCTCAAAGCACTTGGAGCACTTAACAAAGAGGCAGCTGAAGCAATGGTGTCATACCCTATATCTGCTTGGGTAAGAGCTTCTTTCAGTAATAGATGCTTGTCTTAGGTTGTAGACAACAATATGAGTGAGAGTTTAAATGCTTGGATTGATGAATATCGATATCTACCTGTTATTAGAATGTTTAATGGGATAAGGGTTAAGATGATGGAAAAATGGGCTGAGAGTGAGCAAAATGTGAGGAATTGGAAAGGCAACTATAGTCCAAAATGTCTGGACTTATTTGAAGCAAATAGGTTGTTGTCCTCTACATATAGAGTTTTTTTCAATGGGGATGAGGGATTTGAGGTGATTGAGAGACAAGATAGGCACACAGTATGTCTCACTAGGAAAACGTGCACGTGCAGGGCATGGGATTTAACTGGAATCCCATGCCAACATGCTATTCGTGCTATGTATCACTATAAACTAGAGCCCCTCACCCATATCTCACGCTACTACCACAAGGACACCTACATTGCTAGTTATAGGACAAAGTTTGCACCTGTGAGGGGCAAACAATTCTGGGATATAGAACAGTTTATCCCTATGCTACCACCACCTGAGTGCACATTGCCTGGCCAACCAAGGAAAAAAAGAATCAGGACAGAAGAAGTAGCAAGAAGGATAAATATTGCCTCTAGGAAAGCTGCTCAAGCTACGTCAAGTAAAGTTGGCATGAGCAATGGTTCAGAAACACCACTTGTCGAAAGAGTATGCAAACGGGGACAAGTCAACAAATGTGGCTTTTGCAGGAAAGTTGGGCACAATAGAAGCACTTGCACAGAGGTAACTTGTGCCAATTTCTTTATATTCACTTATTACAATAACTATAAGCTAACTTTTCATTTCTTTCTAGGCACCTCCCTCAAATAAGCCTCGACCTGGTAGAAGGAGAAAAACAGCCAACCAAGGCACAACACAGCAACCATCCAATCCCACTTCACCTTCATAGCAACCACATAGTCCACCTACACAGCAACCATCTCCTCCACCTTCACAGCAACCACCCAATTCCACTTTACCCTCCCAACAGTCGACAAATCATCCTCCATCGACACAACAACCACCTAAACCTTCCAAACACATAGCAAGAAAGAGGGTTGTCTACAAGCCCAGAGTTGAGTGTGGAATGGGTATAAGAATTGATGAGGGAACTGGGAGAACCAACTACAATGTAAGTATTACTAGACACTATTCTCTTCCATTTTAATTCATGCAAAGTTACTGTCATTTAAGCAATGTCATTGACTTATGCAGCTTGGAATGCGTTCTGAGGTGGTCATTGAGGAGGGTATTGCACAGGGGTATATACAACACTACGTGGACCCTCAGAGTAAATTTCCAATCCCAAATGAGAAAGAACTTCGACTGTCACGAGCTTTAAAACGCACTGCACCAGAGGGTTCCAGGAGGATACCATTCACTAGGCAAGGGACCGCTGTTTCACAACCATCAACACTACCATTTACACCTCCTGGGTTGATGTGGAAGGGCCAACGAAGCATTTCAAGTGCCCACCTCCAACTGCAGAGCCAAATGATGAAGACAAGAAGCAAGACCAACTCTAAGAGCTCTGACATTTAGATTGCTTAGAAACATTTAAGACTATGTATTTGACTATTTTGTACTACGTATTTCGTTACTTGGATTATGGTTACCTTATTGCCTTTTACATGGGATTATCACTTCCTAGGTCTATATTTTGGTGAACCAATGCTTAGTCTTTCAGATGGATGCCTTCTTATTTTGCAAGTCCCATGTACTGTAACTCTTTTAGCAACATTAGTGGCATGTACAAATGTCCATTATAATTAATTAAGGTTATTATCTTATGTTACATCTTCAGTTCCTCATTATTAATTAGGTTACCTTTACATCTTATTTAATTCATATGTTCTTCTCTTCTATTATTTCAATTAACATTATTGCCATCAAAATTACCACCCTTGTTATATAATTGTTGGATCAGTAATTGCTTCACCACGTGAATAATTCTTGAGAGCAGACCAAAGATCAGTTCTCGAATATGTATTCAAGAAGACCAGTTCTCAAATACGTATTCGAGAAGACCATTTCTCTAATATATATTCAAGAATATATTCGAGTAGCTTATCGATAAGTTCATTTATCAAACAGCTTATCGATAAATATATTCTTATTTATTCTCGAATATATTCTTGAATATATATTAGAGAAATGGTCTTCTTGATTTAGCCCAATTATTCTATGTTATTTCATATCATTTTAAGGGTATTTATCATAGATTTTGGCTCCTTTTGATGATAATTGTGCTTAATTTAGATTAAGAGTCCTTGCTTTGAGTTAGTGTCTTTTTGAGGTTAGGATTGTCATAATTGGTTATTAATTGTATTCAGTTGATTTCTAGGACAATTGATGCTTCAAATTGTTGCTTTTTATTGTAGGACAATTGAGAATTGGAGCCAAGATCAAAGACCAAAGATGACACAACACAATATCAAAGTATAAGCACTAATAGAGTTCGTCGCGGCGAAGATTCTCTTCGCCGCGGCGCCAAATTGAAATCTCACCAGTAATCTCTCGGGCAGAGTTCGCTGCAGCCAACTTACAGCTTTGCCGCGGTGAAATCACAAGATTAGGCGGAGCTCCTCTCGGGCATGCTTCGCCGCGGTGAACTCTTCGTATCAGCAACGCCAGATCCGGATCAGAACACGAAAATGGAGCTTCTAATCATATGATCCGACCCAGATGGACCCCTAAAACCCTTAGAAACCCTATTTTCGACCATACACTCCATTCCATCTCCTACAACACCTCTATTCTCCCATCCTCTTGCCTCTATCTCCATCTTCTTCCCCATCCATTTCCTTCATCTTTCCTTCACTCCATCTCATTTCCTTCCACTCCCAGCTACCATGGCCGACGGATTCACTTCAGTTGGAGCTTTTCTTGAAGCTATGGAGGGCTAGGGTTTATCAACTCTTGAAGATGGTGGAGTAGCATGAGTTCCTAAGCTTCAAAGGGGAGTTTTAGTTTTAATCTTCAGTTTTTAGCTAGGCATTTATGATTTCCTAGGTCTAGGAATTGTAAACTCTTAGTTAGATACTTTGATTAATTCTGTAATCAGTGGTTACTGATTATCTTTTGTATATTGGATTGATTGATGTTGAACTTTGAGCTTAAATATATGTAGTTGCATGTATGCTTAATGTCTCTCTCATGATTCTCTCTTATCTTGCCTAGTTGTGTTTGGGTATTGAGTTGATTGTGTGTTTCATTAAGCCATTTGCATGATCATTCCAATTTACACATTAAGGAAGCTAAACAAAGTTTACATTAATGAGTTCATTAATGTAAGCTTTGGACTCATTGAGTTAATGAGGTTCTTATTAAGAAAACCTAATGGATTTGTGAAACTCCCAATATTTAAGTGAACTACGATTGCCATCAAAACCATTTTCAAGAGGTTTCCTATCAATCATTTCCATTACATCATTATTATCTTAAAACACCAAAAATATAGTATCTTAGGTTTGTTTTCATTGCATTCAGTTTTGGATCAATTCATTTAAATCTTAAAAACCCAAAACCCCATTTCATTGCATTGCATGGCATTTAGTCTAGCTTAGGTAATTAATAAAGGCTCCCAAAAGTGAAACGACCTGAGTTTGCACTATACTGCATAGCTTGGATTTATTTTTGATTGAGAACCCCAAGGCGAACGACAAGAAAGGCTCTCGTTACTTCTCGAATACGTATTTGAGAACTGGCCTTCTTGAATACATATTAGAGAACTGATCTTTGGTCTTCTCTCACACTTCACATGCGCCCCACCTCGCTTTGCTTTGCCCTAGCTCTCAATGTCGACGACAAAAGCGACCTTCGATGACAACATTGACCTTCGGCATCAACTTTTATTTTGTCGACACAACAGTGCCACGTCACCATCTCATTCACCAACGTGTCATCCATCTTCTCGACGTCCGTTTGCCTGAACGTTAACTCGGGCATAATTGCTACGATAAATTACTTCCGGGATATTTAAGAACAAACAAAAACTTCTGGGTGCTGAGTGCTCCTCGAGGAAAACTTTCGGGTTAATTAAGAACCTTAACCATAATTTTTTCATCAAATATACCACGAAGTGGTCTATAATTGTTACAAAACAGCTATCATAACCCATATCTCCTGACATACAAATATATTGCAATCAATTTCACACACTCCTACTTTGTCAAATACAAAACAACTACTGCAACCGATATCATTACAGACACTAACATTGCTCTTCTAAACTTATTTTCCCTCTTCCTCACTTCCACATCATTCAGCTCATGTCTGCGTTTAAGCTTCTTTAATTCACTGTGAATTACATTGAGCTCTTCACTTAGTCTCCGCTCATGCTCTCCTCTTTGGTTCTTGCTACTTTCATCATATAGTCTGTCAATATCATCTAATAGCTCCTTGATCACAGTGTTTGCCCTCTCACCGAAGTCCCCATCATGCCAAGAGAAATAGCCACATCCCCCATCCTGTCGTGTTCAATACCAACATTTCAACCAAGGAACCAGGGAAGAAAATAGCATTTTTCACAGCAAGAAAACCACTTCATACCTGGTCATAGTTTGGGCAGCCATAAAACCTCCTATCTGGGTTATTATCAGTCGACGTTGTCCATCGGGGAGCTACTAACCCATGATGGCAATACCTCATCGGCGGTTCATAGTTGTCCTCGCGACTAGGTTGCCTCAATAAAGCAACCCTTCTCCTGTATCTTGCCGTCGATGAGGACGATGATGATGCCATGAACTTCACTTTTAGACCTCACTTTGTGTACTCCCTGCGTCTTCGCCTTCTTCGATAGGTATAAATGTGGTTGCAGGGGAAGGCGTTCGGACTTTAATAGAGTCATTGAACTCTACCTGCGACGTCTGAAATGGTCCGAAGCTTAACACTTGCCAGGTGGAGAAAGATGTGGAACCCACTTACACAAAGTGGACGGACGTTTGGGCCTTCCAATGGCTGTGGTTAAAAAGCGCTCTTTTTAATGTTTATGTCTACTTTAGCACCCTTCAAAAGTAAATGGTGCCAGTTGTCCTTTTTGTAAAACATGGTTGTTAAATCTACACCTTAACCCTATAAAAATAAAAGGATTAAAGTAAAATATGATAGCCTCAAAAATTGATTTCATGAAAATGCCCGACACCGTGATTATGAAATATTATAAACAAAAGAGTGAACAAGTCATTTACGTCATAAGCATAATGCTAAAAGGCCTATGTTCCTTAACAAAAAATGACCAACAAGCCAATGCATGACCAAAATCACAACAAAAGTTATATGTTTCCTAAACAAGAGTCTAAAATATCACCATTTTGCAAAAGAACTATACTTATTAAACCAACAAGAGGCCAAGACTTCATTGAACCTCAACATCGGTCATCATCCTAAGTAAGTTTGTAGTTGTATATAAGGTGGAATACCAAAAAAATTTAGCTTGTGTCTTTCTTCATTACACAAAAAGAAGTAACATTTTAATTTATACTCTTCAGGTATTTCAATTTCCTCAATTGCATTCCACACTTACCCTTCATTATAATGATAAGGCCTACTCTTTTCAAGTATTGAAATATCTTTTTCAGCAATTTGAACATGTTTCTTAGCAATTTGAGCATACTTCTCGGTAACAATATTGCCATTTCATATAACATCAACTAGTTCCTTTATTTGTATTGTCATTTTCTCACACCTTTCTTTAATAGAAGAATCCATTAAAGCCTTACAATTTTGTCCTCTAGTTGATATAATTCCTATCGACGCCCTACATGATGAGCAATAGTCCAAATTAACTTGTAAGTTTGATTAATCATTTGAAACATTACATTCAATTTCAACATTAGTTACACCAATAGAGTCATTTAATTGATTGATCTTGTGATCCCATTATGTGACCCTTTCCTTGGGACATTTAGAGTATTTTCTGGTTGCCCTATCCACCCTAAATAGCTCATACAACTTATCATGATGTAATAATGGCGTATTTTTCCACCCTCTTGCATTTGGTTTTTTCTGCAAAGAAAAAAGAAGATATATTAATCTCATATCCTATAAATAATTGTAAATTATACAATTTACATCAGCTTCAAACAATTTTGTAATAGGACTCCATGAGAATTCACTTAATCCATTAAACAAATTGTAAAGTTTTGCGAATCATTATGATAAGGTCTTCTTCCTATTTTTCAAACACTGCTTGGTAATATGAGAACCGAAAGTATTGTTGAGAGTTTGGACCATATTATCATATGCAAATGTCAAAAATGTGCCATCTAGATGATTTTCTTTTATTGTTTCTTCTAATAAGGCATCAATAAAAGATTTATCCATTTTAGGAGTCCAACACAAATTACCCTTCATTGATTCCTTCCTTTTTTGTGTCATTGTTCAATCTACATAAAAAAATAATAAAACATCATAATTAACTTGGGATTATATAATTAATTACATGTCAACCAATGCAAAGAAACACATGCTTTCAAGCAATACAAGGCAAGATCAATTTCATACTCATACAACTTAAATAACTAGATCAAAGCACATTTCGTCAAATGCTACATGTCAACTAATACAAGGAAACACATATTTTTTAGCAATACAAGGTAAGATAAATTTCAAAATCATACAACTTAAATAAATAGTTCAAATCACAATTCATGTGACATATGGGTTGAGTAGTCATGCCACATATGAGCTGCTATATTATCCCATAAAATTAACCCTTATCTATAGTCTTCCTCTTAATAGTGTGCAAGTTAATCATCTATGTTGGGATTGCATAATAATTCATGATCAACCTCAGAAATTAGGTTCTCATCAGGGTCAACACCCATCAACAAATTATGTAATATGTAATAGACCATCACAATGTCAACTATTGTTTCCAATGAGAAATATGGCTCAGTACCACTACCAATAATGGGAAATCTTTTTTTTTTTTAAACCCCAAATGTTCTTTCAATAACATTCCACAGGGATGCATGTCGATGATTGAACATTTTCTTCTCATTTGTGGTGATATTATTGAATATTCTTTTAGGTGATAACAAACTCCTCTATAAGGTATTAGTAGATTACACTTGAGTTAGAAGCCAACATCCCTAAGATAAAATTTTTCTACAAAATATAAATTAGTCAATAAACCTCAACAGACATGTGTAAAAACAATCATTTTCATTTCTTATTAACCTTGAGGAATAATAATTTTATCTTCTCTTAAAACATTTTTTAGGATTCTTGCATTGGAGGTAGTTCCTTTCTAGCTAGCTAAGACATATGTAAACTTCATGTCAAACGAACATGCAAGAAAAACATTTTGAGTAGGGTAATCTTTACGTCCTTGAAATTGAGTAGCTTCTCCTTTAGGTACTTTTACTCGCATGTGAGTTCCATATGTTTCTCCAATACAATCCTACTATAAAATTTGGTTACACATAATATATAATCTATAAAATTCAAGAAGCATGAAAAAATATAAAAACATACCTTAAAATATGGGTAGAATCTTTGATTATTAAGAATTTTCATAGGAACCTTTGAGCCAGAATGTTGGATGAGATATTTGGCCTTAAGAGAAACAATAGCTCATAATGTATTATGAAAATGATGACTAATAGTTTTCCTAGACCGATTAAAGTAAAAAGCTATTATTCTATTTCTTATATCATGTACTCATGTGTAAAGAAATTTTGCTACCTACTCTTCTACCATAACATTTCTAGAATCTTTAACTCTACTAGTGTTTCTAAGTTTAGCACATAATTGTAGAAATGCTTGTGGTCCCATGCGAATAACATCATGACATTTATCTGTCTCTTTTAATTGTCTCATAAATATCCTCTGCATGCTCTCTCTTTCAGCATTGTCATAACTCAAAGGGCTATCAACTATTGTTACCATATCTCCCAACCAATAAATTGCATGTAAAATATAGCAAACAAGTTGTACAACACACATTCACCTGCACCATTCCTAACCTTGTAACAAAAGATTCAAGTTTGTCAACTTGAAATTTATCAACTCTTTAACTTCATGCTCAAAATCCAACATTTCTCCCTCAAGATCCTTATTCAATTCTTCATTATTATGGTTGCTTATCTATGTAACAAACTTCATAGATCAATAAAACATACTACAAAAATGATGTAGTTTGTTTTTAGATCTATGATAATAGCTACAGAAATTTGTTCATCTGGACAATATACTCATGAACCCTTCCACATTTGGTTCAAGACATATGCATATATGAACGTGACAATTATTTCAAGCATACACATGAACCCTTCCTCATTTTTAATGACTTAAATAATTTACACTAAACACATGTAGTTTATAGAGAAAATATATTAATTCACAATTAAATTAATTCAAATTCATGAACTACTCTAATGCAAACATTTTGTATTTTAAGTTGCATGTGCACGTGAGTTAGGGGTTACTGATTCAATATTAATTTTTAATCTGTTTTGGACACTATAATGGTATAATTTTAGACTTTATATTATTATGTGCAAAGTCTTGGAAACCAAACACAAGATGCTTTAAGCTTTGCTTGTCACAAACCTAGTTGAAGGATTTGCTCCCACATTTGCAAGAGCACATTATTTCATCAAGGAATCTTAAGTTTGTTTCATTAATCTTGTGGAGAAACCTATTCAATGACTTAGTATTAATCTACAAAGAGATTTTTCTTATTTCAATAATCTCGTGAACTAGTGTAATTTCTTCTAATGATGGATGGTAATCTAGTCAGGTTAAGAATAATCCTTCTAGTGACTTTAAGAGTATGTATCATCACATTTCCAAAAGGTTATAGACCTTCTCTGATCAAGACCAAGGAAGTCTAGTTTTGGATTGCACAACAGAAGTCGTGAATTACCAAATTTGAAGACATATACTGTTTAGGAAGAACATTGCAATCTAGAGTTGCTATCTATCTACTCATCTCATTGCCCTCCAAATGACAGAACTATTACTATTGTTTTGATAGTTGATAATTGAACAAACACTACAGATGCAATTTTTAAGACTTTAAAATCAATCTTCTTAAAGATAACCAGCTTTTCTAAAGCACTCGATCTTACGTTTTAGCCAACATAGCACCTCTGTATTGCAATGATGCTATGTAGTGGATTTAAAATGATTGGTTGCTTTTATTTTCTATGAGCAATTTACATAAATACAGTCACTTGACTTCCTACTAGTTCTCCCACATATGGGTTTACATGTTCCCCCTCATTCATGAAGAACTAAACCTTTAACAAAAATACGTAAATTTATATAATCAAGATCAAACATAAATGTAATAAAATAAAAACATGAAAAGAAATGCTCAAAAACTTTAGAATCAGACTACTAAATGGCTTGAACTCTGTTTCACTTGCCACAAAATCACAAAATCTAAAAATTTTTATTCTTTTAAACTTGATTTAAATCTAAATTAGAAACTTCACTTGAGAGCTATGGCAAGCACGTAACATAGGAAACCCAAAAAAATTTAAAAATAGAAAACTAGCAGCAATACCCATGGACTATGTCTTAGCATCCAAAACCAAAGGGAGAAAAAGCATAAAGCAAAAGGAAGAAACAAACCTGAGCAAAGAAAACTCAATGACAAGATGAGGTTTTGGTACACAGATTAGAGATGCCGCAAGAGAAGAGCTCTGTTTTGATGAATGGAAGAACGATTTTGAGTGGAGTTGAGGAGGAGATGGAAGGCATAGCTAGATTTGAGAGCTTACATGTGCAAATACTTAGAACAAAAAAGAAAAGAACGCATGAAGGAGACAAGGGCAAGTATTAAAAAAAAATTTCTTCCCATTTTCTTTCTACATGTAGAGAGAAAAGTTGGGAGGAAAATAGAGTAGGTCTCACACCTCATTTTCTTTCTAACTTTTCTTTTCTCCTATTTTTGCTCCCCCATCCAAATAGGGAAAACATACTTCTCTCCCTATTTTCTTTTCTAGTTCATCATGGTATGTTTAGTGAATTCCTTTCTAATTAACTACATGTTTTTTAATTTGGGTCTTTCTTTTAATTTGGATCCTTGAATGTTATTGATTTTTGTTCCTGACTATATTTTTGGAATTCCTTTCTAATTGACAAATATTGCATCCAAGGTTTCTTCTACACATATGATTAACTTAAGGGATTAAACGTCCTAATATAAAAATCACACAAAAACTACATGTAGACACATAAAACCTCATAAATTACTTCACTTTCCTTTACGTTTATTTATCACTAATTATTCCTAATTAACTAATAATTAGTGCTAAGGAACCTAAAATTAGACATGTCAATGTATAGAAATAAGGAGTTTTTGTCACTCAATCATTACCATTTTGTTCCTTTAGTATTATAAAGTGTAGGTGAAACTTCTACTGTCTTAATCAATCCTAGCCTAAACAAGTAGTAGGCATTGATAAAAATAAAATGCCCCCACCAACTGAAAAAATTCTTTCTCCCACTAATCTTATTGATCCTAATATTGCACAAAAGCACAAAATCAAAATTTTGGTAGCTTTTTGTGAATTTACTTTTGGAAGAAACAAATGAAAAAGTTAAGACTGTTGGCAAATATGGTAATGCAATTTGTACTTTTGACCTAAGTAAACACAGTAAAGCATCCTTGAAAAGGCACCTTTCATTATGTCTTAAGAACCAAAGTAGGGCTAACATAATACTAAAGTAATCAATAATGAACTATGTGGCCTCATCTGGGTAATGGTGAAGCTTAGTCCCTTATGTTTTCAATGAAAAATAATATAGAAAGGTGATAGTTTAATTTATTACTAGTTATGAGATGACATTTAGGATAGTTGAGAAGCATGGGTTTTAAGGGCTTTGTGAAAAGATTTAGAACCAAGATTCCAAATCCTTTTACCCACAACAGTTGCTAGAGATATTTGGTAACTATATGGAGAAATCCAGATATTTAAATAGCAATTAAAAAATTCTACACATCCTCTTAGAACTTCTATTACTTGTGTTTGACGTATCCTCTCATTAATCTTAAGTGGAGGTTGCATAAGAGAGTAGTAAATTTTTGAATGATGAAAATTACAAGGGCGATACAATTGGCAAAACAATTAAAAGGTCTTTATTGGAATAGGAAATAGAGTCAATGTTTACCATGCCCATGAACAACGCATCATCTAATGATACCTCCTTGTCATATCTAAAACAGAAGTTTTGGAATTGGAAAGGCATGGTTTGAGGGGCCAATTATCTTCTTCTCAAATGTTTTGCACATATATTTAACTTTATGTTTAATGAGAAGTTAAAAGAGTCGAATAATAACTTTGTCTCAACCTGCAATGCAGGTAAATATGTTTTTGATAATAGGCCTTTAGGATACTTGAAAAGCATGAGTTTGCTGGCTTTTTGAAAGAGTTAGAACCAAGATTCCAAATCCCTTCACACACAGTAGTTACTAGAGATGTTTGGCAATTATATCTTGGAGAAATCAAGTTATTGAAGTAGGTATTGAAGAATCTTCATATTAAGTTTGTTTAACAACTAGTCGTTAGACATCTTTTTAGAGCTATAATTACTTGTGCTTGACTTATTATTTCATTGACCATGAGTAGAGTTTGCATAAGAGGATACTCAAGTTTTACGTGACTAAAAACCATAAGGGTTATTTAATGGCAAAACAATTGAAAAATAATTATTGAAATAGAGAATAGAGTCGGTGTTGACCACAACCATGGACAATGCATTATTTAATGATACTACCTTGTCATATCTAAAAAGGAAGTTTAGGAATTAGAAAGGCTTGATTGGTTAGGGTGATTACCTTTGTCTTAGATGTTTTGAACATATACTTAACTTGATGGTTAATAAGGGGTTGAGAGAGTTGAAGAATAACTTTGATTCAACTCAACATGTAGTTAAATATATTTTTTCTTCTTTATCTCATCTCTAAAAGTTCAAAGGTCTAGTTGAATTAGAAAATATCAGACACCTCTAACCTTGTTGTTCTTTATGTTTCTAATAGGTGGAACTCAACTTACTTCATATTAGAATTTTGTTTGATATTTCAAAAAGCTTTTGAATGGTTAGAAGGTGAGAAAATGAGTATTACGAGGCATACTTTAATTGAGGTTCTAAGAATGAAGATGAAAGTTATATAGAGAAGAAATCTAAAGAAGACAAATCTAATTGTGGAGGCCCTCCTTAAGCTAGTGATTAGAATAAGGCAAGAAAATTACTAAAAAAGAAATCAAAATTGACTTAGTAGAAAAGTATAAAGCGAATGCAAAGTGGTAGAGAGTCTACTTAGAAGGAAATTGCATAACTCATTCTACTTCCATAGTTGCCTTCTACCATAACTTTATATACTCTAATATAATATCTAGTTTGTAATACAAATTACACTATAAACTAGATATTATAGTTAAGACTAGAGAATTTTCACAAGAAAGCTATTTTCTTCTGTTATTCTGTTAATTATTATCAAATCACAATAAGAATTAATTTTAATGAAACATACACAAGTTTTATGAGAATTCTTCTTTGTAATTGAAAATATATTTAAATAATTATATTATTGATTATTTTAAATAGGTAAATTTGATCATTTTTAAATTAGCAACATAATTAAAGACATAAACCATTGGGATAAGATTAAGCTACGGAATAACAATGAAGATTAGGGATTAAAACTTTTTTTATCACTAATTTTCATTGCAAAATTGCAATAGGTTATCTTTTGAAATAGTGATATGGAATGAGTGACACTGTATCACTACAAAAAAAATTAATTTTTAGCAATGACTTTCAACATTGTCTCTTAAGGTCACTACTGAAAATTTAGATTTTAGTAGGGAAAATAATATTTTATGATGATCTTTGTATCAATGAGAGGGGAAAGAAATAATATAATTGAGGAAGATAATATAAGAGCTAATTTGATACACTAGAATTGGAGGGAAGGAGGTAAAAATGGAATCAAATCAAAATTCCACACAACATGTTTGATTGATTAGACTAAATTAGATTTTCACTTTGAAATAAAATATAGTAAAATGAGCCCAAACGGATTCCATCGCAAAGCCTATGAAAATGAGATAGATTCCATGAAAGCCACATTTTTATGAAAGCCACATTTTTCAAGCTAAAATGTCCTTCATTATGAAAATTTTGGACACCTTTACCCCTTATTTTATTACAAAGTAAACCTGGCCAAAACTAAATTATGACAAATATGTGGAGTGGAAGAAGAAGATGCTGCTCTTGAAACTCTACATGAGTTGACGAGGAAGAGGGTGGTAGAGCTCAATGGATGATTTGACAAAGAGAAGTGTTTGATTGTAAGCTTTCCATCCTCTTCTTCTATAAATGTTCTTGTAACAATTAAAAAATATTATGATTCTCCTTTTCTAAGTTCCAAAAATCTGTCTTCCTTGCTCTTCTTCTGTAAATATTATACAAGTTGAAAAATCTTGTTCTTCTCCTCTTTATTGGTTATGGAAGTGTATTTAGCTGTTATTTCAACCATTAAGGTTATACTTGATGAAGAGGAGATTATTATTTAAATGTCATTTTGCTGCTCGCGATAAGTAGGATGTCATGCAAATTCAATACTCAAGTCTTAGTAATGCCTTTTTTCTTGCTTTGCAAAAAGAAAGTCTAATTGCTTTGTAGTGTAAGTTATTGGGAACGTGGTCCTTAGTTATGCACTTCAATCAATTTTTGAATCAATAGATAGTTATTTAATACTTGAGAATAATAACATTGATGTCCTTCAAGTCCTAATAATAAGTGTGAATTGTTTTTAATTTATAATATGAATTTATTAATATCTACACGTTAGCAAGACATGTAGCCAATTTGTTTAGTACAATATATGTTCAAATTTTCTTTTTATAGTGTTATAAAAATGTAGTTTGTCCTCTTGCTTTCCCGTATTCACTTCAAGAGTTGGTTCAATTGTTTTTTCATTTATGAAATTTTTCATTTTTCTTTTTAAATGTATGAACTAGTTTCATTCAAAACCCACACTTGTTGCCTGACTTGGTTTACTTTAATTACATATAATGCTATTAAGTTTATTATATTTAACTTATGTAACATTATTATATTTTGATGTTTTCACTTAATTATAACTTTCCCTTGAATTATTTATGTTTGCTGTTATGAATATATTTGCATTAGTTCTGATATACTTCTTACACATGTATATACACAAAGCCATGGATCCTATTACAAGTAATTGTGAAAGTGGTTCTTTGGTGGTTTCATGCTATATGTACTGTGAACCAATGTTTTATAAGCATATGTATTACTATTTCCTTTCACGAACAACAAATTAATCATAAGCTATACACATTAGACTTTCATACTAGGAGAGTTCATCTTTGAAATTTTAGTTATACTAGTGATATAAGTTGTTTTAATCAAATTAGAATGAACAGGACTACTTTTGACAAGCTATACCTAATGCTCAATATAAGAGGAGGTTTTAAACCAACTAAAAAACATGTTGCTTGATGAACAAGTTGCTATGTTTCTTCACATCCTTGCCTATCATTAGAAGAATAGAGTTATACAATTATATTTTGAGAGGTTTGGTGAAACCATAAGTCAACATTTTAATTTTGCTTTGATTGCAATGATGCACTTGAATGGGGAGCTATTTAAAAAACCTAAACCCATCCTGGAGGATTCATTGGACACAAAATGAAAGTGGTTCAAGGTATAATATCATATATTATATATTCAGATTAATAAGTTATTTAACTTCCTTTGAATTCACTGATACAACTATTTAATTGTTTTTCTTTTAGAATTGTTTATGTGCCCTTGATGGTACCCATATTAAAGTAAAAGTTCATATTGCAAACAAAGAAAGATATAACTACTAATGTGCTAGGTGTCTGCTCCCCTAATACACACTTTATATATGTCTTCACTAGGTGGGAAGGCTCGACTACTGATAGTAGAATTCCAAGAGATACAATCCATAGAAGGAGTGGAAGCTTCAAAGTGCCTCAAGGTTTGGTAATTACAATGATTTATCTAGTATCATTACGTAATGTGTCACATCCCAAAAATTTTCACCTGACTATAAGGGATTAAAAATTTGAATGAGGGTCAATGTAGAAACTAAATGGGGAGATGAAACAACTTTTGATGTGAAACCCTAATAAGGTCCAAGGTGGCATTTTCATAATTATCGATCTAGGAAAGGCAAAACAGAAAAATTTGAGAAAAATTCTAGAAAATTCCTGAAAAATGGGAAAAGTATAAATTGGAAGTTTTAGAAATTTGGTTGAGGTCTAAAAGGTGAAATTATAGTGAAAGCAAATTATTACGGAATTTCCCAGGTTTTTCATAAAATTATTGGGAAATTGAAGGAAAATAATTATTTTAAGTAGTTGAAGGCCTCAATAAATTTGAAAAAAATATGGATAAATCATCTAAATATTTATTTGAATTTATAAATTACTTTTAGGCTTTGGAAGCTCAGGAATAAATTTTTGGGAATTTATTTTCTCGCAATGATACTGATAAAAGCCTAATCAGAGAAAATTCAAAATAAATACCTAGAGATGGTGAAAATTTCTGAAAATTTTCATATCATGTTCTCATATTAAAAGGTGAATTATCATGAAGAGAAATAAATTTTTAGAGGTCTGAAAAATTTGTGGAATGTTACTAGTGAATAGTAACCGATAAAGTTTCAAATTAGTTTGAGATAGTGATTTAGTTTGTGGGTCAGCCTAAATCAATTGTGGGGCCCGCATTGAGAGCAATAAGAGCCCAATTTCGTGCACCTTCTAGGTCCCACTATTTTTATTAAATAAAATGTGAAATTAAGGGATAATTGTGTGGAAAAATCTCGGGAAAAGCCACTTGTGGTGATCTGATTATTTTAGCACTTGATGACTGCCACATACACCCCTTGAGGTATCTATTTTCGGCCAAAACAGGAGGGAGAGGGGCAGATTGTTTTTCTCTATAAATACCCCTTGGAAAATACAAATAATTGTTAGAAAAATTAAAAAAATAAGGGGAAACTCTGTTACTATAGCTCCAGCCCTATTCCTTCAAAATTTTCAAGTATTTTAGGCAAGGAATTATCCAATTTACACCAAGAAAACATTAAGATATGTGTAAGCATCATTATCCTTAAGTTTTACATTGATTAGATTAGGATTTTGGCTAGGAAAATTATGGGAAAATGTTGTAAAATTTGTTCCAGCCATGTAATGCTTAGGGAAGGATAGAAACCTTAATAATCAAGTGGAATAAGTAAGACTAAGTGGTGTATGGTTGGGTTTTTGGAAGAAATTGCACCTAGGGTTTTATATGTCATTTTCAACCTAGCACTGTTCATGCTGAAGGAAATTGTTTTATCTTGATTTGATCATTCTAATGGCTTTAAAACATGTTTTTGTATAGGGATATATTGTTGGAAAGTGTTTAAAATCATTGGAATCAAAGATATAATTTTTGGAGCTATATAACCCCCTATTCATCCAAGGTAAATTCATGGGGAAGGAGTGTGAATTTCAGAAATCTGATTGTACCATTAGATTTCTCATGAAAAATTGTATAGGATTGAATTATGAGATGATTGATTCTAAAGAAGGAATCATTTTGTTAAAAATCAAAGAAAAAGGGAGAAATTGTTAAGTTAAAGTTAAAGTGTTGTAATTAAGTTGGTTAGTGATTAATGTGGTCTTTGTTTATGCTTGGTTTAATAAGCATTACAAGGAGGAACCAAGAGGAAGCTTTGTTCTTGAAGTGACCAATTGGACAAGTATTAAAAAGGTAGCTTTGAATTATAATTTGATTGTCTATCTTGCTTGTTTAATGTGATTTCTTGATTGCTTGGGTTGGAGGAACTGGTGTTGTGCTTTTGGTTGATTGAATGACATTGGTTTATACTTTGGCCAAATGCATTGTGATATGCCAATGTGGAAAATGTTAATGTTCCTCTCCTTGCATGTTATTGGATATGATTTCCTATGTTTGGGAATATTTTTGAATGGTATAACATGTCTCATGTAAACTTGCTTGATTTACATGACAATTATAATTCATAAGCTACTGAGATTTCTTTGAAATCTCACTCCCCCTATAGTAAATTACGTCTCAAATTGGGAATGATTCCTCTGATGGTAAGGGCAAGGAAATGGTTTTGAAATGAAGGAGTAATAGGGACTTTATGACATTTTGGAAAGTTGCGTAATGTTTCAATAAGTTTGATGTTAATTTGTAATGGATTATGAATGACAATATGATATAAATTATGTTTATATGACATACCCTAATATTGGAATATTGAAAGGTATCATGAGATAAGGTTAAGGACAAGGAAAAAGGGGCATAAAAATTAAAGAAAGTGGAATTAGGGGATAAAAATACCCAAAAAGTGATTGATTTTGTGACACATAAAGTAATAAGCAATTGTTGGAATTTGGACATGAAATTTTACAGGCCTATAGATCTCATTTTTAGATTTAAATCAAGTGATAAACCACTAAAATAAGAGTTTTGTGCTAAGAGTTATGCCCTTCCAAAGTTAGGCAAAAATACTGAAGATTTGAAAATTCATCAGATGAACAATGCACCTTATTGAATTTTCTGGTGTTATTCTGGATGGAATTGAACCTGATAAGTATTTTTTTTCTCTATAGAACTCTTAGCAAGCTTTGTGTAAAAATTAGAATAACCTCATTTTGATTTTTCTGGAATTAGTTATGAATTTTCAAAGTTGGCCCGAATTCGGATGAATAGTGTACGGACAGAATTAAAGGTGAAATTTTGAAACTGAAATTTTTCATCCAGAAATGCTAAGAAACACATTCTAATGGTTCCAATTGACGTATAATAGGATATTAAAGGAGGTATGATATAATGTCAATTGCTAACTAATGTTCTCATAAATATTGGACAATACTCTTTGGTTAATGCTAGATATACAAATCCTAAGGGATTCTTTACGTCTTATCAAGGATAATGTTATCAATTAAGTGAATGGAGATATGGAAGACACCATATAAATCTTTGTGAATGCTTTAATATGAGCCATGCATCACCTTACAATATGATGGAACATTGTTTTCGAATATCAAATTTATGTCGGGCAATACTTAGAAACCCTTCATTTTACCCTATTCAAACTCATAATCAAATTGTGATAGCTTGTTGCCTTTACATAATTTGGTTCATCAAGGATCAAATCCTTTTGAGAATGAGGTTGAGAAATTAGATACAAATGACTTTAACATAGATGCTGCACATATTTTGACGACCGAACCACCAAATGCTGGGAGCAACTTTCTTGAGAGCTTGGCCAATAAGATATTTATTGATTTTTAGAAAGTGTAAGGATAATAGAATAATAGAAGTGTAATGACTTTATAAGAGTGTGTAATAAAGTTGTCTTTTGGGTTATTAATAATTTTATATTTGCGGTACTTGAATTTGAAATATGAGTGCTTTATTTTGTAATGTTTTTATATGTTTTGTTATGGATATAATAAGTTATATTTATATTTTTGTTGTCTTAATTTGAAATATAAGTGTTTTATTTGCAACTTTTATTATGTTTTATTATGGATCTATTTTATTATGTTTTATTATGTTTTGATTTAGATAATAACATAGAAAGGTTCAACAAAACAAAAATTATGTGTCTAGGCAACCGAAGAGGATGATGTAGTAGCTGCAAATTCATGAAGAAGGTGGTTTGCTTGCTAGCAATGGTTTCAACCTAGGGTTTTCAAGCAATTACACTCTATGTTGCTTGAGAAGATCCCTGATTGTGATTTGAAAATTCATCCTAACATCATATCTCGCTTGACAACATTGAAACTCAATTAGCAAGTTGTTAATGACATGGTTAATGGTACTAACACATCAGGGTTTGGATGGAATCCAAAAAGAAATTGTGTTACAACTGAAAAATCTATTTGGGATGAGTATATAATTTAATGGAATGTTTATTTTTTAGAAACTTGTTGCATAGGTGCCTTTTATATGGTTACTAACTTTAGTTTGGTTTGTTTAAAGTAACAAGAAAGCTACTTAATTTTGTGGGAAACCTTTTCCTTATTTTGATGTGTTTTACATTATATTTGCTAAAGACAAAGGTAATAAGAAAGGGTCATCTTCTAGTGTAACTACTAACTAGGTTAATAACATTAAAGAAACCTCCACATATTAATATTGGTAGGAATGATGATAATAAAGAAGCTGTACATGTTGATCTAGGTATTGAAATTGATCCTTTCATTATTGTCATGAATGGTAACGATATTGCTACCTTGTCTAAAAGTAAAAAGAGTTGAAGCAAAAGCCACATTAAATTTGTGAAGGCTCTTCAAAAAATGATGAACAACACACGTGAAAGAGTACAAAATACATCTACAAATTTGGAGCTAACCTTGAAAATATAATACCAAGTTCTATGTTGGATGTAAAGTGTGAGGCCCTCTATGAGGAAATTTTCAAGTTGGAAGAGTTAACTGAAATTGAACATCAAAACGCATTATTGAAAATCAAAGAAATTAAACATACTGTTCCACCAAGCCATACTAGTCATATGGATCTAGATTTCTTATCACATCATTGTCTCTATTCTCTGTTTTCTCATACAACTATAGCTTTTGTTTTATTGAGATGAATTTTGCAGTATGAATGAAATGATTAATCTTTATGCTAGTTATTTGTTGAGAAAGTTATTACTATGTAGAATCTATTAGGGCAAGCATTCCAAAAATGGATCTAGATTCCTCATTTGAATAGAAGAATAAAATTACAAAAGCTATAATGAAGCAGAACTTGAAAACATTTTTCTTTTCCTTTCTTTCATCTTCTATTTCTTGAAGATTAGAATAGGATATCTGAAATACTTGGTTCTCATTTGTTGATATGTAGGCTATAGCAATTTATGAGTGTGAGATAGTTTGGACTCTTATAGGTATAAAGTAAACGGTGGTCTTCTATTTTGATGGCAATTCTTTGCCATTGCTAATATTGCTTATTGCCCTCATTTTCTTTTACATGTGCGTAAATCAAAGCAATGTTAGGTTATTTTTATCCTAAGTTGTCTGGGTAGGAATTGGTACAAATGTTTTGAGAGTCTTTTGTGGATTTTATTACAAATGAATCTATATTTTATTTATATCATTTTATTCTTTTACTTATATATTTGATTTTTTATGGAAGTTTGTGGATTCTCTTGTTAATAAAGTTTGATGACATTTCAAAAATGGCAAATTCTCACAAGCAAGTAGAGAGAGTTATCATGTCTCTATTTATAATTTCTTGAAAATTAGATTACAAGAAAGATGCATGCACACATGAACTTCCAAGAGCCAAACATGTATATCCTATCTGTTCAAATTTGTTAATAATAAATATCATTAGATTCTGACACTCTAATTTTATCTTTGTCTACAATATCATGTTGAACATTTGATGAACTTGATGGAAAAGTTGATGGCCAATACCTTGGACTCTTTTTCCTTCAGGGCTGTTGTTTGTGGTTGTATGTTGTAGTTCTAAAGTGTTCAATAGGATTCACCTATATTTGGAAGTAATTAAAAGTCTGGTAATATTTTGGTTCTTACATTAGTCTTTTATTGTTCAACATACTTTGATTCTTGGAGATTAAGCTTATTCTATTCCTTTGTTATGTTACATAAGTCTATAGGCACGATTTTTTTTGGTAAATATAAAGGGATAGATTTAATTGATTATGTTTGAAGTTTTAAGTGGAAAGTCATGTATCATTTTGCATATAGGTTGAGTAAACATTCTTTGAACGTTAGTCACCATTTGACTTAGGGTTTATTCTTTTAAATAATGCAGGAGTTGCAAGATTGAGGCTCTTGAGCTAAGGATTCAAATGAAGAATTAGTCACAGTAGAGAGTTATGTGTTATTTATTTACAAGGATGCTAAGCACAACTAAGATATATAACCAAACAATTGGTAAGGGAATATCTATTATACTTTCAAAATTTCATGTTATAGAATGTGCTACTGAGAATATGAGATTTACAATTCCTTGAAGTAAATGAATTATTTAGTCCAAATATTATCTCATTTGGATAATTAGGTGGTATCTTTGGTTAATTCTTTTTAGGAAGACAGAACCTTTAATTGATAGCAAGAGGTTGATGTTGAATGTTTGCATAAGATTTGTATTTATGCCATCTTACCTCTTTTATGTTTGCTTGCCTACTATTCAAGAGGTCTTGAATTATCCCTCCTTCAAAATTATGTGCTTTAACAAGCTTGTAAAGGACTAAGGTACTGCTTAGAAGTAAATCCTCTTCTATCAAGGAGGAAGATGGGTATGGTTCAATGATAGGACTGGGAATGGAAATAAAAAGACAATGAAGCAAGTATTTAAGCAACCAGTCAAAATTGAGCACATTAGAGTATGCATACCAAGCCTACTATACAAGCCCTCTAAACTTTAGATAATATTTTTTGATTTAGTTGTTTGTTTCAGAATGGTAAACATTACCTTTAAACGAATTGATAGACAGATCCCGTGTAATATAGAGATGTCATTCATATTTTATCATACAAATTAAGCATGTTTATATTTATAGAATTTTTTTAATCATTTTTCATTCTATTATGTGTAAAAGTTTTGTAATTTATCTTTAGAATTGTAAAAAATAAATAATGACTCAGATAAATATATTTTAAATAATTATATTTTGGATGCACAAGCTTCCATGCAATGCACAGGGGAAGCATCATCTAGCTACTACTAATGGGCTCCTTATTGTCTTCTCAACCCTCTTATGTAAGACAAAATTGGATATGATCAAAAGACTTATTGCTTATTTTGACAATCTACCATAATATTTTGTATGTAGATGTAGCTTAGATATGGTAATGATTGGCTACTTTTGTATATTTTGATACTAGCAGAATATCTTACTATTTATTTTTTGTATATGCAGGGGTTAATATATTGGCCATTTAGATATGATTATGTGTATGGGTTGTGGAAGGTGACTACAATGCAAAATTGGACAACTATCATTTTATGTAAATATATATGAGATATATATACTCCTTCGATCCTTAATATAGGACCCAATTATTGAGTTGATCTTGGTTCTAAATGTAAGATATATTTTTCATATTTATTAATTTTTCTTAAATTATTTTTATTGATATTCCCTCAATCATAATCAAGTAGGAGAGCGAGGGAGGATATTAAGGAAGATACTTATAACGTTTTAGAAAAAAATATGTCATATTTCTTATAATTAACTATCTTACTTAACTTTCTTAATCTAATTAAATTAGTTAAATATGTCTTACATTAAGAACCATAGCAGTATATATTCAACTTGTTGTGTGGTTGTCTGTTGTCACATCCCAAAAATTTTCATTTGGCAGTAAAGGATAAAAAATTGGGATGAGGGTCAATGTAGGAACTAGAGGAGAAATGAAACAACTTTTGATATGAAACCCTGAAAAGGTCTGGGCTAGCATTTTCGTAATTATGGGTCTAGGAAAGGCAAAATGGGAAAATTCAAGAAAAATTTCAGAAAATCCCCGAAAAATGGGAAAAGTATAGAGTAGAGGTTTTGGAAACTCAGTTGGGGCCCAAAAGGTGGAATTTCGGTGAAAGTGAATTATTACGGAATTTCCTGTAAACAAAGGTTTTTCGGGAAATTATTGGGGAAATGAAGGAAAATAATTATTTTAATGAGTTAGAGGCCTCAATAAAGTTGGGAGATTGATGGAAAATTCATCTAAATATGTTTTTGAATTTATAAAATTAGTTTTAGGCCTTGGAGGCTCAGGAATTAATTTTAGGGAATTTATTTTCCCTCAGATTTACCGATAAAAGCCTAATCGGAGAAAATTCAAAATAAATACCTAGAGGTGGTGAAAAATTCTGAAAATTTTCAGATCATGCTCCCATATTAAAATTTGAATTATCATGGAGAGAAATGAATTTTTGGAGGTCTGAAAAAATTTTGAAACGTTACTAGTGAATAGTAACCGATAACGTTTCAAATCGGTTTGGGATAGTGATTTGGTTTGTGGGTCATATTTTTGGGTCAGTCCAAACCATATTTGGGGCCCATAATGGACCCATTAAAGGTCCAATTTCGTGCACTTTCCAGATTCCACTATTTTTATTAAATAAAATGTGAAATTAAGAGATATTTTTGTGGAAAAATCTAGAGAAATGCCACATGGAGTGATCTGAATATTTTGGGCACTTGATGGCTGCCACATACACCTCCTTAGGTGTCCAATTTCATGCAAATCAGGAGGGAGAGGGAAGATGGATTTTTTTCCTATAAATACCCCTTGAAAATACAAGAAAAATGTTAGAAAATTGGGAAAAATAAGGGGAAACTCTGTCACTGTTCATCCAGCCACCCTTGCACGAAATTTTAAGGTGTTTTAAGCAAGAGATCATCCAACTTACTTCAAGAAAACACTAAGGTATGTCCAAGTATCAATATCTCTAAGTTTTACATTGATTAAATAAGGATTTTTGCTTGGAAAAATGCTGAAAAAATGCTAGAAAATTCTGAGAAATTCAGTTTGGATGTGTGATGCCTAGGAAAGGGTAGAAACCTTAATAATCAAGTGGAATAAGGAAGATTAAATGGTGTATGGATTGATTTTTGGATGAAAACAAAGTTAGGGTTTAAGGGGAGAATTTTCGTTCAGCACTGTTCATGAAGAAGCAATTTGATTTTACATGATTTGATGATTCCAATGGCTTTAAAACAAGTTTTTGTGTAGGGATATAATGTTAGAAAGTGTTTAAAATCATTGGAATCAAAAATAAAATTTTTGGAAGCATATAGCCCCCTATTCGGCCAAGAGGAGTTCATAGGGAAGGAGTTTGAATTTTAAAAATCTGATTACACCATTGGATTCCTCATGAAAAATTGTGTAGGATTTAGTCATGAGATGGTTGATTCTAAAGGAGGAATCAATTTCTTAAAAATCAAAGACAAAAGGGGGGAAATTGTTAAGTAATGTTAAAGTGTTGGAACTAAGTTGTCTTGTGATTAATATGACCTGTGTTTATACTTGGTTTAATAGGCATTGAGAGGAGGAATTAAGGAGAAGCATTGCTCCTTGGAGAAATTAATTGGACAAGCTTTGCAAAGGTAGCTTTGAATTATAATTTGATTGTTTATCTTGCTTGTTTGTTGTGATTTGTCGTTACTTGGATTTGGAGGAATTTTGTGGTGACTTTGATTGTTGATTGACATTGGTTATGCTTTGACCAAATGCTTTGTGGTATGTCAATGTGGATGGTATAATGTTCCTCTCCTTGCATGATATTTAGCATGAATTCCTATGAGTTGGGAATGAATTGGATTGCATGACATATCATAATTTAACTTGCAATGATTTACATGATAATTATAATTCATATGCTACTGAGATTTCTTTGAAATCTCATTCCTCCTATGTCATTTTATGCACTAATTAGGAAGTGGACTAAGCATGGATCAAGGCAAGGAATTGGTATTGTAATAGTGGAGCAATATGTAATTAATGTTGTTATGTTATGTTGTGTAAGGTATCATTGAACTTTATGTAATGGT
The DNA here is from genome assembly GCF_004799145.2 of Neltuma alba. NCBI lineage: Eukaryota > Viridiplantae > Streptophyta > Magnoliopsida > Fabales > Fabaceae > Neltuma > Neltuma alba. The sequence goes on along the minus strand of NW_021635079.1, from coordinate 503,479 downwards.
TGTATCTAGTTATGGATGATATTATGATGTGTATTATACTTTATTCTCATACCCTAATGTTGGAATTATGCATGGTACATTATGGAATGGATGTGGAAAAAGGAAAAAGGGGAAATAAATTAAAGAAAGTGGCAATTAGGGGATAGAAATTTCCTAAAAAGTGCCAAACTTGTGGCACACAAAATAATGAGCAATTGTTAGAGTTTGGACATGAAATTTTACATTCAAATAGATCTCATTTTTAGCTTTAAAAAGAGTGGTAATTCATTAAATTTGGAGTTGTGTGCTAAGAGTTGTGCCCTTCCAAAGTTGAGAAAAAAATACTGAAAATTCAAAAATTTACCAAATGAACAGTATATTTTGACGAATTTCCTGGAATTATTCTGGATGGAATTGGACCTAATGATTATTTTTTCTCCATAGAACTCTTAGCAATCTTCATGTGAAAATTAGAACCATATCGTTTTGATTTTTTTATATTTAGTTATAAATTTTCAAAATTAGCTCATTTTCGGATGAATAGTATACGGACAGGATGAACAGTGAAATCCTAAAATTCAAAATTATTCATCCGGAAGCGTTACGAAATGACTTATATTGATTCCAATTGACATATAATGGATTATAAAGAGAGGTGTCCAATTTCATGCAAGGGTGGCTGGATGAACAGTGACAGAGTTTCCCCTTATTTTTCCCAATTTTCTAACATTTTTCTTGTATTTTCAAGGGGTATTTATAGGAAAAAAAATCCATCTACCCTCTCCCTCCTGATTTGCATGAAATTGGACACCTAAGGAGGTGTATGGGGCAGCCATCAAGTGTCCAAAATATTCAGATCACTCCATGTGGCATTTCTCTAGATTTTTCCACAAAAATATCTCTTAATTTCACATTTTATTTAATAAAAATAGTGGAATCTGGAAAGTGTATGAAATTGGACCTTTAATGGGTCCATTTAGGCCCCCACAAATGTTGTGGGCTGGCCCAAAAATATTGCCTACAAACCAAATCACTATCCTAAACCGATTTAAAACGTTATTGGTTACTATTCACTAGTAACATTCTATAACTTTTCTAGACCTCAAAAAAATTTATTTTTCTCTATGATAATTCACCTTTTAATATGGGAGCATGATCTAGAAATTTTCAGAATTTTTCACCAGCTCTAGGTATTTATTTTGAATTTTCTCCGATTAGGCCTTTATCGGTAAATCTGAGGGAAAATAAATTCCCTAAAATAAATTCCTGAGCCTCCAAGGCTTAAAACCAATTTTATAAATTCAAACACATATTTAAATGAATTTTCCATCAATCTCCCAACTTTATTGAGGCCTCTAACTCATTAAAATAATTATTTTCCTTCATTTCCCCAATAATTCCCGAAAAACCTCCATTTACGGGAAATTCCGTAATAATTCACTTTTACTGAAATTCCACCTTGTGGGCCCCAACTGAGTTTCCAAAACCTCTACTCTATACTTTTCCCATTTTTCAGGGATTTTCTGGATTTTTTCTCAAATTTTCTCGTTTTGCTCTTCTTAGACCAATAATTACGAAAATGCCAGCTCGGACCTTTTCGGGGTTTCATATCAAAAGTTGTTTCATCTCCCCATCTAGTTCCTACATTGACCCTCATCCCAATTTTTAATCCTTTATTGCCAAATGAAAATTTTTGGGATGTGACAATTCCTTCCTCCTTTAAATAAATTTCGTCCTCAAAATTTAGAAACATACCTTAATTAAACAATTCGGGGTATCTGGCTTTCATGTCGTCCTCCTTTTCCCACATAGCCTCCTCTTGAGTTATATCCCTCCAGATGACTTTAACCATCGGAATAGTCTTATTCTATAGCTGCTTAATTTGCTGATCTATCACTTTCACCGGTTTCACGTCAAAAGTGAGGTTATCTTGCAGCTCTATGTCTTCATATTTCAAAACATGCAAGGAATCCGGCTAATACTTCTTCAACTGAGAAACATGGAAGACGTCATGAATCTAGCTCAAATTAGAGGGTAGGGCCAATCTGTAAGCCACTGGGCCAACTCTTGACAAAATTTGGAAGGGTCCAATAAACTTCGGTGTCAATTTACGGGCTTTGATCGATCTTCCTATACCCATAGTTGGACAAACTTTCAGGAAAACATGATCTCTAACTTCAAACTCCAGAGGTCTTCTCTGTACATCAGCATAACTTTTCTGTCTACTCTGTGCTGTGAGTAGCCTCTGTCGAATCATCTTAATCTATTATGAGGTTTGCTCTACCAAATCAGGACCAAATGTCTTTGTTTCTCCCAATTCAGTCCAACACAATGGGGATCTACATTTCCTCCCGTACAATGCTTCATAAGGAGCCATTTGGATACTGGAATGATAACTGTTATTATAGGCGAACTCCGCTAGTGGCAAGTATTCATCCCAGTTCCCTTTGAAATCTAGGACACAAGCTCTCAGCATATCCTCTAATGTTTGAATAGTACGTTTTGTTTGCCCATCAGTTTGAGGATGATAAGCTATACTGAAACTCAACTTAGTGTCCATGGCTTCCTGTAAGGCTCTCTAAAACTTAGAGAGAAATCTCGGGTCCTTATCAGAAATAATCATTTCGGATACTCCATGCAACCTCACAATTTCTTGAATATATATTTATGTCAACTTTTCAAGTTGGTACTCTTTCTTAATAGCCAAGAAATGAGTGGACTTCATCAGGCGATCCACAATTACCCATATCGCAATGCTTTACCATTTCCATTTCGGGATACTCAGGGGTTGTAAGGATCCCGGCGGCTTTTGATGTTTTGTCTTTACCTTCTAACAAGTAAGGCACCTTGACACGAAATCCGTTTAACTCTATTCTCAAGAGGGATCATGCCTGACTCTACTCTTTCTAACTTCCTTTATCTTCTGACCAATCATTCCTATGGTCAGGAATTGATCATCATACATTGATCACATCACACAACGAATATTTAACCACCTTGTTGTGTTGTATCCAGGTCAGGCACCTAACTCATCATCAATTCTTCATTCAATATCATCTATTCTCTATCCCTCTTAGTTTACTATCCCTTAAGAGTTCCACCTCTATTCAGGGATTTGGACAAACCTCAAGCAACTTGTCTTGTTACCTTGCCAATATTGAGGTCACATTGATTACTTAAGGTTTGGGTTGTCATCCTGCTTCCTTATTTGGGCATTGACTCATACCCTTATTTGGCTTACTATACTCTCAGCCATTACCTTATGGGGGAGTATTTTGACTTTGACTTATACCCCGATCAAGCTTTCTCAGCTCAACATTCCTTTTCTGAGGGGGAGTCTCTTAACAGTGACTACTTATCTCTTAGATTACTTTCTATCATTCCTTACTTCTCCGCGGTGTCCACATCTCCTGGAGAAGTCACCTCAATCTCATAACTATAGTTGGACCAATCCTAATAATCTATCACTTTCCTGGATAGGGATTTCACTCATACCGGGCTTTGCTTGAACCAGTGCTCCATTAAACCTTTACCAGAGCCTCTGTTCTATTCCAAAAATTTGCCAAAACCTTTGCCATAACCTTTGCTCTGATACCAAAATGTGTCACACCTCTCTTTATAATCCATTATATGTCAATTGGAACCAATATAAGTCATTTCGAAATGCTTCCAAATGCATACTCTGAGGAGTTAAAGTAAGGATGTTTCATCTGTAACCTATCATGGTGCTATAGGTCATCAAAATTCAACTTTACTACTAGTACAGTGGAGAAACATGGTTCACAAGAAAGTCTTTCAAATTTGAAATTGAGCTCATTTTAATGGCTTGAATACAGGATGCCTTGGATAATTTCTTACAATTTGATATTAACAAAATAGACTTGACATCCTTTTTCATGGATTTTTATTTCTTTAATATGTGAGTTTCTTCAATGAAGCAAATGATTGTTGTTATAATATGTATAAAGTTATATAATACTCATCTTACTTATAAAGTTACATAACCTTTTATAAATAACGGTTAAAGAATTTATTTTCTCTCATACTATTTATATAGTCATAAAATATTCAGCCTATTTATGAAGTTGTAAAATCTTTTATAATAATGATAGTTTATAAATGTAGAGCACCTTCCATTAAGAAGAACAAGGAATAGAGAATTGAGCACAAGTAAGAGAACTTTTATTGAGTAAACCAACCCATGCTTAGCATTAAATTGAATAACCTTATCCATAAAGCAATATATATATATATATATATTCTAGATTGTCAAAAAAATATTAACGTAAGGCCACCAATTCCAAATCTTTTATCATAACATTTTTCAATTTGTAAAAATACAAAAACAAGCATAATAATTTATATCCTCTTATAAGAACAACAACCTTCACATATAAAAGCTTTCTAATTCATATACAATAACTTCTTAAACTTTGGCATCCATGGAAGAAATTCCTAAACAATCTCCTTTTTAGCATCATGTGGAAGGTTCAGAAACTTAGCATGCAAAATTTTATCTTTAACTAGTTTTATATTGGCATTTTGACGCTCCTTGTCATTAATCCCATCCACATTCAAAAGTTCATTATATAAAACCTCCAACTTATCAACAACATCACAATGAACTTATGATTCCCTCCTACTTGTCCCATCCCCCAAAAACACATTGGTTAGAGCATCAAAATGAGGAAAAATTTTGAACAAGCCAGTGCAGCTTTCTTGTTCACTTATAAACAACAACAAAGGTCTTTTTAGTAAACCAAAATAAAACATCACAAGAGATAGTTAAATAAAATAAGGTTCATTATATATTTATAATTTCTTACCTTGATGTATTCATCCCATCCCACAACTTTACTTTTGTAATAACATAATTTTGATTAGGATCCCACCCAAAACCTAGGTTATTAGCACCATATAACATCTTATATATCCTATGCCGATCTTTCTTTATTATTTTTATACGGTACTTAATATTATGAGCCTTTACCCCACATCCAATTCACTTTTCATCTTATCTCTATTTTCTTTGACCATAGTGATTTCATCAAACTTACTTCATGAATCTCTACCTAGCAGCCAATAAGCAAATCTTATTCCTCTTGAGTCTACACATGCAACTTCTTACTTTCCATATTGGAGACAATATACAAGCAATCTTGTTTTTTTATAACTAAATATGCAACTAGTCTGGAGTGAAAATCTACAATATCCAAACAATCATTTAATTTGTAGATATAATGATAAGAATACTAATGAAAAATTTAAGAAAATGTTAATCAAACAATTAACACATAGTTGGTGCAAAGCATATAAAGCCATTCATTATTATTTGTTAATTTGTAAAATTTTTAGTACGTGAGCATTAAGCAAAACCCAAGGAGGAACTAGATTGAAGAAACCTAGAATCAATAAGTCAAAACTATAACTGCTAAACTCATAGAATCAATTTGGCATTTTCATAAGGAAAGTGTACTACTCAAAAAATAAGCATTTGTGATCAGAAACAAATAAAATAGGAAGATCAAATTCCTTTCCCACATCAACCATAGGCATGCAGAAAAAATCAAAGAGAGAAAAAAATCAACAAGGCACATTAGAAGTTGAAACAAGCAACCATTTTGTCAAGTGAAATTGAAAGTGATATTCAAAAGAACCCATCATACCAATACATTAATACTTGAAATGGCAAAGTTGAAATGCAAGCTCTGATCAAGTTAATAAAGCCTCATGATTGAGGGATGCAAGTTTGTGACACTAACAAGAAAGAGAGGCAGCAACGCGGCATAATCTCTGGATATTGAAACAATACTTTCAAGAACAAATACTTAATGGAGAACAAGATATGATTTGAAAAGTTATGAGTTGCAATTCAACTTTAAGAGAGAGAGAGGTGTGATTCGACTTCAACAATGGTATGCCTAACAGATTTGCTTTCTTGAATGACTTCGCCTCTGTAGATTTTCTTGCTCGATGCATTAATTGTTGACTGCACAGAGAAAGGAGAAGAGAACTGATCAATGGATGGCTAGGGCAAGATGTGTGTATTTTAATTCAATTTTTTATTATTAAAGGTAAAAGGGTCATTTTGTTGCATTTTCATGTATTTAATCCGCATGCCAAACCCAAAAAAAAAAAAAAATACATGGATTCTGTTTTTATTTCCATGACATACCAAACATCTTTTTTAATCTCATTTTCATATGCATTTCCACATTCATATTCATTTCCATTTCCATCAAAATCAATTCCACCATACCAAATAGGGCATAATGAGTTTCACATTCATACCAAATTGGCTTAACTTGATGTTGCTCTTTAACATTAAGTTATAGGTTTAAAGTTTGATTCTTCATATTTGAGTTATTGCATGTGTGATGCTAATTTTTCAAAATAAAAAAAATGAGTTACATATGTTAAGATTCAAATGAGATTACTTATTTTTCCTCCTGCCTCTTGCACCAATAAAACTAGTTAAACTTTTCTTTCATCTATTGTAGTGCACTTTTTAATTATTATATTAAAATTTAATTTAAAATCCAATAACCCAAATCCCTAAATGTTAAGTGTAGTGCCTGAATTTTATATTCTCTCTTGTTTCACCAAAAATGTGTGTAAGTTCTAAAGACCGAAATACCATTTTCCTCTTCTACTTAAAGCATTAATCTCCTCTCCACTCTACTCTCTACAAGTTGATGTTGTTCTCTCAATGTCATCTCTACTCACTCATCGACATCACCATCTCATTGTTGACAACCCAAACCAAAGCCCTCTATTACCTCTGATCAATATTGATTATTATTCTATTGCTAATTTCTGATTGACTATTGACGAAACTTCAATTTTTTCCATCAAAATTTTTTCTTGTTAATTTCATCACTAAATTATTTGTCTCTAATTTTGTCGCCAAGTCTAATTATGTCATTAATTTTAAATTTCATTATTTTAGATATTATAATCTTACAAAACTTTATATAATAACATTAATTAAGAATATAATGAATTAAATATATTTTTAATTGTAAAATAAAATGATATATTTGTGGAGTTGCTATTAATGAAAGCATCATCATTAGATACACACGGAGAGTTGGAACACAATTTCTTAGAAAACTTATTCATATTTCATTAAAATCAATTCTTCTTGATTAATAATAATAATTAAACAAATATAATAAGATCTTATACAAATTGATATAAAAAAATAATTCTATTATACGTACAATATATTGAAAGATGTTATATATGATAGAAATTCAAAACCAAAAAAATGAATTTAAATGAACAACTCAATTTATGATTATAAATCAAACTACCATCAAAGTGAATTTTGAATTTCAATCATTAAATAATAAAATTTAATCATGATATAATTAATAATCATCATATAAATTGATTTTTGTCATCAACACAAAAACAAATGGTATATATGAAAGATTTTTTTAAAAAATAAATTATATAGAATATGTATATAAGTAGGAGAATGTTGTTTATCGTAATCTATTCAAATCATTTAATCTTTTTGTATAGAATAATTTATTAAATGTAATTATAGTAGCTATTTTTTGAATAAAAAAATCTTTTTACTAATTATAAATGGTTATCATCAAATAAATAGATAATTTAATATAATGTAATATAATACATATATAATTAAATTATATATCTCATCAATGTTAATTAAAACAAATTAAATTTAAAAATATATTTATGAGAAAATTGTTTACTATTTAAAATTCAAAATTATTGTCATTGGAAATTAATATTATATTAAAAATATTTTTTTAAAAAATAAAACGTTATAAAATAAATAGTAAAATAAATATTTAAAAATTATTTTGTCATAAAATAGTTATGACTAAAATTATCATATAATTTATATAATTATTTGTGTAAAAGAATATTATATATATTTAATTTTGCATAACAAGTCAGTAGGCTCATTACAACTTAACTAGTAAAGTCCTGTGCACATAGACAAGGTCCTTGATTCGAGTCGTGGAGAAGTCACTTTAAGAAGGAATTATGTGGTGACAACATGTGATGGCACAAGGTGGCATGTAAGATGGCAACAAGTGGTGATAGAAGTGAGGTGGCAGTGACATATAGAGGTAGCCAACAACCATCACTGGTAATGATGTGGTGGCTGGTGGAGGCGCCATAAGGAATTTTAAATTTGTTTTAAAAAAGGCGGATTAGTGATTAACATTCACTAATATATATATATATATATGCATATTTCCTTTTTTAAATGTATATATTGTTAGAATAACTTATTGTACTTCCTTTCTATTTATTTGCTTTCCTATTTATTGTCTAATTTTTATTCTTTCCTATTTTCTTATTAGAATAAGGATTGATTTTCAACTTTTTATGAAATAGAAATGGATGAAAGTTGGTTAGGTATTCAATATAGAGTCAATTTATTGTACATTAGAGGAGTACATAGATAGCTTTCTAAAATGGGCATTTACTCAACATGTAGTAACAAACAAAATATATTATTCTTGTAAGAAATATATGAATGTTATATTCAAAGTTAGAAGATATTTCAAAGCAAACTTGTTGAGTAAGGATTTCTAAGATAGTTACAAGGTATGGGACTTGCATTAGGAAAATTACTAGATATTAGAGTGATTGTAGGACCTAAAGTAGAGTAGTAGAAAATGATGGAGGAGAACCTTGTAAGGAGGGTATATGATGCATATAGATTCTATGTATGGATGATACAAATATTAGATTAAACTAGCATTGTCTCCCCCACGCAATGTGGGGGACTAATTAACTTCAATAAAATAAATTTTCAAAATATATTGGAATCTCTATCACTCAGCTCTTAACTCAAGACCATTACAACCAATGCCTAGAGAATGGCACTCAAACAAATCAATCCAAATTTTTTGGTGAAAACAAATGAATCCAAATTTGCCAATTGAATAATCAATTTCCTCCCTTTCAATTAAACCTAATAAAAACTTCAACTCATAAATAGTAAATACAAAAAGAATTATATTTTATTTAATACTTCCCATTCAGTCAAACTATAATAGTTAAATAAATTATCCAAAAGCCAATATCATTGTATTATAATATTCATCAACAGCAACTGCCAAATTAAACAACATTGTTAGTTTTAACTTATATTTATTATCAGTATCATGAAAAAAAACTTCAATCCTTCTCTTCCTTTAAAAAGCAACAAAGGCATAATCTGGCAACAAAATAAATTCTATCATAAATATAGATTTTTTTACCAACAAAAAGATACAAGAAGAATTATGTGTAGGTTCAAAACTACACGGTTCAGCAATGAGCGACAAAGTTCTATTCAATCATGCTTGATGTTCCCCAAGTGAAGTTATGTTCATACAAAAGAAGCATTAAAACTTAATGATAAGTAACAGCTGTAGGGGAGAATTAAGCTTATATATTATTATCCATGTTAAACCATATATGTTGCAGTAACAAAATTGCATAACATGAAATAGCCATTAGCGGACATTTTTAGGACAGCAATGCATCAACATAGATTAGCTAGTTGACAAAAGGATGCAAAAACACCCTTGTAAATGCAAATGCACGTCTATGAAAATTATAACCCTCACCCCCAACCAAAAAAAAAAGAAAGGAATTATCATTTTGGATAATTAGCAACTATAGGTTACGAATATGTGAGTTCCAAAAGAATACCTAGTAGTGCATTCCGTTCTCCTTCTAGCATACAAGTAGAGAAGGATTAAATGTAAATAAAAATGGATAAATCAACATGAAGTGGCAAGTTTTACTTAACTTACACACTCGACTACAATGCACATCTGAACAAACTATTGAAACGTGTGTCTGTCTATATATTATTAGCCTTCCCTCCCCTATTTTCCACCTTCTTCATGTAGCTTGATTCATATAGGAGTGACCAAAATGGTAGCAGAGATGCTAAATTGCCAACTATATTTTTGAGTATCCAAAGTAGTACCTTTTCCCAGGAAAGCAGTAGCCAACTTAGACTTTACCAAATAAATAGTATTCAAACAAAATCAAAATCAAAATCAAAATAAATTGATTAGTTGATTAGGAAAGGAGAAGAAACGAAAATACCTATCAAAACAAAATCAGAATCACATATGAGGGAAGCAAGCATTGAGCTTCACCCAACAGAGGTCATCATCAGTGCTCTCTTCTTCGCATTCTTCTGAAACTCCAACTCCAACAAAGAAGGAATAGAAGATCAAGAAGGCAAAGAGAAATCCCATCTATGAACTTATAGGTCAGGTCTGACAAAAAATGCCATTAGCAACAGTGAGCTCAGCAAAGAGATAAAGATAAACAGAGAAAGAGAAGAGTCTTCAGGAGGAAGAAAAAAAGGTAGACAAGAAATGAAAGAGAGAATGGATGAAGGAAAGGAGGAGGGAATCTCCAAATTTAAAATTCAAATCTACCACACACGGAGCCCAAAAAACCAAGCCGCACAACGACATAGAAACCGATACTGTTCACAAGAACAGTAAAATGTGAGTGAAACTGTCACATGAAAGTGACCAGTTTGGCTAATGATAAATCATACATATTTAAGTTATATAGATGAGTGTGAAGAGCTTAATGTCTATATCAAAAGGTTCCTTGACTTGTTAAAGCATATAGAGATAGAACTTTATCCAAGTTATGGCAAAAATGTCAAAATTGTCCTTTATTGCAAAGTTGCTTCAGATAAAGTGCCTTCACCATTGGAGCAATAAATCCATAGATGTACTATTAAACTTACTGAAGAATGTCTTCTTAAAAAAGGCTTTAGTACCAAACTCTTTCTATGAAGCTAAGAAGATAATTCGTGATTTAAGTTTCGATTACAACAAAATTGATGTTTGTGAGAATGATTGCATATTGTATTGGAAAGATCATGCAAATGAAAAATCATGTCTCAAGTGCAATACATCAAGATAGAAATTGAAAAAACATAGAGAAAAAGTTTAACAAAATATCTTAACACATTTTATAATAACATCAGGCTATAAAGACTTTTTATGGTAAGAGACACAACTAAATAAATAAGGTGGCACAAGAAATAACACAAATGATGATATATTAAGACATCTAATTATTCTCTTGCTTAGAAAACCTCTAACTAACAATACCCAAGCTTCTTTGTTGATCTACAAAGTAATCAATTAGGTTTGGCAAGTGTCAGATTTCAACCTTTTAGGAATATCGTACCATAAAATTTTTCACGATGGCTTTGTATGAATATATGATGATACTTCTTATGGTCCAAAGTGCTCAGGTGATAAAAGAGATGTATACCGACAACCAATGATTGAGGAGTTGAAACAACTGTGGGAAGTAAGGATATAAATATATGATACACACTCATAATCAAATTTCATAATGCATGTGGAAATGTTATAGACAATCAATAACTTCTAGCATATGTACACCTTTCAGGGTAGTCAATTAAGGGCAAGCTTACATTCCCCATATTGCCACAAAGACATACATTCAATTTTATTAAGGAGAAAGTTATGTTACATATAATATAAAACCTTATTTGATGAGAAAGAAGAACACGAGGTTCCCTTAATTTAATTAATTGGAAATCATGCACTTATACAACTAGAACAATTGGGTAATGTGTCATTTCAAAAAGAAGATTTTTTTTTCAATTGTCTTATTCGAAAACTTTGCTGATACGATATAATCTTGATGTGATGCATATAGGAAAAAATATTTCGAATAATTTTGTGTCAAGGGTGATGGATTTGGTTGGAAAGATAGGACACAATAAAAAGTAGGTATGATTTGATCAACTCGAGTATTAGGGGCGGTATGCACCTAGTTAAATATGGTACTAAAGTTTCTAAGGTTCCTACTCCTTATATATTGTCCATAAAAAAAGAAACAACTCATTTGCAAATTCCTAGCCAACTTAAAGCCACCTAATGCTTTTGATCTAATATTTCAAGGTGTGTTAACATTCATAAGCAAAAAAATACTCCCTCCAGTCCTTATCATAAACTTCAAATAACTAATTTATGGATAACAAACTATTACTTAAAATTAGTTTAAAACAATAAATAGGTTAAAGATATATTTTTATTTCCAAATATGTGCTTATAATAAATGAAAAAAAGGATGAAACAGAATGTATGAGAAAATGTAATAAGAGATAAATAATTAAAGGTTACATTGAAAAATGTATTAAATACTAAGAAAAACTCAAATTGAAGCTTATAAAATGGATCACATCTTTTTTCAAATTTACAGCTCATAAATAGGATCGAAGGAAGTACTTGATTTGAGGTGCCATGATCATCATGTGTTGCAATGTACGCACTCAATCTATTGACAATTCACTTAACAATGTATGCACTTAATTGTAAGAAGAGTTTGATGGAAGATTTTAAGGAGTGAGAAAAGGTAGAACCAAATCTTGCAATAGGGCATGCATAACTCAAGTAAAAGATGAAACAAATGATAGGGCAAAGAATACAAACTAGGTTCACTATGTTCATGCAGAAGATGCAATCAAATGCTTCTATATCTACTCCTATTTCTGGTGTCCCCATTGCTAGTTTCTCTTCATAGTTTCTTTGTCTAATTATAAAATGTGTATATCTTTTTTTTTTTAATTTTCTCTAATGACATTAAATTACTTTGATGGTTTTCAAGAATATTATAAATATTATTGCTTAATTTATCATAGTTCTTAGTTACTTTGGTTATTGAGTATTTTATTATGATATTTATTAGAAATACAAGTTGTAGTTTAAACAAATTTATTAATAAAAATAAAAAGTATTTTAATTATCAACAAAGTATCAACGGCGACAAAAACATTGCATATAAGTGATTTAGTGGTGATAATATACTGGCCATTGAAAACCTTTCCAACAATAACTTTACGTCACTACTGATAATAATTTCGGTGGTGACATTTCATGATATAGCAAGATGAATTTTGTAATGGCAATATGTGTTGCAGCCAATATCATACCTTCAGTGACAATTTACCTTTCACAAGTAACTTGCTTCACTTTTTGCGGTGATTGTGTGCTGTTGCTAAAAGTATACTTTCAATAGCAACATATAATTATCACCACCAACACTTTTAGTGACGGCCGCTAACACAATGACCATATGTGACATTTTTGTCCTTACTGAAAGTCAATTTTTTTTTTTAGTAATAATGGCAAAATTTAACCATAAATTTTTTTTTGCATGGTTATAAATTTAGTAACAAAAACATATGAGCAATGGAATTATGTCGCTAATCCGTTGCTAATTTAATGATAAAAAAAATTTCATTAGTGAATTTAGTGACATAATATATGTCAGTAATCTGTGAAAAATTAATAATATAATGATTTTTTGTCACTCATTCCATCTATGATGAGGTTTTTTTGTAGTGTAATAAGACTAGCAATGTCAACATTAGGGAACTAAAAGTGTATTTTTTAAACCTAAAAAATCAAATTGAAACTTGATGTAAACTTAAAGGACCAAATATAACTTTATCCAAAATTTTAAACATTTGAATTTTTTTTTTCTATTTTCATGGTGAAAAATTGTGCATGATTGGGAAAATAAGTATCTGCCTCAATTTTTATCAACATTTTTTTCCTAAAAAAATTATGCTCGATATTTTATTAAATTAAATATTTTCTATTTTCAGGTTTTTTTCTGTATATGCTTCAACTTAGGCTGTGTTTGGGATCACGTTTGGGCCCCCAAACGTGCATCCCCACCTAATAAGCTAAGAGGCAGAGTTTAAAACATGTTTGGGCCCACATTTTGAGGGAAAGCTATTTGAAGGTGCTTTTTTTTTTTAGATGGTGAGGGCGGTGAAAAATACCGTTAGAAAATTTATGTGGGTGTTAAAATCTTTTACCTACCTGACCCTGACCCTGCATGAACTTTCTCTCACCTCCCTTAAAACAAAAACACAACACACACATACTCCTCATTTGAAAATTGAAACACACCTTGCAGTCCTGAAAGAAGATGGGAACCACATCGCCGAACGTGTTCTACCATATCCCCATCATGCCACTGCCATCTTCCGTCGTGTCCATTGTAACTTCTTCATCACTGTGTGGTTCGTCTTCTGGTGTGTCCACTGTAACTTCTTCATCGCCTACGTGTTCTTCTTCTTGTTCGTATGGTTCTTTTTCTTCTTCATCTGTCTGTTCTGTCACACCGCCAGATCTCGTGTACTCCTGATCTATACCGGTGAGAGTCGTATTTGTTACCTGGTAAGAGATCAGTGTTTTTGGTCCCAGATCTGCTCATCTTTCATGCTTCTTCTTGGCTACCATTACTAGAATTTTCAAACCCATGGCTGTTATTGATTTAGGAGTGTTGAGCATGATCTGTTCTTGTTTCTAGCTCTTGATCCTATCTTCTTTTAATTAATCTGGTCTGGCTGTCGAACGGGGTAGGAGGAAACTGATTTGACTACCCCTGTGCTGTTTATTTATGCATTCCTATTCCTCCCCTTTCTTCTTGGATGGTGATCTTTGGTAGTGCATTTAGAGTCTTGGTCACCCCTGTTTGTGTTTAATGTCTTTCTTTATGTTCTGTTTTTATTTTTCCAGTTAGTGTCCCGATGGTTTTGGTCTTGCTTTCCTTTATGGATTAATTTTGGTTGAGATAGATTTTGGCTTAATTCTACCATGAGTGCTGGTTCAATGGGGTTTGCATTTAGCTTGGCAGTATTGGCATCAAAGGTTAGGCTTCGGTTGGTGTGGTCCTGGCAGCATTGAAATCCTATGATTCAATATAAGGAGTTTGATTTTTTATTACCTTGTTTTTGTTATTGACACTAATTTCTTCAAAGAGATGGCGGCAGTGGTCCTGTGATTCTCTACACTTCATATGGTTGTTGCTCACTCGAGGGGATATAAATTATTGTGTTTAAAAGTCTATACTTTTTGATAAAAATGGTCTTTGAAATCATTATGACTTTGGTGGTTTGTGATGTGAAATCTCTTGAGGTTGTTGTGGTTACATGGCTTCTGGGTTATAATTTTTGTTTTCTATGGCAAGAAAATAGTCAGTATAAAGAGGAAAATAGATCTAAAAGCCGAATTGAAGTTAAAGCTCTTGGTTTTCAAGGAAGAGTTCATTGACTTGTGAATTAGACGAGAATGAGTCAATTTTTAAGTTGTTCAATATTAAAGGGTAAAAGTACGTTTTATGTATACCTAAAGTAGATGCTTAATCATCTAAGTTCATATTAAGAATCATCAGTTTAGTCCTTTTTAGTTTTAAGGTGTATTTTTTATTTTAACACAGTTAATTTTGTTGATAGAAAATGATGTTTCAACAAGTTTAACATGGTGCATTTGTAATTAAATATTGATAAAGCATGTTTAAGTTTTAATCATTTAATATAATATTTATTTATGTTTTAAAATTAAAATAAACACCTTAAAGACAGAATAGAGCTGTTATTCTATCAAAGAAGACTATTAGTATATTTGACCTCTTGATTTTACACTATTAACAATCAATATTCAACACAAGTGTAAGGTTATGCCACCAATTTCTAAATATGCCAATTTCAGTATGGATCCCTTTAATCTAGGAAAGTGAATATAAATATATATTCACTCAAGGACCATGTGAATCAAGAATAGCGATAAAAATGCACTTAAGAATATGCATGAAACAGTGTACTCCTGCAAAGTTTTGCAGGGTTGTCTTTTTTTTTCCCCCTTTAATCATGTGAAATGCTTCTTGCAGCCACTGGTGTTGTTTGTGAAATACTTCTCATTTAAGATTGTTGAATTTGTATAATATTTCTGCATTATTGGAAGAAAAGTGCTCTGGTTCACTGTAACTCCATTTTGCATTCTTGATTGACATTTTCCAATAGAATTATGAACAAAGAAAAAGGTAAGGCAATGTGGGATGCAAGCACCATAGAGGTGTTACTTAAAGAATGCATGGAGCAAATCTACTGGAAAAATCATCAAGGAATATCATTCTCAAAGCTTGAGTGGAACAACATCCACTCTGCATTCAATGCAAAAACAGGAAAATCGTATGAGAGGAAGCAATTGAAAAATAGGCTCAATAGCTTGAGGAAGGATTGGAAGATATGGGTTGATTTAACCAAAGAGACTAGTGTGGGTTGGCACCCTACAAGCAATACAGTGGTGGCAACAAATGAGTGGTGGAAGAAGAAACTAGTATATAATTGTTAATATTGAGTTATGAGCTGTGTTATTATTTGTTATAGGCTTTCATTTTTGTTGATTGTATTCTTGTAGGAGAATCCCCAGTATGAAAAGTTTAGGTACTAGGGGTTGAAGTTTGCTCATGAATTAAACATGACATTCAAGGGTGTGATAGTGTCACACCTTCATTTTAAACCCCATTATATGTTATTTGGAACCATTTGGAATCGTTACACGATGCTCAAAGTAGGTAAAAACCAAGATTTAAAGTTCTGATTTCCGTTACTATTCATGTAACCCCTAAAAATCAAGTCAACTTTGAAAAATCATAACTAAACGTAGAAAAATCAAAGCAAAGTGGTTCTAAGTCTCACGCAAAGCTTATGAAATGCTCTATATAGGAAAAATATTCATAGGTATCAATTTCTCACAGATCAATACCAGTTTCCACGCAATTATGTACTGTTCATTTGGTAAATTCTGAAATTTCCAGTATTTTTGCCCAACTTTGAAAGGGCATAACTCTTTCCACAAAATTCCAAATTTAATGATCTACCACTTGATTTAAAGCTAAAAAATATTATCTATTAGTCTGCCAAATTTCAAATCCAGATTCGAACATGTGCTATTTATTTCGTATGCACCAAATTTGGTCCTTTTTAGTCAAAGGTTATCCCCTAACTGCCTTTGTTTTGGCTCTTTCATAACTTTTTACCCATCCTTAATCATTTGGGGCTTAACACAAGCTTGAACATACATTCTACTATGCTTTTACATATTTAAACATAGACATACATGCTTGGCTTCCCTTAGGAGCTATTATCCAACAAACATTTCCAAAATCATAATATTACATAACAAGTTCCAAAATTTACACTAGGGTACATTAATTGTTCATTAGGCCTCTGGGATAATTTCTTTGCCTTTGCCCTTGCTTGCACTTCCTCCTAGATGATGTTAAACATAAGATTGAGATTTCAAAGAAATCCCAGTAGCACAAAATCACACTTATCATGCATTGTTGCAACACTACGTGCAATGCCTTTGTGCATTTATCTTATTCATGTGTTCATGCTTTTATGCCATGGAAAGTAAGCTATCATACACATATTCAGTGGACATAATGCCAAGGCAACATAATTCAAACATCGCAATCAACATTTGCAATAAAGCTTAGTCACATCATGGCACACATTGCACACATACACTTTAACACATCAATGTAAGCAAGAAAGCAATCAAATGTAATTCAATGCTACCTTTTGGTACTTGGTCCTTGATTTCCTTTAAGTTCAAGATGTTTTCTTGAGGAATTGGCAAGGTACCTAACAAACCAACACCAATGCCAATCATTCAACAATTATTCAAACACATTCCCTATTACTTAAACATTAAACCCTTTTTCTTGGGATTTTTGGCCTAATTGTTTTCCTTTTGATTCAAGAAACCTCCTTGGCCATCCCTACATGGTTTTTCATGGAGAATTCAAATATTAAATCAAATTTTACAAAATTAAATCCCTTCCTCAAATTCTGATCAAAAGAGAAACGAATTTTTTACAAAGAAAGATGTCAAAATTTCCAACTTGATTTTTAATGCTTCCAAATTCAATTCCTCCATATAACCCTACACAAAAATGCCCAAGGAGTTCAATGGAAGCATCATATCCATCAAAATCCAATCATAATTCCATGAATTCCAGATGGCCAAACTCCTCCCCTTAGGTTCATAAATTTCCACATTTGATTCCAATGAATTTAAACATACTTCCATAGCATAGTCCTACACAAAATCACATTTTAAATCCATTGGAACCATTAAAACTTATTGAAACAATTCCTACCCTTGAGTTCTTGAGTTGGCTGAACTGAAAAGTCATAGTTCCTAGGGTAATTTTAAAAATTATTTGGTCACATAATACCCGATTTCTTGCCCCCTATTAGAGAAAAATAGCTAAGGGCTTCTAAAATTTCATTTATTTTCATGATAAATCCATATTTATTCCTTGGGAATTTTTCAAGACCTCTAAGTATTTTTTTCACATTTTCTCTGAAATCGGGTCTTTACCGATAGGAATTCGGATGTAAATTCCCCATAACTTATTTCCTGCATTTTCAATGCTTGGAAAAAATTTTATAAATTCATAAATATTCCTAGGGAGTGTATCCATATTTTTCCTTGAATTTTTGGAGTCCTTAGATAATTAAAATAATTATATCACTTTAATTCCCCTTTATTTTTCCCTATTTTCCCAAAAATAATTATTTTTCTAGGAATTTTCACCAAAATTTATTTTGGGTCATTCTCACTCCCAAAACATCATAGGTGACCCAAAAACCCCTAATTCCACCTTTTTCTATTTTTAGGGAATTTTTGAAAACTTTTCTCAAAATTACCGTTTTGCCCCTAGGGATATGATAAAGTCAATTTCATCCCATTTTGGGTTTCCATGTTTTACTCATATCTTATGCTTATCAATCATATCTCATTTCTAGGGTTTCAAATTTTGGGATGTCATAGATAGCATCTGGAGAGGACATGTTGGCAACATCTTTAACCTAACCTCAAACACAAGATGATGACGAAGAGAGTGTGTATAGAGTCAATACATATCTACTTGAAGGATCAGGGGATAGTGAAGAAGATCTTGGAGGGGCTAGTGTAGGAGTTACATATGAGATAGCAAGGGTGAACTTAACAACAAATACTGCACCTAGTGGTTCAAGAAGCCATGGGAAGAGGAAGAAAGGTGAAGGGTCTAGTAGGCAGAAAAAGCAAAAAATTCCAGCCTCAAGTCAAATCACAGATTTAGTTAGTAGAATAGCTACTGTATCTAAGGATAGAATGGAAGTTCTAAACAAAATAAAGGAGGTACCAATTTCTGAGGTTACGGCTAAAGTGCTCTCCCTTGAGGAAATTACAAATAATTCTGATTTTTGAAACCAGTGCTTAAGATTTCTGTTGCACAAGAGTGTTCGAGAAATGGTTGTTTCACTAAAAGGACAGCCGGGATACTTGGTTGTATGGCTACAGGATATGGCATACAACCCACCATCATGGTTGAAACCCCTCTGCTTGAACTATATTTTAGGACGCATGTTATGACTTTATTTTGTCTAACTCGGACCAGAGTTGTTATTATATGTTTTTAAGTTAATGTTCATGGAACTATGAAAGTATGTAACTTGTTGACTAATTATGAATGTTTTTGAATGTTTCTAGGTTACATGTGTCGTTTATAGTGGTAATTATAACTTATGAATGTTTTTAGACTAATTTTTATGTGTTTGCATGTTTAACAGCAAAAAATATATTTATTTGTCACTTAAAAAAATTCTTATAGTTGAATTTAACCACACTCATAAATGAGATTATCTATGGCAAATTGGAACAATCAATTTATGTTTGAGTGGATAGAGGACAATGAACAGTCTCAAGAGGGGTCAGAGGAAGATGAACGATCTCAATTGATTTCCCTTTTAGATGAAGAGCTAACACAATATGAAGAAGTAGCTATATTGGTGAGTCAATATGTGATGCCTTATGTGTGTAAAGAGCCATAAAGAACTAGTCAACAAGCAGGTAATTAATGGGTGCAAGAAATTTTGCAAGACCATAAAGTTCGGTGCTATGACATGTTTCGAATATAAAAAGAAATGTTCATACGATTATGCTCTAAACTAATCAAACATGGTTTACAAAATTCTAAGTACCTGGGAGTGGAAGAAATTGTTGGTATGTTTTTTAACATAGTTGGTCATGGATAATGTAATAGGATGATTCAAGAAAGGTTTCAACATTCAGGAGAAACTGTAAGTAGGCATTTTCATAGAGAATTACAGGCTTGCCTTAGTCTATCCAGGGAATATATCAAACCACTCGATCCTATGTTTTTTGTAACTCATCCAAAAATAAAAAATGAAAAACAATATTCGCCATATTTCAATGATGCAATAGGAGCAATTGATGGCACTCATGTGTAATGTGTGGTGAGTCTTTCGAAGCAAGACAAATATATCGGGAGAAAGAGATATCCAACACAGAATGTCATGGCTGTATGTGATTGGGATATGTGCTTTACTTTTATGTTGGCAGGATGGGAAGGTACTGCACATGATACTCGTGTGTTTAACACTGCTGTCTCAACTCCAGCCCTGGTTTCCCTTATCCACCTCAAGGTATATTTTCATTAGCTTCAATTTTAATTACGTTGAATTCATTTTATATTTGCATTAATTTTACAATGTCAACATAATTTCATGATCTATTAGGGAAGTATTAT
Organism: Neltuma alba; assembly: GCF_004799145.2. Lineage (NCBI taxonomy): Eukaryota > Viridiplantae > Streptophyta > Magnoliopsida > Fabales > Fabaceae > Neltuma > Neltuma alba. The sequence continues at coordinate 483,046 of NW_021635079.1, read as the reverse complement.
TTGGTCGACGCTGGCTATCCAACTCCACCAGGATATCTTGGTCTGTATAGATGTGAGCGCTATCATCTTCCAAACTTCAGGCGACAACCGAGATTTGAAAATTATAACGAAATCTTCAATTATTGTCATTCAAGTTTGAGATGCGCTATAGAGAGGACTTTTGGGGTGTGGAAGAATAAGTTTCGCATCTTAGAGAAGATGCCCAAATACAAGTATAAAACTCAAGTCCAAATAGTTTGTGCTACAATGGCTATACATAATTTTCTTCGAAGAAATTCTGAAACTGATAGAGATTTCATACAAGCTCAGTCTGAAAGTACAATGAAGACAATGATGATCAAGCTAGTAAGACATCCTCTTCAAATTTACCTAAATCAAGACAAATGAATCATGTGCGTGACACAATCAGAGACCAAATTGTATTGAGTATGGCATCCAATTAGTTATATGACGTATTTAGTTTAAAAATACTATGTTTGTATGATTTCTAATTTATATATTTATCCATTACATATATTTAATTAAGTATTTTATTATTTTTCAATTTCCTTCTAATAATAACTTAATTTTTTTGTTTTTAATAATTTTATTTTCAATACTTCTTTTAAAATGGTCACATTATATATATAATTTCTTTATAATAATAAATTAAATTTCCTTATTTTTAATAATTTTATTTTCATTACTTCTTTTAAAATGGTCACATTATATATATATATATATATATCTAATATTAGATATATACTATTTAATAAAATTCATGTCCTTTTAAGTCATTTTACATCCAAACTTACTTTTATATTTATCATCCAAACAAGTTTCAGCTTTTCAAATTGATTTTTTTTCAAAATCCAAGCCAAACATAAATCACATTACCCTATCTAACTTTTACTCAATTTGACTTCTGTAAAAGTCAGATTGAAAAAAAGTTATTTCTACCACTGCTATCCCAAACATACCCTTAGTTATTAAACTCCAACTGCGCACATGTTCATAGAATGCAAGTGCAACAGGGTCAAAAAGTCAGCGTGGCTTAGTAAATGAAGACGAATTGACAAAGTATGTTGGCCATTTTACGACAAGGCATATTAATTAGAGAGTAAATTAATTCGTGAGAGTTAATCAATGTGGTTCACATGCAAAGGAAAGCTCAAGTGGGATTGATGTGCTATATATGTAGAAGAAACAGTTGACTAGCCTAAGCAAACTCAACAAGTTGGTGTTGGTAAACAGAGAGGAAAAAAGAGAGGTTGGCCATTCATTAACTTTTAAATTCCATCACTGTCTCATACATACATACATATATATATATATATATATATCACGCTAATATTAGCTCTCGTGATGACATGAACCACTAATAAGCTAACTTATTATACTATGTCAATAACTTGTGCGTATTCTCGTATGCGAAGTAGCTTAATTGATAAGCTTGGAGGGCATACAATAACTTAGTTGAAGTTCACCAGAGATCGATAAGTCTGACCAGGACTCCACCCTGCCGGTATCACATTGCTTGCCTCGACGGTGTTCTGAGAGTCCGGTGACTCTGGTGCGGTTAGCCGGACAGAGAACGGTGCCTGAAGCGGTGAGCCAGAGTTGAGCTTCCAGACTGCACCCCAGGATTGTTCCATGGGGCGCCATGATGCTGAGCCCTCACCTTCCTTCAGTTCAACGTTGGCAAGGCCGTTACCATTCTCATATTGTATCACAACAGCAAAATAATAGGGATTTGATCCGGAGTCCACTTTGAATTCTATATTAGTCCCTGGGAAGTTGCATTTAACACTGCAAATTGCCAAAATCTCTATTTTTCAATCACAAATATTGCGAATACAAGTATAATAATAATAATTTCCCGTCAAATATGTTGGAAATCTCTGCAATTAATATATGGACCTTATTTTGGCAAGAATTATACAGTTGATTTTAAATTATATATGATTCAGCTCGATGAAGACAAAATTACTGATAGTTTTCTGACAAAATATTATTAGTAATCGCTAATTAAATCTGGCATCACCAACATCCGGTGAAAAGTATTTCGAAATGGAGTATTTTTATCTATCACTGTCACACACACACACAAACACACATAATGCTAGAATTCTACAATCTATCACGCGTGCTACAGTAAAACATTCACGTGTCTCTCTCACCAAGTAATACAATAGTGGAATCAATCATTAAAACTTAATAATAGACATATGACTCGCAGACATTGCTCATCTCACTATGTATGTATACACACAACAACAATAAGCTTTATCAGTCATTTTTCATAAATTGCATGGTGTCATTTTACTCTATCAATAATCAATTCTTTGAATAATTAGTAATAAAAAAAAAGTGTTACTTAATAACTTCATATTGAGTAGTGTTTTAAAGGATTTTTTTTTTTTTGGCCATCAATGGATTTAATAATTTTCTGTTGCTTAGAAGTATCCTCCTAACTATTGAAGGCAATCCTATTTAGTTGAGCACTAAATATGGGCATATCACTTAAACAAAATTTTGATCATTAGTTTACCACATTATAAGAGACTAACCTTTTCCACTAGACTCAACTCCCAGTTGATGATTTAATAACTTTATTTCATGGAGATTAAAACTTATTACCTTCTATATTGAATCTCCAACTTGCCAGCATTGCGTAGTTGATCTTCTTTACCAGAAACAGCCATGGCACCAAAAGCAGTGCCACTCATATCAAAGTGAAATCTCTGATCAGAACCACACCCAGGACACTCATCAGTGATCACAACAATCACTGGGTTACCTGAACATGCTGGATTTGACGAGCACTTCACCTAAAAAATACATCAAAATTAATTAATTATATATATTAATTCATAAGTAATTTCCATTACATGAAGACATAATTAAAATGATAAAAAGATTTTGTACCTCATAACACCCTCCACAGCCTTTTCCTGATTTATATATAGGCGAGCCTCCCGCTGATATCATTGAAGAAAATGGAGGTTTTCCGACAGAATCGCCATATCCACAAGCACCACCTGCACACAAATGATTTAGATTATAATATTTCTTATAGTAAAGCTCCATTTGTGCGTGAGAATAATATATTTACATTTGTTTTGTTTTACCTTCACTTCCATTCCCGATAGGACTTCCGTACCACGTAGCATCTGCCGGAGACCAATCGGAATCGGAAATGTAAGATGAAGAGTTAAGAAACTTTCTAGGCATTGAGCAAGAAGAAGCGCTCGCTATGAGCAAGAATGAAAAGAAAGCCACAAGAGGATTGAAAAATTGAGAGATTAATGGAAGCTGAAGAGTGAAAAGAGCCATATTATCAGAGAGCTAATTAAATGGACCAATGGGATTTTTGTTGATTTGTGATTTAGTGCTAATGACGATGACGATAATGGTATTTATAGAGAACTGCATGAAAAAGTAGAATATTAAAGAATTTGAAAAACCCAATATTTTGAACTTATTCGTTTGAGGAACAAGACAAATTTGAGATGCACACAATTCCTCCACGTATTTTTCGTTTGATTCTGATTGGGTTGTGTGTGTGGGGTGCATTTATTATACCAAACCACCTTCCCATGAACAATTATTTATGGATGATCGTGTATTTGGAAAATAAAGTCAATTTTCATTCGTGGTTTAAATTATTAATTTAATTTGCTCGAATTCAATTTGTGATTTTAATGGTTGACTTCAGCTTGATTTAATTTATATTTATCTCTAATTGCAGTTATCTCGCCTCCATCAAATCCCCTAATTAATAGTTGACTTCGGCTTGATTTAATTTATTCAACTTATTAGGCCAGAGAATTTTTTTTTTTTTTATCAAATCAATTAAGGGTGAGGTGAAGTGCCATATGGTGTTTAGATAATCTATTTGTGGGATGAAATACAATTTAAAAGCCCATTGCAAACGTAAATAAGTAGGAATAATTTATTCCTTTTAAGCACATCATCGCGTTAGTGATTATGATGTAGAATATCCTACAGATCGAACTGTAATAATTCTTCAACTTTTGACCTGCCAACGATATGGATTTTTGAATGAAAATTTATTTGAATAAAGAGTATAAAAATTATAACCATACAATATCTTGATACTTGTGAAAATTTATGTTAATAACTCCATGTTAATTGTCCCTTGTAATTCTTTAAATAAATTACAATTTACAAGGCTTTAGGGATTTCGAGTACAAAAATTGTACAAATTTAGTTGCTACTACTCCGTCTTTTATTATAAGATTATTTTAACTAAATTGCGCAGTTTAAAAAAACAGTTAAAATTAATTAAAAGCAATTAATATGTAGCAAATACAATTTTTTTTCCAAATATACTCTTATATATAAATGGATAGATGTGAGAGAGTAATGATGAGATTAATGAAGAAAGAATGTATTAAATGCATTAAACTAGGAGTAAAATAGGTAATAACACATTAAATGTTCAGACAAACCTATTCAAAAAACTGGATCTTATAATAAGAGACAGATGAAGTAATTATCTAGAATGAATGAATAATCCTTGTTACAAGTAACCAAGTGGGGTATTCATTACATCTTTTCGAGATTGTCCCCACGTAAAGTTTGATGCAATTTTCCTTTTTTGTTTATTAAGATGTAATTAACGGCTTGAAAATAAGGATAAATTTTGAAAAAATCATTTTCAAACAAATTTAATGACTTAATCACTCTCATTATATTGGTTCTTGTAAACTAATTAAAGATGTCTTATAATAGGAAACAAAGGCCACGATCACATTCCATGCTCATCAAAAAGATAAGAAAGAAGTGCTCATCTTAATCTAAATTGTTTAGATTGATTTTATATGGTCCAAATTTAATTTAAATAGTTTTTGTATTTTAAATAATTTTTGTTTGAACAAATACTTTAAACTAAAGATAATCTCATAATTGATATTTCTTAAAAAATAAATTAACTATTGAAAAAATTATAAATTATAAATATGAACCATCCAAACCATATTTTGAATGGTCTGGATTTCATGAGCACATGGTGCTCACTACTGTAATGAGCACACAATGAGGACCTGGAAACGAAAAAAAAGAAAACTATGCAAGAGTCAAGCCTTCATAGGTGAACACTTCTTGACACTTCAATTCGAAATATGCCGCTCAATAAAAAGTATTCTTACTTTTAAATAATTCTGAAAAGTTATATTGTGTGCAATAAGCTATTGGAGAGTGTCGAATCCCATTTTATTCCTATGTAAACCTTCAAATTGCTAGTTCAGTGTCCGAAATTTCTGATGATAAGGTTGTGAATTAGTTCTGATATCTATGTAAAGACAATATATTCCTGTGATGCATGAGAATTGAGAAGTGCATTAAACTTTAAAGATTTCTTAATACTGGTCGATGACTCAAGTTAATTAAAATCAAATACTCCTAAATGTGATTGTTAATTTCTATATATAGTGAAAGAACCATGGCCAAATTAGGTAACTCACACGTTTTGTTGACATTTTGCCACTAAGTTTTGATTTCTTACTAGCTTTACATTTAATCTCCGTAAAAGATTCTCATTGGACATTTATTTTTATGAGAAATACCTAGCTTTTTTATCCCCAAAGCTTCAACTATTAACAACAATAACAAGAAGTTTGACCACATCATGTGTGCACGGTGTGGTCATTTACATGGATCTTATTACGTTAGCTCGTGTGTTCTATAGACAACTAATTCTTTAGATAACTTGGTTAAATGGCATTAAATCCTTCACGCAGTAAATTTAATTAATTTTTTGGTTTCATATGACATATATTATCAAAAATTAATTAGATAATATTACCTCATATCTTTAATATAAGAGTTAGTTGACTAATTTAAGTAGATTAAAAAAATTAGTTAAGTTGATTATTTAAAATAAATAGGTATTATCTTTTCTAAAGTATCATTATTAATCAAGTGTATTAGTTAAAACTATCATTATTATAAGGACTATCTTTAAAAAAATAAATAAATATAAAAAAATGTAGATAAGGTCTTATATTTAAGACTAAAATAAAAATCAAATGAGCTCTTATATTAAGGCGGATAGGAGGTAATAAATTTTAACTTTGGTCAACATGGTTCTATATAAATGCTAAGATTGACTTAATTAAACGCAATATTGTTTGTGCTCATGCAATTGTCAATATTATTTTCACCCATAAATTTTTTAATATTTATGCCAACCGCTTTCTAAAGCCACGTTGCACCTACCTAATTAAAATATTATATGATATTCTCATCTATTATATAAACATATATGCCTTTAGATTTTTATATGAAACGGTAAAAAAGTGACTTAAAAGTAACATTTTAAATTAAAACATGAATTACTAAAAGTTATTACTTAATTTTAAATTTAACATATTTATTTTCCAATAAATTAAAGAACGTTAAATTAATTTTTTTCCATACATTTTTGTATAGCTGTCACACGCGCACACAATCAAATTTTCCATAAAGACTACTACTATGTTACTTTAATTTCGCTTTTTTTTTTTTACTTTTTTAATTATTTAAAATTAAAAGAAAATAGTTATTGTGTGCTAGTGAATACATATTTAGTAACTTGGAAAAATGCTTATTTAACACTTGATACAATTGATCACACTGATATACACACGTGAATTTTTCATCAGCATAAGTCTAATTATATATCAGTCATATCTTGATTATAAAATGTCTATATATATTTTTATAATACAGAGAGATCTTTAATTAAGCCGCTCGTTTTTGCCATCAGCCTGATAAGAGTGGAGAGAGTGGAGAATATTTTGTCATAAATTTTGATTCGGTTACAATATACTACCTCTGGTACTTAATATAAGAACTAGTTTAACTTTTAATTTTATCCTAAATATAAGACTTCAATCTACTTTGTCTCTTATATTTTTTTTTATGGTAGTCTTTATAGTAGTTACACATGTTAAATGTTTCATCAAATGTTAAAACTAATATACTTGCTTAGCAATGGTATTTTAGAAAAGATAGCACCTATTTATCATAAATAAATAACTTAACAAACTTTCTTAATATACTCAAATTAGTCAACTAGCTCTTAAGTACGACAGATAGTAATAATATATTAAACCAAATAAGCTTACAAAAAAGAAATATATTAAACCAAGTAAAGACCGAGACAAATTTGAACCCCAATAAGTCAAACCTTGATGGTAACGTGGGAAGCACATTCAATTTTGCGAGTACTAAATAGTCAACCTGAAATCGCCGGCCAGGGACGACGTCGTAATTGTTGCTTAAGAAACAAGAAAGCTCAGGCCCGAAATTTCATCCTTCCGGAGTTCGCTAATGAAGCCGTTAATGGTGGTTCTAAACCGTTGAAGCAATTTCTTAATTTCCTCTCTCACATTTTGATGTCCACGTTTACATTTTCCTCCATATCTCTTTATATACCATTGCTAAATTTGCAGCCCTAACAATTTGTTATTGTAACACTTGGGTTTAAAAACTTATTTGACCCAACTTTGAATTTTCTTGATGAGACATTGAAGCCCAATTTTCGCATGCGGAAATATCTTAATCTCGTAGGCCCAAGAAAAAATAAAAATAAAAAACTCATTCCAGCTTAAACGGATAGTTATTTGACCAAAGGAAAATGGCACATATGTTTCTTAAAACGCAAGAACCTAGGTTAAGCATGGTATTAAAACTCAACATGGATTAGGTAGTTATACTACTAGAAAAATTCTTTTTTACACCGCCTTATCTGTCCCAATTTTTGCACTAATGATGTAATAAATAAGGCAATGGTATTTTTGTAAATAATAATCACAATATTTACACTGGTTTTGAGCGCAACTAATGTAACCCTTATTACATTAACCTAACCAATGTAACTTATATTTCAAAACATTGGTTATTATAAACAACTGGTGTTTGAACTAAATAGACGAACAACTTTTGTTGTCTTTCTCCTAAAGTAACGTGTCTAAACTTGAAAGGTCACGATGTCTTGTCACCATCTAATTAAGGTCAGAACCCAACTATTCTTCCCTGCTACGGTCATTATATTCAACTATTGGCAGCCCCACAATGGTGAAGCGGCAAAAAACTATCCTAATGCGTCTTCCATTCCCTCTCCTTCACCTCACTGCATTCCCCTCCTCCTCCTCTACCTCCCTCTCCCCTTCCACCTCCACCTCCACCTCATCCGCCTCCCTTATTTGACCAGCTACTGACAAAAGTAGCTGCAATTGAACACAGCCTCGTCATGTGATCTCTCACTTCTACACCCTCAACAACAAAGTCAACCTCCTACTCAATAACGAAGGCATCGAGTATGATATTTGAGATGACCTTTCTGCTACCTCCGCAAAGAAGAAGATTAAAAAACCCCATCCCCCTCCTATTACTCTAGCTAATAAGGAATAGGAGGATTTTTTTGTAAAAAAATGTAATCGTTTTTGTTTTGAAATATTTTGTAAGAGCCCGTGTGCCTCCAATCGCATATATAATATAAATATTGCTATTTTATAATCTAATTTGTCCATTTTGTTTCATGTTATTATCATTTATTTTCACATTTTACTCATGTTTAACTATGATAATAGCAAGCTCTAAAACTTTACTAGTCTAAAGAACACGAACTGGTAATTTTTTGAGTTTTGGTTGAATAATATTTACACCAATTGTGATGAAAACTAATTTAGTAATAAACATTTATACTAGCTCTATTGTGTCTAATGTAATATGTAAATGCAATACCGGACTCTAGGTATAACCAAGGTAAATCTTCTACCCTAGCTATATAAGGGCTCACCCACCCTTAGTTTCGCAACCTCAAAAAACACTCTTGGTGTGTGCTCTTTCCCTCTGTCTCTGTTGCCATCGTCATTCTAGTCTCACCATAAGTAATATTGTGACCATTTTATTTCTCATCTAAGCTATTTGCCTAAATCCTAATACCCATGCTTGTTTTGATCTGGATCCTCATCTTCACCATTGATCACACGATGCACTCCCTCTCAGCTTAGGTAACTCATTTCTTCACTCATTTTTGTTGTTGACATTGATGTTTTTGCAGTTAGTATTGTTTATTTTTTTCCGTTAACATGCTAGTTGGTAACTTGCTATTTGTGCATTAGCGTTACTATTCTTACTGGCTAGTTGTTAATAAATAGCATTTGACTCTTTTTTTTTTTTTAAGTTTAGTTATTAATAACTAGCATTAGACTTTCCTTCCGAAGTTTATTTTTGTTTGGTTGCTTTATCCCTAGTTTGAGAGGGTTTGGATTGGAATTTAAGCACGAATTATACTTGTAAAAGATATTCACTTCTTAGACTAGAGGTCTAAGAAGTGGACCTTTTTTTCTTTAAATTTCCAATAGCAGTTGGTATCATAGCTAGTGTCAAAAGTAACATTCTCTACATTGATTATCCACCGGTGTAAAAATCAATGTAAAAAGTGGGGACTTATAGCATCAGTCATTTCTACATTGGCTGTATTGTCATGTGTCGAAGGCTTATTTTAACTAGTGTAAAAGTCTTTTTTTTTAAGTAATATTAAACCAATGAACTAGTTAATCAACTAGTCTAAGTTTCGGATAAGCCAGCAAGGCCAGATTTTATATATTTTTCTCTTATTATTGAGCCTAAAATTATGTCATTTATGTTTAAAAATAAATAGTGCGGTATATTTGTGCTTTAATATTCTTCTGGTCTCTAATATAGGACCTAATTGTTGAGTTGGTTTTAGTCCTAAATATAACACTCATTTCTCATATTTATCAATTTTCTCTAAATTACCCCTATAGATACTCCCTCAACCATAATCAAGTAAAAAAGAGAGATGAGGTATTAAGAAATATGATTATGGTGTTTTAGGAAAAATGTGTCACATTTTTTATAATTAACTAACTTACCTAACTTCCTTAATCTAATCAAGTTAGTTAAATAGGTCTTATATTAAGAACCAGAGGAGTAAATCTATTTTGTTAAATTATGTGTGGTTTATACATGAAAGTTTCATTTATTTGTGAACTAATGCCTTTTTATTCAAATATTATTCTTTTTAGGGTTATATCATTAATACAGAAAAAAAATGATTTAGACTACCTTTCTAAACTAATCATGAAGGAGATGGCTTGAAAAGTGTGATCGATGACATTTTTTAAAATATTATTTAGCTTTTTAGGCCAGTTTCTAAAACACATGGTCTATATGTAATATACTTTTTAAACTGATGATATAGACAATTAGTTTAAAAGGCTTTAGTTGGTTGTTATATGCTTTGAAATTTTATTTTGATCCAAAAGATCTTTGAGTGGTAAAGTTTCAGTGCTCTATTTATAGCTACTAAATTTATATTTATTTTTTGAGATATAGGCATACCAATATAGAGACAGGCTTAAAAAATTGATGTAGTAGGATATGAACAATGAACTAGAAAATAGCTTTGCTTTTTTTTTTTTATGATTGGTGTTTGATATTTGATATTTGGAACTAATAGTGTAGCATTTTTATTTTTTCATGCATTTTGATGTATTTTCTCATGGACTCTTTGCAGGTTTTTGCATGTGCTTTTGTGGTCATACACACATATGTCATCAAATCTTCCATAATTTATTTTGTTTCTCTGAGTCTTTTTTTGGTTGTTTTCCCATGTAGAGATGACTTAGACGATTCTTACGTGTTGGATGTATCTATCGACCATAACCCAACTACCAGTACAGGGGTGCTAATAATTCTCTTTTTCTTTTTTTTTTTTGCGAGCATAATTAACATCAAAGGTAGAGACTCTTAGGTTGAACCAAGCTCACTAATCTTCTGCATTCCAATCCTTCTAATATTAAAACGGAACAAAGCATGCATTCTAATTATACCCCTTGCTTTGGATGGTAAGAGGTAGAGGTGGTAAAATAGATTAGCCTACTAGTTACAGGCCAGCCTGCTATGGGCTTGAGACCATGCAAGCCAATCCTAAAAGGACTGCCTCCTGGTGGGCTCACATTTTGCCATCCCGTCCCACCAAAGGGTGGGTTGGCACCTGCCAACCTCCATTTTTTTTAAAATTTTTTTGTTACATATATATTTAAAAAATTTTTAAATTAAATTATAAATTTTTATAGATTAAATTCTTCCTATTCTTATATTTTCATATAATTATATGATTAAAATGATCTCAAAAGTTGAAATATAAATATATAATTCATTATTAATAACTATTTTATTAGTATAAAAATAGTAAAACAATAAAGAAAATAAGAAATCAAATTTAGAATCAAAGTCTCTAACAAAATACAAAGTTATATGTAAATTAAGTAAAGAAGATAAAACCTTTTCTTATTAAAATAAAATAATTAAAAAAAAAAGGCAACGAGCTAGTCTGCAGGTAGGCGAGCTAGTCTGTGGCAGGCTGCGGGTTGGGGGGTCTGTGGTAGGCTGCAAGTCAAGTCTTATGGCGGGTTTGCAGATTGAGCCTTCGGTTCTAGTAAAAGGGATTTTTTTTTTTATGAAGTTGAGTACATAACACCTTGCCCATGGTCTCTTATTAGAGGTTTTTTTTAATACAAGGTCTCTTATTAGAGTTGTTTAGTTGACAAAAAAAAACCACAAGTTATAAATGACCCAAAAGACAAACCACAAGTTATAAAGGACCCAAAAGACATGAACTTTTTAAATAACTTGGAATATTTCTCCTAAAGAATAAGATTTTCTTAAACACTTTGAAAATCCAAATCTTAAGTCAACCAAGTTTGTTGGTTCAAGCTCTACATTAAAATCCTGTTTAAAACTCTTGATACAAAATAGGACCTAAGTTCAAATAAACTTTGTTTGAACTAAAAATCATTTAATCTAAACTATTCTATAAGTCATATTTAGATTCAGTTATCTAAGCTAAGACTTGACTCATTCAATTTCCCTAATGCTAACTTGATTATAACAATAGAATCATAATAACACCCACAACTATTAATATATAATTACTATTATATAAATCATATTTAGATTTAGTTATCTAACCTAAGACTTGACTCATTCAATTTCCCTAATGCTAACTGGATTATAACAACAGAATCATAATAACACCCACAACTATTAATATATAATTACATAGTTGCCATCTCCATTGATAGCATTTAATTGCAAGCCATTACTGCCTTAATTTTCCTGTAGATTATCTAATTTTAAATTCAAAATATAACTATACAAGATTATATATTTAGACTAAAATTTATACAATAATTAAAATGGTGCCTTCAGCCCTTCTACCTCTCCCTCCACTTCACCAATCACATGATTTTTAATTTTCTTTTGAAATATTTGTCTTTGTTGTATATCATAGAAGAAATGGGTGAGATTCTAAAGAATCCCAATAGTAACAATTTCTATCATATAATTATGCAAGATCACAACTCAGTAAGAACAACACCTTACAAGCTGTGATAAAAAAGCAAACTATGCACATAACATATAAATAGATAAGTTGAATTAGCTGGCAAAAAAAAAAAAGATAAGTTGAATTAACTATTGCATAATCTCTTGGTAGAAAATTGCCCCATGTCTATCCGTTGCACATGGCCATGGATAATAATTCATACAAGTGAAAAATAATACATGTTCTCATGCTTAACTACAACAAAATGACATAAACAAACATGCTTCAATCAAACACAATCATATAATGGGAAAAAGCTCCTACCTTTTTTGCTTTCTTCTAAATTACCTTCTACCTACTTTTTTTTTATGATTCCTTAGTGGGTGTAGGAAAATATCAAAATCTAAAGTATTTGTGATGGTAGGTTAATACTTATTCCATCATAATCTTTTCATTTTTACTTAAATCCTATCTTAAATAAAATCTACCACCAATAAAAGTGGCATGAACACTCTTTCCTCAATGCCTCAACTTACATTCATTAGCATTAACTTATACTCATGCTACTATTCTTTGAATTCAAAATTCTTTCCTTATCTTTACAATTTCACATTTTAATTTCAATATTACAAAATTCCAGCTTTTTTCCTATGATCTCACTAGGCCAAAACATGGGGATTTGAGATGTAGATATGTACTTTTATGCTTGATGCTTCCAAGTTGTACTAGGGGTCTCTACCCACACAATTTTGCCTTTTAACTCTATTAAAAACATCAACCAAAGAAAAATTCAGCTGCAATCCTTTCAAATAATAGCTTGGCCAAAACCAGGCAAGGAGCAAGAATTGTCATTCAAGTATTTCTAAATTTGTGCCCTTAGTATTCTTCCCACATAAATTTGCATTTTAAAACCAGTGGAACTATTAGTTTCCTCAAAGATCAACTCTAACTTCATTACTTCAAATCATAACTTAGAGCCTTTAAAAATATCTCAAGTGTGGTTTAGAAATTTAGTTCACTTATGGCCCGGTTGGTTCGATTCCATGAAAGAGGATTACATGTAATCCTAACGTAAAGGTCCAATTCAAATGTTTGGTTAGGCTTATATAATGTAAAGAGGATTACATTTTTTAATAGTGATTACATCAAATGGATGTATTAGGATTACATAGCTGAGACTCATGAATGAGAATGTAGGCCTCTTGTAATTAATGACAAAAGACATTATTATCCTTATAATTTTCAAAATTGACAAGATTGGACATGTATTAAATAAGCAGAAACGCTCGCCTACTCATCCTTTCTCTTTGCTACCGCTATGGCCTACGAAAATGCTAGTTAGCACTGTCATATTGCTTGATCATCATCACATTCTGCAACTAGTGAACTGGTGAGTGTGATGTTATTAGCCATTTCTCTTTCCTCTCTCTTTTGCTCCCATATCACATGTTCTTAGATAGTGTTTCTTTCTTTTTTTCTATGTTGCATATTATTAGATTATATTAGCCATATCTCTTTGGTTGCTGTATCACATGTTGGGTTTCTTTTTTCCGATATCCTTAATGAACAAAAATGCTTTTGATTATGCTTGTGATTCTTGAGTTTTTGTCTTCATATATCATCAATGAAAAAGAAAAACTCTTTTTGCTGTTTGTCAAATTTTTTTATTCCTTATTAGATGCTCTCTTTTTTGTCCTTATCAAATACTAGGTATTGTGTTAATTTTTTAAATATACCTGTTGATGTCATCATTGGAACATGATATTATGCTCATTTTTTACATACTTTTTTTCTGGAATTTTATTTACGACTATTACTGTAGAATTTCTATGCCATAAACTTATTTTGGTTGGGTACAATTAATTATGGATCAACATAAACAACAAATCATTTTTTGCATAATGCTAGGTTGCTTTATAATTATTTACACTATTCAAAAAAGGTTTCTTAAGATGATGTTTAGTGTAGCTATGTGTAGCATTAGACATATACATGACTGGTCTTACATCCTTCATTTTCATAAGAAAAGAAGCCACCTTACGGAGATGGTACATGCATGGTTGTGATATAACTTGTTTCAACCAAACTAGAATGTATAGAACTATTTTTCTAGCTTTGTAGTGTGTTGGAGGCTATAGTTAGTCTTAAACCGACTCGACATATGTAACAGCCCTCTAACACGTGTGCATTTGGTTAATTCCAAAATAAAAGTTAATTCTTTAAAGATCAATAAAATAGTAAAGAGTTAACTAAAAACATTTAAGTAATAACCATGGCAGAGAAAATAAATCATATTATTGAAAACTACCATAGCTATATAATGACATTGCTACTCACTCTGAAAAGTCAACCATGATAGGAAGGACAAAGCTAATCCAATAGAAGTCTACTATGGTTATTAACAATTCATACCTATAACAAAGCAATAGCCACTATTCCATAATAGCAAAGATAGTTAATATATCAAGAGATAATCAACACTTGATTTTCCATGTATATATCAAATCCACCATGAAACTCTAGGATCCCAAAAATCCAACTAAACTAGTCATGAATGGGCTAGGACATTTGAAGTCCACCAAAATAACTACCACTACTGCCTATATCAATCACAACCAAAAATAAAAATAGTCACATATATCCAAAAAGGGCTCCACCCAATAGTATAAGTCCATAATGCAATGGGAAATTCAAAATATGTGAAGTATAACAAAAAAGCCCTAAAGTTTGACAATATACATCAATCAAATTATATACAATAAAAAAGAGACTATACAAAGTGGAAAGGAAAACTCAAGCCTCGAACAACTTTTTCTTAGGACCAGCACCTAAATCCTTGCCTGAAAAATATTAAATAACCACCGAGTGAGTCAAATTGACCTAATAACCACAATTCTAATTTAACAAGTATACATGAAGTGATTACAAGATAGTTAAGTGGGTAAAGTACAATTTTGAATAACATATAATGCAAATATTTTTACAGAAAACAATATATAATAATTCAAAAAGTAGTTTGCATGCACAAAACTTCATCAACCATCCTTGTAACCTCTGACAGAACCCATCGGCTATTCACACATAACAAGATTCATCTCTTTAACAAGACTACACCAAGCTCTCCGGTAATGAGGTGTAACTCGGCCAAAAATTATAGAGCTCATATCGGACTATGGGTTCCGTTTTCTTGGAATATGAAAAGGTGTCACGTCTCTTGGGTTGACCCTTGACCAAGCCAAAGGAAGGGTGATACCAAGAGCCCTAAGAATGTTGAAGCCAACCACTGGGTGCCAAGTGGCTGCTATACCACGTGGTATGAAATAACCAAACCTTCCACAATCATACTCCATCACATCATGATACAATTCCATAAGCATTTCAACAGTTCAATTTATCACAATTCAATATCCATAAATTAATTTTCATATTCAATACTCAATTTTGTTCAACATCAACAATATAATCTCAGGATAAAACAATTCATGCCCACTTAACTAACAAATTAATCAAAACATAAATTTTATATTTTTATTCCACACTTTTTATACATAAAACACTATAACATATAATGATAACATTTATAATATCAACATGTGCTTATAATCACATCAACAAGCATAGAAGATAAATTAAAAAGTAGTTACCTCAAGTTCCTAATATAAGAACTAAAATGGGATGATTTAAGACTCAAGAGTCCAAACCAAGCTCACTCTACAATAATAAATTTATAAACATGTATTAATAAAAAAATAATTAATATAACATTAAAATAGTTTATTAATTAAATCCCCACAATTGGCTTACTTAAAAAATATCTTTAGGAAAAAATAAAAATTCATTTATTCCTCCAAATAACAATTTCTAGAACTTCCCAACTCTATTTCTCTCATTCATATTATTAATAAGAATAATTCCTTCAAATCATCCAAAAGCCCTCAAAAGTGCTCACTTGATTCTTAGAGAAAAATAACCATGCATCACTATGTCTCAAATCATCATTACAATCATATTCCCTTCTTCCATTAATCATTCTCCATTCATTAGAATCAATAAAGTATAACATTTTTCCCAATTTATTCAAAACACCTAACTTTCACTAGTTAAGGTTCCTCTAAAAATCATCCACATTTATATTCCAATAAAATCCTTAACATTCAAGCATTGAATCTTCAATATAACCTCCAATGAACTAAATTAAGAGATCAAATTCAAAATTAATATCACTATCGTCACATCCCACCAAATTTAGCATTGATAGAAATGATAAAAAATTTAGTTAAGGACCAATAGGAAAAGAAGATTGGCTAAGAAAACTAAGCATGGTGCGAAACCCAAAAAGGGTCTGGAGTGGCATTTTCAAATTTATCAGTCTAGAAAGGGCAAAACAGAAAAATTTGAGAAAATTTCTAAAAAATGAAAATTAGATATTTTGAAAACTCAGTTGAGACCCATAAGGTGGAATGATTATGGAAATAAATTGTTACGAAATTTCTTGTAAACGGAGGTTTTTCAGGAAATTAGTGGGAAATTGAAGGAAAATAATTATTTTAATTAGTTAGAGACCTCAATAATTGTGGGAAAAAATGGAAAAATCATCTAAATATTTATTAGAATTTATAAAATTGGTTTTAGGCCTTGAAGTCTCAGGAATTAAGTTTAAGAAATTTATATTCCCGCAATGACATCGACATAGGCCTAATCGGAAAAAATTCAAAATAAATACCTAGAGGTGGCAAAAAATTCTAAAAATTTCCAGATCATGTTTTCATATTAAAATGTGAATTATCATGAAGAGAAATTAATTTTTGGAGGTCTAGAAAAATTATGAAATGTTACTAGTGAATAGTAACTGATAAAGTTTCGGAATGGTTTCAGATTTTGATTTGGATTGTGGGCCTTCTTTTTGGGCCAACATAAACCATTTATGGGGCCCACATTAGGCCCAATTCAAGTCCAATTTCGTGCAGCTTCTGGACAGCTCTATTTTTAATTAAATAAAATGCAAAATTAAGGGATAATTGTTGGAATAATCTAGAGCTTGGACACATGGATAGATCTGAAGCTAGGAGGCATTTGATGGCTACCAACTCACCTTATTTCAGCCATTTTGGACATCCAGAAATCAGAGGGGAAAGGCAGCTTGGTTTTTCTATAAATATCTCTTCCTAAAATACAAGAAAATGTTGGAAAAATTGGGAAAAAGAGGGGAGGTTCTGCCATTTTCATTTTTGACCAAGGGAGACTGAATTTGTAGAGGTTATGGACAAGGAATCAGTTAACTTACATCAAGGTATGGTTAAACCCTCTTATCCCTAAATTGCAAGCTAGTTTAGTTAGAGTTTTGGCTTAAAATTCTAAGGCTAGATGCTGTTCCATTTTGGTCTGATCACGGAAGGTTTAGGCAAGGATAGAAACCTTAAATATCAAGTGGAATAAGCTTGTTTAAGTGGTATATGGAATGGTTTTTGAAAGAAAATACACCTAGGGTTCTATATGTTCATTTCGGCCAAGGGGTGTTCTTGCTAGAGGAGTTTGTTTTGCATTGAATTGATGATTCCAATGGGTTTAAAAAGTATTTTTGTGATGGGATATACTAAAGGAAAGTGTGTAAAATCATTGGAATCAAAAATAAAAATTTTAGAAGCTTAAAACCCCCTATTCGGCCAAGAGGAATTCATGGGGAAGAAGTTTGATTTTCAAAAATCTGATTCCATATTTGAATTCCTCATGAAAAATTGTATAGGAATGAGTCATGAGGTTATTGATTCTTAAGGAGGAATTATTTTGTTAAAAATCCAACAAAAAGGGGCAAAAATGCCAAGTTAAAGAGAAAGTGTTATGTTTAAGTGGTTTGGCTATTAATGTGGCCTATGTTTATGCTTGATTTAATAGGCTTTGTGAGGAGGAATCAAGAAGGATCATTGTCCCTTGAGGAGACCAAATTAATCAAGTGATAAAAGGTAGCATTGAATTATAATTTGATTGTTTATCTTGCTTGTTTAATGTGATTATGTTGATTGCTTGAATTGAAGAATTTATTTGGTGATAATGGTTGACTTTATGACATTTGTTTGTGCTTTAGTCAAATGCATAGAAATATGTCAATGTAAAATTGTTGGTGTTCCTCTTTTGGTATGATACAAAATATGATTTTAGGTGACTTGAGGATGTTTAAAGTTTTATAACATGTCACATTATACTTGCTTGATTTACATGACAATTGTAATTCATTGCTACTGAGATTTCTATGAAATCTCAGCCCCTCTCAATGTATAAACAATAATAGAAGCCCCAAGTGGTGTTGCCAAGGGCAAGGAGAAAAGGATTAGAAGTCATATTGGAAGAAGTTTAAGCTAAATGTCATTGAAGTTATAATTTGTAAATTATTAAAGCTGTTATGTATCATTGTTAACGATGTTGAAATATTGTATTGACGATTAAGGATACTCTATTTATGAATAATTGACTAAGGAATTATGTCTATGCATGTGCTGTATGATTGGAAAAGCTAGATGAAAGGAAAAGAAAAAGAAAAGGCAAGAATGGTATGAAAAAGAGATAAAGTTGACTTTTTTGGAGCAAAGTTTAACCAACATGTTTTCAATAATTGGATGAATCTGGATCTGAAACTTGGCATACTTATAGATCTCATTTTTAGCTTTAAAACAAGTGGTAATTTATTAAATTCAGAGTTTTGTAAAGAAAGTTATGCCCTTCCAAAGATGGACATAAATCCCGGAAAATTGAAAAATGATCAAATAAACAGTACCATTTTAAATGAAATCTAGGAATGATGTATGAGATCTGGATACTAATGAGTATTTTTCCTCTAAAGAGCATGTCAAGAGCTTTCTATAGAACTTAGAACTATCACATTTTGATTTTTTCTACAATTAGCTATGAATTTTCAAAGTTGGCCTAAATTTGGATGAACATTGTATAGATAGAATGAAAAGCAAAATTTTGAAACTCAAATTTTTCACTCGGAAACATTTGGAAATGCTCTATAATGATTCCAATTGATGTATAATGAGTTATTAAAGGAGGTGTGAACCATTATCCAAATTTACAATTTTCCAACCAAACCCTAACTTATATTTCCTGAAATCAACCACCTAAATAAAAATCTAGGTCATAAAACTCCTACTCTAACCCCATAAGCTCGATTAATATCGTGATAATAAGTTAGAAGCCTCAAAGATTAAAAATATATTAATCCCTAATAAATTTTATCTTTCTATCAAAGGCTTAAAAATAAAAGAAGAAGCCAAAAAGAAAAAGTAGAATGAAAATAGCTTACCTAAATGTCTTAGATGAGCCCAAGTAAAACCCTTACTTTCTCACACCCTATTTCTCCCTCTCACACTCGCTCACTGTTACGGCGATGGAAGAAGACATGGACCATAGGGAGGAAAGAATGAAAGCTGGAAGGGAAGACAAAAACAAAAGATTTAACAATTAGAGGAATTCTTAGGTACTCTGGGAGTACCAGCTCATCTGTACACTAACTAATGAAAACATTCCATTTGGATAAGTTTAAATCTACGTGACAGCTTATGTGTGAATTTTTAGATTTATAGTATTTTAATAGTTTCTTTAATAAGCTTCCATTTTTCTAAAACCTTCTAACTCTCTTTCGAATGCATTTCTCCGATTCCCTCTGACCCATTTTCTCTCTCTCTCTCATCTTCAGATCTATTCTCTCTCCCTCCCCCTCTCTATCCCTTCCAGTCTTCCACCATTAAAGCAAGGTCAAAGAAGTTTTAACAATATTAGAGGAGCATTTATCGTATCGGAAGGTGCTCGGACTTGACAGAGCTGCCTCCGTCGTGGCTAGGAATGGCATCAAGAATAATACCTTACTTTCGCCATCATCTTCTTCATCAAAACCATCTTCTTTCTTTTCTCTTTTCTCACGCACAGTATCTTATACATGCCTGTGTGCTTTTGCTTGTGAAGGCCCATTTATCACACTGTTAAGTGGATTTCCCCCTTTCAGCGTGACTGCTTGTAAACTAATGAATGTTGCTGAAGGCTAGACCAAAGCCACAGGTCTCAGACGTTGCTTTAATGGTAGAACGAATAGAGAGGGATGAGGAAGGGGAAGGAAAGAAAAAAGATCTGAAGAGATTTGGGGGTTGTTGAGGATAAGAGAGATGCGCCAAAAAAGAGTTAGAAAATTTAAAAAAAAATGGCGGTTTTTTCAAAATTATTAAAATATGAAAATTCACACATAAGCTACCACGTAGGTTAAATTTATCCAAATAGGGTGTTCTCATTGGTCAGTGCACAGGTGAGCTGGCACTCCCAATGTACCTAAGAATTCGTCTAACAATTAAGGTACACATGACCTCACTATTGAAATGTTTATATATATATATATATATATATATTATGAAGGGCCACAGCCTAGGAGGGGGATTAACCCCCCCTCACAGCAGTAAGTGGCCACGCCCTTTTTTTAATTATTTTTATATATTTATATATAATAATTTTTAAAAAAAAATTTTATTCTTTTTATAATTTTTACATATATCACAAAAATTCTGATTTACAATTTATTCAATAAGATTTAATTTTAAATATTATTAATTAATCTCATTCACATATAACTTAAATCCTAAAATAAAATTTAAAAAATTGGAATGTTACAACATATGTTAGTGGAAGTGTTAAAATAAAATTCAATAAGATTTTCTTGCATATACTTGCTCACCATATGAAAAATAGAGTTATTTAGTTTGAGTTTGGAAGGTCAGGAAAAACCATAAGTTAGTACTTCAAGATTGTTTTAAAAGCAGTTGTCCGCCTCCAAGGTGAGTTGTTTAAAACACCTAGGCCAATTCTTGGAGATTTAACTAATAAGAGGTGGAAGTGGTTTAAGGTAAAATATAAAACTAATATGTCTGTTTTTTTAAGAGGAAAATTTTGTTTCATGATTGACGAATAATTGTAGGGCTACCTTGGTGCACTTGATGGAACTCACATAAGGATTTAAGTTCCCATAGATATAAAAGGTTGGTATTGAAATAGTAAGGAGGATATAACTACTAGTGTTCTTGGTGTTTGCTCTCAAAATAGTGAATTTATATTTGTATTTTTGGGATGAGAAGGATCTGCAGCTAACAGCAGGGTGTTGAGAGATGCAATTACCTGACCAAATGGTTTCAAAGTCCCTCAAGGTATAAATTTAAACTGTGTTGTATAATTTCATTTACTTCCTATATTTTAATAGTGATAATATGTTATATGCAGGGAATTATTATCTAGTTGATATGGGATACACAAATTGTGAAGGCTTTCTTACCCCATAAAGAGGACAATGGTATCATCTAAGTGAGTAGCGTAATAAAGGACATCCAGAATCTCCTTGAGAGTGTTTTAACATGCGACATTGATCTGCTAGGAATGCCATTAAATGAGCACTTAGGATCTTAAAGATGTGTTGGGCAATATTAAGAGTGCATCATACTATTCTATTTAAACTCAAAATCGATATATAGTTGATTGTTGTCTACTACATAATCTCATTATGTGAGACAACACAGATGATCCCATTATGGATGAATTTGATTCAATGGATCAACAAAATCACCAAGAAGATAATAATATGGCTAATCCCATATCAACCATCGAACCATCAAATGCCTGGAGGACTTTCCGAGAGAATATGGCTAATAAAATATTTAATGCTTTTAGGGCTTGTAGGATAGATAATGTTTGTAAATTATTAACAAAATTGGACCTATATTTTTTATGTTTGATTATGTGTCTGTTTGACATTTTAACAGTATTGGTTATTATGATTTTGATGAACTTGTACTATTATATCTTTTTATCACTTGTATTCTATAATTTATTATCTCTTATAAGTTTAAATTTTATATGATTCTCATTGCTATTTCTTTACATCATATATATAGAATGGAAACACATAAAGATAACAGTAAAGGAATTAAGCATGTTTGGACTACTCAAGAAGATAGCATTATGGTTGAATGCCTAGTCTAACTAAAAACCAACAAAAAATTTGTCATAGATACAGGGTTCAGTGTTGGGTATTTAAAAGAGCTAAAGGACATGCTAGAGATGAAACTTCCAAGTTGTGGATTGAAAGCTAGCCCTCATATTATGTGCAGGTTGAGGACCTTCAAAAAGCAATGACAAATTGTACATGATATGGTGCACGACAAAAATACTTCTGGTTTTGGATGGGATCTTAACAAGAAGTGTGTGACAGCTGAAGAACATATATGGGCTAACTATGTGAAGATAATTGCACGTTATATCTTACTAGTATTATTAATATATACTAGTAATAATACTTAAATTGTATCATTCTATTTATTTTTCATTTTCTAGTTAAGAAAGAAGCTGAAAATTTTAGGAATAGGTACTTGCCCCACTTTTAAAAGCTATCATACGTTTGGGCTAAGGATCATGTAATAGGAACGGGAGCAGAGATGCTTGCATCTCTTGGTGAGGATGATGAAGAAGATTCTAAAATTGAAGCTAAAGTCAATGCTGAACAAGCACTTAATACTGATACAAATTTTGCTATGTTTGAGCAACAACCTTCATAGCTAACTAATGTCAATTTATCAGTAAAACGAAAGCAAAGGAGTTGTTGCAATGCGACAGAGTTGCTTGCTGACACTTTAAAGGAATCTTCCTCCAACATGGGCAAACTAATAAAGTTTACTGGCAATTTATGTAAAGAATTTGCAAAAATGCATATTCTAGAAGATTTGGTCCTATTGACGCAAATAGAGTAGAGGAAATATATAGGCAACTTATGAGAATACAAGATCTTTCTTGGGGTGAAATTAACAAGGCTCATGTTAAAATTATAGAGTCCTCATCACTAGCTGTTAGATTCTCATTAGTCCCTGAAAGCAAGATGGTTGCTTGGGTGCGCAGCCTTTTTAAATAAATAAGCAGCACCTTTAAATCTTTTTTTATTAGGATTCTAGTGGTTGTAGACATTATCTTAATGTTTTAAAATTTAAATTGATGAGGACATGATTTAAATTATTAGTTCTTATGCATAAATTTACATATTTACTTATTGGCTCAATTCCATATTTATTTGAAAATTATTCTTCTAGTTATAATATAGTTATAATATATAAATATATGTATGTATGAATGTGTGTGCATGAGTGCAATATATATATATATATATGTATCTGTGTGTATTAAATTTCTTGTTAATATTTCTAATATACTATCTCTCACACCACTTATTATTCTTCCATTTGTTATCAATAACTCTATCGAAAATAAGCTTTTATTAATAATTGATCTTTTGCAATATAAATTTAAACTTGCATTGTACTTTAATTTATTATATATAAAAAAATTATACTTTAATTTATTACATATATGGATAAGGGGTAATTTTGCCTCTTATTTTACTATTGTATACGTGGATAAGGTTAGCATGTATATTGGACATGAAAAAACAAAAAACAAAAAATTTTAATTCATTATATATAAGGGTAATTTTGTCTTTTGATATATTATTTTTATCTATTCCCCTATTGTTCTTAATCCAACCAAACGTTTTTATACCTATGCATAATGGTGTACCAAACAAACTCATGTAATCATTATTATATTACATTTCATTACATTCTATTATATTTCCTACTATCAAGTGAACCAAACCAAACGGGGCATGATTGTTTTCTATTAAAGTACCTTAAAACAGTGGGCATTTCCTAAAATTTCAGCTTCTAGAAATTTAGCCCAACTAGTACTTATCTTCATACTTCAAAACTATGCATATATCTTGCATTGTTCTCAAGGTGCCTTGTACGCTTTGTTTTCAACAAATTTCAACTTTTTTCTTGTCACGTTTTTTAAATTTCAAACTCGTTAAAATAAATAAATGTGGTCCTTTGACTACATTACAACATTAGCTATTTATAACTATCCCATTTTAGTACGTTAATTAGGTTCAATTTGATGAAAATTAAACCCTATTAAATTTTGAAAGACAATTTTGCATATTGGTTTCGTCTTTTTTTATTTTTGTTGAATCCTTTAATTTGTGAGATTTTAATGTCCATCTTTTGTATTGACCCATATTGTATGTTCTAACCCATTCCTAGTTTTAATAAACAAAGATTGGTTGTAATAGGACAATACTTACTTCAAGCTATTTATATTTATTATGTCAAGTTCATCAATTACACATAGTTATGTGTCCTATTTTTAAAATATTAGTATTTAATAGTATTTAATTATAAATTCAAATGAATTAAAAAAAAAAGACACATAACTATGTGTGATTGAAGAACTTGATATAATAGATATAAAGATATTGATATGAGTTTTTTTCATTATAACATTACGTTGTGGAAGTCTTGGATAATAAACATTGAATTTCTCAGGCCACAAAAAAAACAATGAATTTCGAATACTTGGGGTTTTGAGGTTCAAACGTTTTAGGATAATTTCCCTACAATAGCTAGAGGTGTTTTAGACACAATGCCGTGAATGTTTCTGTAATATTGAACTGGATTTGGTTGAGTAAAGTCATAGATCAAAAGTGGCTTTGTCGAAAAGTTTCGTGGTTGGGTTTGATCCGATTTGGTACAAGGATTATCGTCCCAGCCCCAGGAGCTTTCTGGTTCACTTTATTGGGTCTTCAGCCAGTCGGGTCGCATTTCATATCAGATCGGGTCCTAGGGGTCCGGATGAGTGAGGAAGAGGAACGGTATAGTGGTCTTTTGGACCTGGGTTTAAATAAGAACAATTGAATGAGGCGCTGGGCTGAACCGTTTCACTCAAAGTGAGACATTGTTTTACATTCAGATGGCTGGGCCCAACTGGAGACCCAATCTGAACAAAAAAGCACTTCTAGGAGAATCACACTATTTCACTTATAGGGGTATTTGTATTAGCTTTTCAGAAGTAATTTTATGGTATTCAAGATAAGTATGTGAGAAAATTTTTATCTCAATTTATATAAAAATACTATTTTTAATTGATTTTGATATTTTCCAAGCAACCCCTTAATGAAATGGTGCTTTACTATTTTTGAGTTCTTGGTTGAGAAAGTTTGAGCCAAGAGCCAGGGTTTCTAGCCTAACACAAGATGATAATAATTATTATTAAATAAACTACTCCCTCTTGTTCATATTATAAGTTACTTCTAACTAATTCACATGTACTTATAAAAAAAGTTAAAAACATTAAATTTGTTATAAAATTTAAGTAATTTAATATTACTCTTATTAATTAATTATACTAAATTCTAACATCATATTAATTTTTGCTTTCTTCAGCTACCTTTATTAAATATGGGCAAGGAAATCCATCCTATCCAACTCGAAACAAGCTAGGTTTTTCAAGGGTATGGGCAAAAATTACAGCACATTCATCCTTTGGGCAGAGCATCAGACAAGGTCTATATCTTGCCTAACTCTACCCATGTGAAATCCTACTAGCAATGTTTTAAAGCCAAACAATATGTTGAACCGGAAAAGCTAGTAGATCACGATTGAAACGGTTAGATTGAGTAAACCTTTTGGTTGAACTGATGTTGTAATAATTATAACAAAAATAATATTATATACTTATATAATAATATATATGCAAGAAATAAAATATCAAATTATTTTTGAAAATTTTAAGAAAATTAAATAGTGTATATATATACACATATAAATACATATTAATCATTTTATATTTTGACAAAAAATTATTTTATATAAGAATATGGAAATAAATTTTATATAAGAATAAAAGTGAAAATATAAAAGAAAATAAGAAATGAAAGCCGAGCAAAAATATATAATCATTTATTAAGATTAAGAAAGGTGTCTTGCACTTTGCTTCTGAAGTCATTTGACTTTGTTAAAAAAAAAAAGAGTGGCATTCTTAGTAAATGTTTAATACTGGCAAGTAATAAATTAAAACGGTTCCTTTATGGTACTCAAAACTTTTTCTACCTCTGCAATTTTTTTTTCCTTAAAGTATAGGTATTTTCCTTAACGTATAGGTATTTTCTTATTGGAGACAATTTTATTCGAGACATTGTCGGATACTGAATGTAGGCACCTCTCTCAACGGGGGTTCGAATATTGGTTAGTCACATTGTAAGGGACTAACCCATTCTATTAGATCTCATCCCTTTTAGGGAAATAAATTGGATATTTCTCATATTCGAACACCAAACCTCAAGATTGGAACAAGCAGAAATAGCCAATCAAGCTAACGGATTTTTATTCTACCTCTGCAATTTTAAAACACAACATACTCAACATTTCACCATTTCTCCCCTTCCAGGTCTAGAGCTTCGTCAGGTCCCCTTTCACGGCCGACCTTGTAAACGTGGGTAAATTTGTGTTTAAAGTTGTACTCCTCCGGTTCTAATTATAAGACCCAATTGACTATTTGAGGAGATTAAGGAAGTAAGTTAAGTTGGTTAGTTATAATAAATAAGTATTGTCATTCCTAAAATATCCTTGCTAATTAAGTATATTGGCTAAAACTATCATTATTAGAAGGATTATCTTGAAAAAAATACATAAATATAAGAGATAAAATGGATCGGGGTCTTATAATTAGGACCAAATAAAAAGTCAAATTGGGTCTTATAATAAGGACCGGAGGAGTATTTTTTCTCGTTCCTTTCATGCTATCTTCTTCCATCATCTCCTTTGATCTCCTTTCTTTTTCTCTGGCTTGCTCAATATGAAGGTCATCAACCTTCTTCTTCCATTTTGCGGCCGAGCGAGTGAGAGTGGGGAATAAATTTGGACCGTTCGGTATTTGCAAAATCATCCCATTTTTTTACTTTACTCCGACTTCCGACCCAAAAGTCGGTTGGAAACAACTCTAAACGACTTAACTAGCTAAGGGGTAGATCGTGCGAAACAAACAGGAGAGTGTTTTGGTCACCGGCTAGTCCTGTCCAATTTTTAATACATTGCCTATTAATTAGTACTCTTTCTAATTCTTATTATGAGTTTCAAATAACTAATTTGTAAATAATAAATAATTAATTAAAATTAGTTAAAAATAATAAATAAGTTGAAAATAGACTTTTGTTTCTAAATATGCCATTATAATAAATAAGAAAAAAGATAAAAGAAGATGTGTGGGAAAAAGTGATGAGAGAGAAATAATTAAAGACAACATTAAAAAAAATACATTAAATGTTTAGATAAACTCAAATTGAAATTTATAAAATGGATTACACTCTGCCTTTCTCCAAATTTAAAGCTTATAAATAGGATCAGAGGAAATATTTTACAATAAGGACTAGAGGAAACAGTTTCTATAATTGCATTTGGGCCCCATAATTATTTTTCGTTTTACCCAATATTTCCGTAAATTACACTATGACCTTAGAAATTTTTGTAAAATTATATTTTAGATCCCACACTTCCATAATTATATTTTTATCCCACGCCTCTCCCAAAAACACCTCCAAAAACTTCATCCAAAGTCCCTAAATTTTACCTAATTGTTAATAGTCTGGAGACTCATGAAATTTGTTTAGCATGTCTCAGAAGTTATGAAAATCTTATAATTTTATAACAATCATTATTAGCTTTTAAAATCAATTTGAATATTTTAATATTTAATAATGTTTGGTTAATATTTAAAATTTTAATGTCAATATTTTTTATTAATGGCGTTATCGTTGAAAGACTAATAAGACATTTTATAAAATTAAAGAATTAAAATGAAATTTAATATAAAATTAAAAAAACTATATATACACTTTTGTCTATTATAAATAATAAATTGTGAAGATTTTATGGTACAGGGGCAACAATACATAATGGGAAGGTGTATAAAATGCTGCAGTACTTATTCTGCTTGGTAGAGTTATTAACAGATGCATTGTATAAGTGCAAGTTAGGTGAGTGTTCCATTTTGTAGTTCTCCTCACATTGATGTGTTCTTCAGTTTGAACCGTACTCCACAATTATACCCTCAATATAAATTATTTATTGATATACTCCGAAATTTGGTGCACCATTTTTGCAAATCAGATCAGAAGTTTTCCCTTTTTCTCGAAGACTGGGTGATAAATAAAATCTGGATAGTAAAATAAAAGATTAATACTCCCTCCGGTCCTGTATATAAGTTTTATTCTTGGAGAAGGGTTTGGTTCAAAATATAAGGTTTATTTTTTTAGTTTGTCTAAGCATTTATTACTTTTTTTCCCTTATTTTGCTTTTAGTTGACTGTATTTATTGCTCCCTCTCTCTTATTAATATTACTCCTATATATTCTCTTTTATTACTCCTCTTGTCCTTAATATAAGATCTATTTAACTAATTGATTAGATTAAAAAAGTTAGGTAAGTTAGTTAATTATAAGAAATATAACATATTTTTCCTAAAACACCATAATCATCTTCCTTAATATCCTCCCCCCTCTTTTATTTGATTGTGGTTGAGGGAATATCTATAGAAGTAATTTAAAAAAAGCGATAAATATGATAAATATGTCTTATATTTAGAACCAATATCAACTCAATAATTAGGTCCTATATTAAGGACCGAATGAGTACTTTTTTATTTGTTGCCTCTCTCATTTACTCTCTTAATAAATAAGGCAAATTTTTTGAAAAATAACATTACATTTCTGACCTATTTATTATTTTTAACTAATTTTAACTGCTAGTTTGTTAAACATGATTCGGTTATTGAAACATATATATAAGATCGAAAGGAGTATAATATTTGGTCTTTAAAATTTGAGTTCATTTTGATTTTGTGGTCTCTCAAATTTAAGACATGTACTTTTAATTCTTGAAATTTAGTTCATCTCAAAATGTTACTCCCACACGGTCTAAGAGTGTTAAAATTTGTTGAAATATCACAAACAGCTTTAAAGTAATATATGTCTCATCAGATAGCATCTAGTTGGATTTTGTATGGATAAGAGGGGGAAAAAATAGGTCCTCAAAACGCAACACAAATAATGATTATAGGATGAGTTCTCAAAATGCAACGCAATGAACAACTCTTCAAATGAACAACGAGAAAAAGGTAAGCTAAACAGCTGCATTTTAAGGACTCTTCTTTTTTTTTTCATCTCTCTATTATTCATATAAGATCTAGATAAGTGCAATTTAGTGAGTCTACATCATCACTTTAACATCATTTATGATACTTTAACGGATTTTAACAATAGAATTACATTTTCAGAGACTAACATTTTGAAACGAACTAAATTTTAAGGCCTAAACTAATGAATTTGAAATTTGAGGAACTAAAATCAAAACCAAAAATTATATTTGTGAACACCTTACTTTGTCCAGGCCCAGTAATAAATAATAAACCAAATAAATAAAATAAATAAATAAAATCCTCCTTGTTCTCGAGCAAAAAGGTTAACAATGCTAATTAAGGTTAAGCCAATTCCTCATAAGCATTGTTCTCGAGCTTCTCTCTTTTGCTAACAAGTTTTGTTGCGAGAAGATGTTATCTCCCTGTGATACCCATTTAATTAGCATGTGTGATTTGTGATACGGAATATGCATTGTTAATGATTGAATATAAGGATTTTTTGTAGCCTGGAGGGTAGAGAGATGGATTAGCGACGGCTTGTGTTTCTTGGATAGCCTTAATGGAGGAAGCTTACGCACCTCCACTGCCATTATAGCTTGACCCGCATCCAGCAAAGGTGCCATATGTAAGTACACATGTTGGAATTTTGCTTCAGAAACTCATCGTGAAGAATGCAGAAAAGAGCTTAGTGGAAGCTTTGAAGGTAACCTTCGACTGGAACTCCATCCCATCATCTCCAGTCCTTCATTCTTTTGCTTTTCCTTTTTAATAAAAGCCACGTGGAGTTAAGTTAGAGCCGCATAAGATGAGTTATAACTGACTTATGAATAAAAAAGATGATAATATAAAAATTGAAAAGACAAAGGACTGAATCATAAATGAGTCAAAACTTCAGAAACTGAAAAGTCGCACCAATTCATAATTAAGAAATTGGGTTATAAGTGAGTTAAATGTTAAAATATTAAAATATTAATTTTTTCAGGAAAATTAATCCGAGATTTCTGTCTAAATATAAGCTTCAATTTTTTATTGGCTCTAAAATTTTTATATTTATAAATTGACATATTTACGAAAAATATAAAAGAAAAAAAAGTTTATGCATTGGCATTATTGCTCTGGTGCGATCAAAAAATATATATCTTTATATAAATGTGTGTAATATAGAATTTATGAAAAGTTGTACTGATTGTAAATTACAATTCACATTTATCCAGATACACTCCTTCAATTCTCCCCCAACGCACAGGCATTCAAGCTTTAATTTTCCTGGTCAAATTTTACTACCTTTAGATCTTAATTATAAGACTTTGTTTGTAGTCTTGTAATCAGAACTAGAGGTAGTAACAAAAAAATCCGTTTTATAATAAAATATTATTTTAATTTTAGCCTGTATATTTATGTTTTAATGTTTTATTGGGCATAAATTTGTATACTTATAAATAGATTATATATGGTGAAATTAAAAATATATAAATAAATATAACTGTACTAGATTAACTCGCCAATATATGTATATATGTACAAATATATATATATATATATATTCTAATCACATGATCATAATGAGATTAAAATATCAGTTTTTCTTGATTTCAGATCTAAACGTTGGATGAAACAGCACTATTCATCAAATCTCCAATAAAAAATTATAGATATCATCATCATTATATAATATACCATCAAGGAATGGGTTTAGGTTCAATAATTCTTATGTTCGTGAAAAGCCCTACTTGATCTATATAAGAAGTACTCTCTACGATAGTGTGAATCGAATTTAAACAAGAAAATAGAAGAAAGATCGATAACCATCATTGGGTGAGTTATTAAATATATAAAGATGTCTTCGGTTGGTCATACATTATAATCCACATCGTGGATCTCATTCAATCAAACAAAGTCTCGTCACATTATTTAATTTGCTAATTCGTACACGACGACATGATAAGAAGCGCATGGTCAACATCCACAAAAGCGCATATATACAAATGTGTGTGTCTTTGCTTCATTTCACACACCCACTTGCTAATTGCAACTTAGCTTCTTTTTCTCTCTTTAATTTTCATGATAATGATTATAATTTATTACATTTAGTTTTTAATATAAGAGTTAGTTCACTAATTTTAACAAAATAAAAAAATTTGTTAAGTTTGTTATTTATAATAAATAGGTGTGATCTTCTCTAAAATATTATTGCTAATAATAAATATTAGCTAAAACTAAAAAAAATTAATAAATACGAGAAACAAAATGATTAGGATATTATATTTACAACTAAATAGAATGTCAAATCAACTCTTATATTAAAGAGGGATAATAGTATTTGATTAGGGCCTAGTCATGTCTGAGAAATAAATCACATTGCTCATTATTTATAAAAAATAAAACTAATATACTTTTTTGTCCTAAGTAAAAGCGTTGGCCTTGCTCGTTAGTTCTTAATACAAAATTCCTATCACGAATTTTAATGAAATATTTATTATTCTGTTTTTTTTTAAATGCCCCATGTCTATCTCATTCTTAGTTAATTAGTTTACATAATGATTTTAATTTGATTATGGATAAATTTTTGACATTTAATTAGCTCCAATCAGTGTTCTTGAAATTAAAGTGGTTGACAGGGTTTTAATTATAAAAAGAACCAAAGTGAGTTTTTTTTTTTTTTAATTGCTTTTGTCGCTATCATCGTAAAAGCAAAACAAGTCTTTAGGTAAAGTAGGTCCATCATCCCTTTAATTTTCTAAGCAACTACTTTTTCTTTCGTACTCTCATAATGTGGATTTTCTCCAATGCGTAATTACTCAAAGATCCATTAATAAGATGACAAAGAAAGTAATAATTTAAATGACATGTGGGGTTTCCAACTTAACTCCCGTAGAAGTAATTTAATTTTTTTAAAGTAGAGAAATAAAGAAAGAAAATAAGTGAATGGAAAATATCTCGTTATCAGTACTAAAACAATAAAACACGTTCAGAAAATCTACAGTGTAAGGGAATTATTTACCACGACCATCTCAGCCTCAAAAAAAAAGGAAAAGAAAAGAAAGAAAGATAATAATGAACTATATTTTTATATCTGTGTGAAGTGAGCCTTGTCGAAGTAAAATCTGTGTCAGTCTTCCTATATCTCTTTATTTCACACCGTATTTCAAGAAATAAAAACCATTTTCTGCTTTGTTTTTTTTTTTTTTTTTTAGGGGTGATACATTTATGTTTTATATATTTCATTGACCTGCTTAAGCAAAAAGTGCCGAATATTAAAGTCTGGCCTCTCATCAATTATTCGATAGTTAAAAATGGGAAAATTGTCCCTTTATTTTAAATTGAATTTTCTGGGATATGATTCTGGGATGTGGAAGGAAGATAATAATGGCATTTTTTTTAGCAAAATATAATAATGGGATTTGAATGTTGGTTTTCATTAAATTATTTAATTACATTGGTATCTTAATCTTTCATATTCTTTATATCTTTATAATTTATAGTGGATTTCGATTATTTCCGTGTGATTTCGAAATATTTTAGTATCCTGCAAAATATTTCAAACGAAATTTGCTTTTGATTCCGTAATTCCATTGCCATTTATATATATATATATATATATATATATATATATATATATAAAGTAAGTGATGCAGCCCAGATTCACCCAATACACCCACATAGTATGTCTCCAACTAACAGTTAAATGTCCCACAAAGTTGTCATTATCTAGGTTACATCGCATAGAATGTCTTAAATTTTATATTCTTTACAGTTTTAACATTACTATTAATAACAAAACAAAACATTACTATTAAAATTCGGAAATCAAATCACTATTACAGAAAATATCATAAGGATTGGTTTTTGCTTTATTTAATGGTTATTATAACCATCAATATACAAGCGTTATTTTACTTCTGAGTTTATATTTGTCATTTTTTCATATACTTTTTAAAATATTTATACAACAAAAGAGAAATACAATTACAAAGATCAAAAATTCATATATTATACATTCAACCACATAAAAAAAAATCTAACAACAGTAAATTAATTCATATATTATACTTTCAACCATATTGGTTTATCCTCTACTGTATAAAGTTACCATAATACACATTCCATTGACCTTCCTTGCTTTTCACTACTTTGCAAATTGCAAAAATATCTTGTTCAATTCCATTCCCCAAAAAAAAAAGAAAAAGGAATGACCTCGGAGAAAATTATGCAGAACAAATCAAAATCATCAAATTTAATATGTGAAGTGGATAATAATGGCAGAGAATCATATATTTAAATTTAAAGGGAATCATGATCAAGTTAAAAAAAATTTCAGTTATGAATGAAATCAAAATTAGTCACAGGGGATCTTATCCCCTTTTTTTCCCCCAAATCTAGTATATTCATTGAACATGCCAAACAAAATCACCTTTTCTTGTTCATTGAGCTCATGTGAGCATACAATGGCAATAATTAAAGACAGGACCTTGAAACTTTTACAGCTACATTTGAATAATGACCTTGTTAGTTACTGTAATCCTTTACAGCTCACCCAAATCACTATTATATCTGCTTATAGAATAAGCAAGTTTGTTATAAAAATTGTGATTGATTAGTCTTTTCAATCTCATATATATGCAGCCTTCCTCGCTGTAAACTCCTTATCATCATTTAATGTAATGTCAACAGTAATAAATAAAAGATCTTTTGAGAAAATAACAATTATAATGCCACTTCAGAATCTTAATATAGAAACTAGATAACTAATTTGTTTAGATTTAAAAAATTAGTTAAATTAATTATTCATTAACCATGTAGGTTGGTTTTTCTAAAATACCCTCTTTAATTATTTACATTGAAAACTACTCCTTAATGTAAACCTACTAATTAACTTAAATTACAATGGTAATTATTGGGTAGATTTGTTTGGGTTAACTTATGATGAGGTGCCAGACAACATTTTTTTAAGCCTATAAGCCTCTCCAAATGTTTTAATTAAACTTATGTTATTCATTTAGTTTGCATCTTGGATTAATTTTGCCTAATAAGACTAGCAGTGACTAATCCTCTCATCATGAGGCCTTTACTTAAAAATAAACAACTGGCCACGGAATGCTTTCCATGCCTAAAGGTGGGATTCAAACCTCACCACTTGGTTAAAGGACTAAGAGAGAGGTAAGCACTAGGCCACACCCATATAGTTAAAATGGGTTAAATTGATTAGGTGACCAAGGGATTAAGCTTCTTTCTTTTTTCTATTGATAACGTATCCAAAAATATGTAGAATAGACCAATCTTATATACACCTACGTAATGAGAACCGGTTCATTTCAAGAAATCTAAAATCCATACATAATACTCCTCCGGTCCTTAATACAAGACCCATTTAACTAATTTGATTAGATTAAGGAAGTTAGGTAAGTTAGTTAATTATAAAAAATGTGACACATTTTTTCCAAAACACCATAATCATCTTTTTTAATACCATATCTCCCTCTTTTACTTGATTATGGTTGAGGGAGTATTCATAGGGATAATTTAGAGAAAATTGATAAATATGAGAAATGAGTCTTATATTTAAGATCAAAACTAACTTAACAATTAGGTCTTATATTAAGGACCGGAGAATTACTTTATTTGAAACGAAGATTTCCATTAAAAAATTATGTTTTTTCAAATGTTGGTTATCACTTTTTAACTTTAAAAAATTGAAAATTACAATATTCCAATCCTAGAAACATGCCTGGTTACGTTAAAGGTGATAAAATAAAAGCAAAAGCAAAAAACAAAAATTTGGGAAAAGAGAACTTAAAACGTATGATTTGTATTAAGACATTAAAAAGAAATATCCTTTCCACTGAAATTCCTTGTACTTTCGTTTCCCTTGTGAAGAAGAAACAAAACAGATTTGTACAATGGCGGCTTTCATTCGGCAACATCACTTGGCTCTCTGTCCCAATCTCCCAACAAACTCTAGATATACAATTAAACAGATATGTACACACCCAGACACAGCCTTCTCTTACAAGCAAAAAAAAGCTTAACAAAGCATCTTAACTTCCCGTGAGATCCTGAAACATGACAAGTGAATTTTTTTTTTAAAAAAAAGTCCAACCTAGATCCTCTAAAGAATGGCCTCAGAGATAACAGTGAGACCATTGTGACATGTGGGTCCCGTGCAGGTAATAGAGAAAGTTCAAAGCCTTCAAAAATCTCGTTTCACTTGCCATGAATTTATCAGATAACCTTATCATCAAAACCTCAAACACAGCAAAATTCCCAGAATCTACAGGGTCACACGAGGAATCTGAGTGTATGTTCTTTCTTCTTTGTTACACTTTGCTTTGATCTCTTCTGCACATCTTAGAGTTCTTTCAATGTGGTAGCCTCCTCCAATGCTTACTTCTCTCTCCAAATGACAGCAATAACTCTCAAACACACTCACATTTACATGCAACTTGAAACCCATTAAGAATAGAAATTCGAGCTCCAAGTTGTTCAATTCTTTCGTTGTCAACCCCCCAACCCTTGCAAAGTATGAATTTCTGTAATTCCTGTCATATCAAAGAATGAATTTGTTCCTTGTTAGTCCATTTTGCCCTGTTTCAACTCATAAGTCACATAAACATCATCCACCAATATCTTGGTGACCTAACATACAAGCACGGATTGGGACTGAAAGGTATGGACTTTGTCTCATATTAAGAAACCCCTTACCAAATATTTAGCCAGAACAAACTTTTGTTGTAATATTTTTTGAGTGTGTCAAAGAAAGGATCCTACATTAATTGGGAATATGGGAAGATAAAAACAAACTGAGTATTAATTGTGAACAGATTTTCCTATTCTTTACCTTCTCAGATTGATGGAAATTAACAAAGGTTCTTCTATTTTTTTTTTTTTTTTAAGATATCTCACAGTTAAGTCCCCATAATTGAAAAATACAGACACTGTAGTTCTGAATTCAATTTTCCCCATATATCAGACACAAATAGCTAATGACTTACTCAAAACTCAATGTCTATGTCAGAAAACAATAAAATTGATCACACGAACTCAGAAAAGTAGCTTAACCCAGCAAAGAGGACGAAATGTTTATGCACATAAGGTGTATGCGAAAATTCCGAAGAGGAAAAAGGTTGAATGGGAGAAGAAAGGAGAGGAAAACTTACATGTCTTCGACATACTTAGAAGCGATCATGATAGTTGTGATGAGAAGCCTGTGTACATTTCTGGCATTGATTCGAAACCCAGGATTGTTGTGGCAGAAGCGATCGATATAGACGTAAGCGACGACATATACGGATGGGCCAGCACGAGTGTAGCGAAAGATTCTCTCGAGGTAAGATTGAATGGTCATGTCAGGGATCTCTCTGCAATCGAAGATATCGGTGGTGGAAGCTCTGGACAAAGCCCAGGAACATTTCTTGACGATTCTCTGAGTTCGGGCCATGCTCCTCTCGATCAGGGAAGCTAAGACGTTTATGACTAACGGGGTGCTGGAATCTTGCTGGTATGTGTGGGAATACAAATCAGAGCGAAGCTTTCTTGGGGAAATTATCAAAGAGGAAGAAGACGACGCAGCCATGGATGGAAGGAGGAGGAAGTTGGGAAAAGTATTGTTGGGGGGGCTTTGGCAGTGTTGAAGGACTTTGGGGACGGGATTATATATATATAAGCGGGCGACCCCTGAACATAGTAGACACGCACAGAGGCACTTTGGGGAGTGAGGGGCTGAAAAAATTCTTACTTTGGTCAAAGGGAAAAGGAAAGTAGGAGGTATTATTATGTTTTAATTTCATTTTATTTTACTCATAAATTATGAGTTCCTTTTTTCTATATACAATAAATTATGAGTTCTAAAGACACAAGTTGCCCTGATAAATTCTTTAAACTATTTTTTCCTAAATTATATGCACAATTGGGGGAGGAATTGCATAAGACATTCACTTCCAATAATTTTATTTGGTTTTATGTGTTTTTCTCATATTTTTTTATATGAATAAAATTTTATACATATATATCTATGTATTTTACAAAATTTTCAAGAAATTGTATTATTTATAAATATCAAATAATAATAGTATTTGAGATTTCTTATTCAAAGGAGACTTCTTTTCCCAATTTTTCCTTAAATAAAACTCCACTAGAAAGGGCATTCTTCAACTGAGAATACCTAACTTGGCTCTAATCTAAATTGGTTGATAATATTGAATTAGCATGAAATATAAGATATATATATGTTGGCAAAAAAATATAAGATATATATATTTCTAGTTTTCTTTTTCTTTCAAAAAAAAAAGAATGTAATAAGGACAAAACAAAAGGAAGGAAGGTGGAAGGATGAAGTTAAAATAAAAGGAATAATCAATTGAAGATACGAAGGAGTGAGAATAATAATGGCAGGCACAAGCTGTCCAGATTTATTTGTATAATACAAATAAATACAAATGGCTTTCTTGTTGCTTCCATGAAATGTTGGCCTCGCCGACAGTGGCGAGTGAAGAGCAGGGAGGGGTAAGACTGTAATTTCAATCCAACAAAATTAAAATGGTCCCACCATAATTAGACCCTTGCCGCCCTCATTTATTAATAAATACCCTCCCTTACAAGGATTTGGATTCAGTTTCTTTACTCCTTCTTCCCTCCATATTTCTTTGATTTGATCTGGCCTGGCACTTGTATAATTAGATTTAGTTTATAAATGAACTAAATGAAGTTGTTTCCAATGAATTAAAATTAACACCTAAACGAATACTTTGAGATTTGAATCTCAGTTCTCATATATTGTAGCCTAGTTGAGAGGAATAAATTAATATTTTTTTCACTTTAATATTAACCTTTAGTATTAAGGAGAGACTAGAATTTAGCATGACAAAGACTTGAATCTAAACCTTTATCTAATTCTCATCTCATTTTTATTATCTTAGTTAACATCAAATAGACACTAAATTCAGTTTTTATGGACAAATATCAACAAGACTTCTATGATTATCTTTTCTTAAAATATAAAAAAATAAACATAAAATATATAATATGCACTCATATGATAAATACTCCCTTTAATTTCAAATATATGAACTGAGTTTTTTTCCTTTTAAATATAAGTCTTCAATTTTCAAGGTCTCGTATACATTTATTATTTTTCCTCAGCCTACCCCTATATTGCAACATTAATACGTATAACCAACAAAAAAATTTTAAAAAATTCAATATTTATTTTTCTAAAATACAAATTTAATTAATTTTTTAATTTATGTAAATTATTAATATAATTTTTTTCAGTAAAAGACTCAATACAGCAATAAATTTAATTTATTGATTATTTTTTAATTAAATGATAATAAAATTCTGCACTCAGATCTACACCCCATGTTGTTGTACTTACCACACGTGCAACACGCATGGCCCCTGGTTAGACGTGAACTCTTGGTTTTCCAACTTGCTTCCCTCCCACGTGCTTCTTCGTCTTCTCGGTTGTTTCTTCAGGAGTGACTCCCTAGGAACAGAGTAACTTATCATATTTCTCAAGAGATTTAATCAAATTATATAAAATATAATATTGATTAACTCTTAGTTAATCAAGTCCCAAAATAAAACTTCGCTGTCTTACATCCCCCATTGTTATTTTCAATATTTGAACGAGGCATAAAGCAAAGCAGCTAAATCGAGGTCAACAATGGTTAGTTTATTTGGAATCCGTACCAGCTTATCCTGTGTAAGGATTTCGTTGGCAAATAGCTGCCAAATATTTTTTTGTTATAAGCGTCTTTTTATACCATGGTATTAAGGTTTAACTTTAATGCACCTATCAAGGCCTTGTGAGATAAAAATATCTTATTCTTCTTCTTTCAAAATCCTCGTCATAAACTCCTTATGTGGTCTGATTGCTAGTTACTTAACTGTGGTTATGCTAATTGTTTTGATTTATGCTTCTCGATGAGTTTGGAAGATGAGGAATTTGGTCTAAAATTACAACCAAGGTTGCTGATAGTTTTAATTATTATTAATATGAATCATAGGTTTTAGCTGAGCAAGTACTCACACCAAAATTTTCACTGGTCAATCAGGGCTTTAATTTTCTCTCGAGACAAGGATGCCGTTAGGGGAATGACATTAATTTGAGATTTAATAAGCATCTCAACTGTTAATTTCGCATCAGGCTTTTGTTGAAGTTGAGCAATTTATTTTTTGTGGCTTTAATTTGATATGATTTACTATTGGACTAGAAATTTAGAGGATAAAAAGCTTCTGTTCTACATTTTAGTTGTGCCTAGCTAAGCTGTGCTTGGTTGAGTTTCCTTCATGAGCACATATCTCTTATAAAAAAATGTTTCTCAGTATTATAACTAATTAGCTTTTTGGGTTGAACTAAGGAGTTGGTTAGTGAGTTTAATTTGTGGCCCTTTATGATTGGGTTTTATAGCTTCCCACGAGAATCCCAGTTTTTCTTTTGTTTTGTTTGTGGCTCCCATGGATGGATATTTGGCTGATGCTTATCTTTTTTGTTGTCATGAAGGAGAACCAGAACTCTCAGCGTTGGAAGACTACTGTTTTGCAGTTTCTGTTAATTTGTTGTTTAATATTGGTCGTCTTGGAAGAGTGTTATTTTCCAGTTTCTATTCTTTTTTTCTTTTCTGTTGTTTCATTTGTCCTGGAACTTTGAGGTGTATTATATTGGTTTAGTTTTATAATATAATGTACCTTCATATAAAGAAAATTCAAATCAAGTCAACTAGTTAAATCAGTAAATCAATCCCTTATTCAAACCGACCAAGAGTTTTGGTCGAATTGTATTTTTTTTTCCTTATTATTAAGCCTGAAATCATGTTGTTTGAGTTTTGAAAAATAGAAGTCCATCATATTTGTTTTTTAGTAATTTTATTTTACTGAACTATGTATGATATATGAATAAATATTTTATTTATTAATGAATTAATGAATTTTGCTATTTAAATATTACCTTGAATATTTTTCTATATTTTAATTATGATTGCGTTGATTTCAGTTTAATCACAGTTAAATCATTAATCCTTGAACTACTGTTTCAACTGCCTTATTAGTTGATCTGGTTTAATTCATTACTACTTTGCTTTTTACACAATGATAGAGACATTTTTTGCGATAAATGTTATTAGATTCATAAAAATGCATTGAGGTGAAATGAAAGAAGAGATATAAACAGAATTTTAGTTGTATTACTTTATAAGACCAACAAGTCATAAATGGAATTATTTTATAACTCACATAGTGTTTTTATTTATTATTTATTTTAAATAAAAAGGCGGCAAACAATGGAAAGCATATTTGTGTGGGGACTATGGCATCTACACAATAATTGAAACTTCGATTTCTTTGCCTCCTGCTTTTGCTCTCTCATCCTCTATTCGTATTTTCAAGTACAGAAATTAGGAACCGACACCCATAATTCATGCACCACTTTTATTAAATTTATCTTTTTTAATTAATTAAAAAAATAACTAATAAATAAAGTGGAAGAAGAAGAAGATAAATTGATATGTTAATTTTGATTTTCCAGGGCCAGAGATCACACAGAGGTTTTGCCTTGTCGCGAAGTTGACCAAAAGAGCAGACACAAATCTGAATCAGACACACAAATCTATAAGGCTGGAAGGATTATTTTGGATCTCGCAAGCTCACTCACACTCGTGCACTCACTTTCTTGCGTCTATATAATATAATATTGTACGCATCTCCTGTATATGCTTGAAACTTCTGAGAAACTCACAATGAAGCATGGAAGAAAAACCATGGTCTTCTTGTCAGAATCTTCCAAGCAAATACTAATTCCGGTCTTTAATATAAGAACCAATTAAATAATTTGAATAGATTAAAAAAATTAATTAAGTTAGTTATTTGTAATAAATAGGTATTGTTTTCCTTAAAATACCTTTACTAATTATGTGTATTAGTTAGAACTATTATTTCATAAAATTTTTAATATGTGCAACTACCATAAGGATTATCTGAAAAAAAAAGTAGATAAATATAAGAGACAAAATAGATTGAAAGTTTATATTTATGATCAAATTAAATATTAAACTAGTTTTTATATTAAAAACCGGAGGCAGTACATGTGAATGCAAATAATATCATCACTATAAGGAATCCATAAATGCAAGATTCATAAAAAAAATTTAATTTAGTTAGTTATAAAATATGCGTATTAGTTTTTCTAAGGTATTAATTTTAATTATTGGATTACCATTTTCTTAATTAAAAATCCGTTTAATATGTACAATTATAGGGAGAGTTTATGAAATTACATTGGTTGCCATGGCAGTAGTCCACTTGTAAGCAACACCAATTACACTCCTATTTTCCGCTTTAAAAGTGCTTATTGCACGATATAAAAAAAAATTAATATAATGCCGACGCCAAGTTTCTCCATAATAGTATTACCTGCCACGTGTAAATTTAGCCCTAAACTCAAGCCTGACATAGATATGTTTATGCACGAGTACGTTTAGTTATATAAAATACAAAAATTAACATAATAATTTATTTATAAAAATGTGACCAGTTACATTTTTTTTAACATCAATTTTGTCTTAATCATTTTATGTAGGCGAGAGTGCGTAATTATTGTAAAAAGACTGCTGCAAAGACTTTTTTTAGTACCTGTGGAAGTTATTTTTATTGGGTTAGGCATGGAACCTGCTTCCATCCTTTTTTTATGGAAGTATACTACCTTCGGTCCTCATAGTTGATTAATTTAGAGAGATGAAAGAAGTTAAATAAATTACTTTAAAGTATTATTTTTATCATTTTTTTCAAATTAATTTTTCTTGTTTATAAACTGATATATAATCTAATACTCCTCTGGTCCTTAATATAGGACCCAATTCTTGAGTTGGTTTTGGTTCTAAATATAAGAACCATTTCTCATATTTATCAATTTTCTCTAAATTACCCTTATGGATACTCCCTTAACCATAATCAAGTAGAAGAGGGAGAGGGGTATTAAGAAAGATGATTATGGTGTTTTAGGAAAAATGTGTCACTTTTCTTATAATTAATTAACTTACCTAACTTTCTTAATCTAATCAAATTAGTTAAATGGATCTTATATTAAGAACCGGAGGAGTAATACATATAAATATTTTAAAAAAATTATATAACATATCTTATACATAAGTAATTTTTTATTTTATTAATTTTTTTAAAATTAGTTAACTAGATTTTATAATTATTACTCATCCGTTAAAAACGTGGATTTTATCCCCACCCTCAATTCTTCCTTCCCCACTTCGTGCCCAACGAACAAATTGGCCCTTTTTCGGCCCTAAAACCTGTTATACTTGTAAGACCTCTCATAACACATACTATTTACCATACTGTCAGATGAATATTATTATATTGTTTTTTAATAATTTTTTGTAAATTAAGGAAAATACATATTGACCTGCCAATTCTACAAGAGACCAAACACATTAGAGATTTCTAACAGGAATATTAATATCTTCCATTTGGGATCTACATATTATCATGAAATTGTCGACAATATTTTTGGTTGCCATAATAATTGACACTGGAAAGCTTGAGGCTAAGGGTCCGTTTGGATCAGCGATTAGAAAAGTAGCTTATAGAGAAGTGAAATTAGATAAAAGCTAAATTGGATAGGCTGAATTGTGTTTGGATTAGAGTTCAGAAAAGCTAGATTGCAAAAGTGAGATTGGTAAAAGGTTGTTTGGATTATGATTGAGTAAAAGTAAGTTTGGTTGTAAAATGACCAAAATAGATATGAGTTTTAATAAATAATGAAACATGATTAAAAAATAATTTCACATAATACAATGAAATTAAAATAATTTAATATGAAGAAGTCATAAAAAATATTTTAATATAAAGTGAAACATGAAAAAATAAAAGTATATTTTTAGGAGCATATTTAAAAATAAAAATATATTTCTAACTTATTCATTACTTTCAACTAATTTTAACTGATTTTTTATTATCTACAAATTAGTTATTTGAGGCTTATAATAAGAACCAAAAGAGGTAATAAATTTCTTAACTTTTTCTCTCTCCATATTTCAAAAGCCATAAGCCATAAGCTATAAGTCATAAGCTGTTAATTTTAGCTTATAACTTATTGTAGCTTTTCAGACAAAAGTCCGATTGCAAAAAAGCTGATCCAAACAGACCCAATTGTGTCAATCGAGCTTATAGAGCTTATAAGCTACTTATAAGCTCTAAATAAGTGATGCCAAACAGGCACTAAATCCCTTTGCCTGTTGCTTCACAATGAAAAAGCTAAATTACAAAATTAACAGTTATATATATAGCTTTATTTTTATATACATATAACCATTTCAAATTTTAAGCTATGTGCGGATGAGCATCTTAGGTTTACATCATTTACAAGCAAAACATTAATAAAAACTAATAGTTTAGATTTATCTGCAGGAAGATTTTTTGTAGAGTTTGAAAGGTCAGAGGGATTTTTTTAAATATATAACACAAAGTTTAGCTTATCTTTTTATTTTAATATATAAAGAGAACAACTAACGGGTTAGATGTAGTAAAAAGGATTAGTATCTCACAACATAGCAATGCTTATATTTAGTGCAAGACACATATACATATGAAGAGAACACTAGTACCTTATTTGTTGTATAGCATAGAATCTCAAAAATTTATAACTCGTTGAAATTTTTATATCATATAGATATCAATAAACCAAATTAAAATCTGTGTGTGAGAGTATGTAGGGACACATACATATTACTTACATTTTTTTCAACGAATCAACATATAATTATTCAAGATAAAACCTTCTGGTGTGGAAAACATTCATAATTAACGTCATACGAAAATAATTTGCAGGACACATATACAAGGCCCATTTTTGGCCAGCATATGTAAAATACCTTATAACTATTTACAAATTAATCTAACCTATAAATAGTACTCCTTTGGTCCTCAATGTATGACCTACTTAATTAATTTTAATAGATTAATAATGTTAATTAAATTAGTTAATATGATTTTTGTTTTCTAAAACACCCCTACTTGATTATTGTTGAAGATGTATCAATAGGGTTAATTTGAAGGAAAAAATTAATAAACATGTAAAATAGGTCATACATATAGGACCAACATCAACTCTTAAATTC
Organism: Neltuma alba; assembly: GCF_004799145.2. Taxonomy (NCBI): domain Eukaryota; kingdom Viridiplantae; phylum Streptophyta; class Magnoliopsida; order Fabales; family Fabaceae; genus Neltuma; species Neltuma alba. The sequence goes on along the minus strand of NW_021635079.1, from coordinate 438,536 downwards.
AGTCCTACATTAAGGACCAAAAGAGTATAATATATTGCATTAGTAATTTAGCTCATTAAAGAATTTTTTTGCCCACGAGCTCATTAAAGAAGTAAGAATATAAAGGCAGCATCTAGGGAGAAATAAACATATTAGTATAGCATCCAGAACAAGATTTAAATATTACTTGGGCTTGCTGGCCGAAAACAAGTTTGGGCCTAAAGTCCACGAAGAACATGCGGCTCTCCACTTCTTCCTATTTTAATTTCACTACTATTTTGGGCCTCTAATAATATGTTCCTTTATTGCCCAAAAGAAGGGGCACTTTTTCTTGGGAGAAAGACCTCTTAGGCTTATCAAAATGTTAAAATTCCAAAATGGTCCCTGAAGATGGCTTAATCACTATAAATTTTTAGGAACCATTTTGGAATTAAATTTTTTTATGAAATGGCCTGGTTTCAGTGAAATTAGTTTTTGTTACATTATTTGTTATCATTTGATAAGTTAAAACTTTCACTTGCTAAATTGTTCTTATTATTTATATTGAACAAGAAATTTTTGTTAAATTAGTTGTTATTGTCTTAATTGTTGTTGTCATTTAATAAATTGAAGTTGTTACTTTTTTTTGCCAATAATTTTGAGCAAACTCTTTATTTTCGTTGGAATTTCTTTTTTAGTGAGTTCACTTCTGAGAGATTTTTTTTTTTTGATAAAGGGTTTGAGAAGTAAAGAATTTTTTTTTTTCACATTATATGTTTCACACCGTTCTCCATTTTTCTTCTTCGTTCGTTAGCTTGTTAAGGACAATCAAACTAAACCATTTATCACAGTTCCATATATTGTTTATATTTGCTCTTTTTTAATGAATTATTTTCTTTTGTCCTTAGTAGTTGGGGGTTGGATTTGGTATTAAATGTATAAGATCTTAATCTTTTTTGTCTCCCAAATTTATAACTTTTTTTCAAAATATCATTATTGATGGTAAAGGATTTCTACCAAGACTAGTTCCAATACATATGACTGAAAAATGTAGTTTAAGAAAGTTAACAAATATTTGTTATAAATAGTTAACTTAATTTATTTTATTAATATCCTCCAATTAGTTATCTGAGAACTAGAGGTAGTATTAGGCGTAAATTTGTGTAGAATAACTTTCAAGGAAACCAAACATGATTGAAATTTCATTTAACATGTATGGGGAAATGCCAATGCTTATACTCCCTTCTATTTTATAAGGATAAGGTGCCAATTTGTCTTGAAAGTTTGTGCTTAGGAACACTAGATATCTGAAAGTGTTTTTTTGGTTTAATATCACCCTGGAAATTTTCAAATCATAGCAATGTTACTTTGGCCGTTATCTAAGTTTAGTTTGACCGTTAATTGACTAACTATGCTGAGTTAGTAGGCCCACGTGTCGTCCACGTCATTTTCTTTTTCAAGTTAAAGTGCAAATTTGCTCTGGAAGTTTTTATTCAGAAGTGCTACATATCTTAAAGTTTCAAATTATAGCAATGTTGCCTCGGCTGTGACCCATGTTAAGTTTGACCATTAACTAACCAAATATACTGTGCTGGTAGGTCTACGTGTGACCTACTTCATTTATGTTTTCAAGCCATCCACTTCATTCGTGGTTCATAACTCTAATAGAGTATAAAAAGATATTAAATAATATATGTAAAGGAGAAGCTCACAAAAATTCTTGAAAGATGTAGACAATAAGGTCGATTTTGGAAATAGCCACAGGCCTGGAAAGCATAGACGCAAGGATTTTTTCCAAAGTTAGTGCTAAATCCCCACCTTGAAAAAAAATGAAATGGATCACACGTGGATCTACCAACTCAGCATATTTGATTAATTAATGGCTAAATTTAACATGGATAGCTATTAGGGCAACATTGTTATAATTTGAAAACTTCCGGATACCAAGCGCTTCTAGTAAAAACTTGCGGGACAAATTTACGTTTAACCCGTAGAATAAAATGACCTGGACAACATGTGGATATGCCAACTCGACATAGTTAGCCAACTAATAGACAAACTTAACCTAGATCACGGCTAAGGTGACATTGCTATGATTTGAAAACTTTTAGGGCGACATTCAGACAAAAAATACTTCTGGATACCCAGTACTCCTAAGTGCACATTTCTGGGACAAATTTGCACCTTAATCCTATTTTATACATAAGAATTTTTTCTCTAAATGTCATGTTCCTATGTGTGAGAGCCACAATAACCTATCATAAATATTACATCATCCCCATTAATTAAGCATGTTCATAGCTACTTAATCATTAAGACAACTCCAAACATACTACCTTCTCTACTAAATATAATAATTAGATAAAAAAAGTTCATTTTAATTCTAAATATAATATTTTAATATACTTTGTCTCACAAATTTATAATTTTGGGCCAAAAGTATTCCTATTGGCATGTTACGGAGTCTTCTAATCAAAAAGTAGTTTCACTTGAAGAAGGTAATTTAAATAAATCAAAACAATTTTTTTTATAAATAAATAACTTAAATAATTTATTTTAATATTTTTAAACTAATTATTTAATTCTTACATTAAAAAGTAGAGGTAATATATCACATTATGGTTACATTAGAAAGAGTTGAGTTGGATGAAGGCTATCGTATCACATTATGTATAGAAAAATGTCTCTATATCTATATTATTATAATGTCAAAACATGCATTAATATATTCTAATGCCAGATCCATTATTCATGACAGATTACAAGACACACGCACTTAATTATTGTCATATTTTATCAATATTCATATTACAAATTTCTCATTCATAGTAATTCAATGCACGCATGTGAAATGAAATACCCTAAGTTACCTCAACATTGGGCTAATCCAAGCCCAAAAACGTAAGTCCAAGTCCACTATCTAATCCAACCATTACATACTGTTGGTGGGTCATTGCCCAAAATTTTAATAAAAAGGGTATTAGAGGGATTTCCTAAAATTTTAAAATCTCTCTTTAAGATTTGAATCCTTACTGAGAAAGGTGTCCACATTTAGTACATGATAATACCTTGAATAGAATCATCTCTAAAAAGATAATACCTATATATAGCCAAAAAAAAAAAAGTTTGAGTCATATAACCTAATTAGGAGTTTGACAAATTTAATAACGTAAATAAAAATTTAGATTATTTAAGTGTTTTTTAAGATATTTTTCAATATATTTTCGTCTCATTATAAAACATAAAAGGAACGAATAGTGCCTCCCATATAAGATTACAAATCATCCCTTCATAAATATCATATATATAATTTAAACATGTAAAAGTTACATTATTTACAAACAACAAACACGGTAGATGGGGGGCTCACTTGAACCAGTGCTATCAAAGACTAAGACTGCATTTGGTATGAAGGACTTGGAGGGGAGGGAGGAGGAAGGATTTTGATCGTTTCTCCTTGTTTGGCAACCTAAAACTTTTAGGAGGTCAGGAAAAATTTTCTAAAATTTTTCTTCCCCTCCCCTCCAAAATTGGGATAATTTGGAGGGAAAGGATAATATTTTGCCATATTTGTGTTTATTTTCAATATCCTTATATCATCCCAAACTCTTCTTTTCTTCTCTCCAGACACTGCTCTCTCCTTTCCCACCCCAATGTAGAGCCAAAAAAATAACAAACGGATTATCCATGTCATATTTTAAAGAGTTCAGTCAAAAGCCAATAAAATAACAAATGATAAGAATTGAAATGTATAATTATTATTGCTATATATTGTAAGTATAATCATAAAATATAATTTTTGCTAACAAAATTATAGAATATAATTTTTGCTAACAGACAAAATTATAGAATATAATTTTATACATTAAATGTTATTTATAATTCTATTTTATTAAACATTCCATAAAATTTGAAAAAATAATCTTAAATAAAATAAAGGCAAAATTGTTCATGTCAAAATATTTTCCCTCCCCTCCTTTTATGAACCAAATAAATAATATTAAAACTCATCACTTCTCTCTTTTTTTTATAAATTCAAATGAGATAATGTTAAAATCCCTCTACTCTCTTTCCCTCTATTAAAATCTATTCCTTCTTTTTCTTCTTGTTGAACCAAACAAACCCTAAATGACCCAAACAAATAGGGGCAAATGGAAGCTTAAAGCAGGTCCAACCTAACTGGACCATAAAACTGATTTTCGCATCCAAATCTAGCTGCCAGCGAGCCCAGTCCACTCAGTCCGATTCGGTTCTTTAGCCACTCCTTTTTATTATAATAGGAGCTGGAGTATGGAGCTGGACTGAAAACAACCTTTGTCATTGTTTGAATATTTCCTCTCCCTTTCACTCTTCTTTCGCTCCTATTTATTATTTCCAAACATGCTAGGCTTTATTTGGCTACAAAATTAAAAGTCAATAACACAGTGCCTTAAAAATTGGAAAGAAAGACGGAAAAGATAAGCTCTTCAGGGAAATTGTTGATAGAGATTGTTGTTAATTAAAAAGAAGACTTGTTTGGTGTGTTTGCAAGGTCTGTAGATATAAGGCGTGTGGCAATCCCATGGTCCAAGCGTTTTTAGGTTCTCCAACCATTTACGTTTTTCTCTCTCCCTTATCTTCAACACTGTCTCAATCCTTTTTTTTTTCCCCCCCTCTTTTCTTTTCTTATTTGTGTAATTGTCTCATCTTAACTTAACGTCATTGTAAAATCTAGATGTGGGAATATGGGTCGGCCATGCAAAACCAACGGGCTTAAAAAGGCCAGTTCTATAGAGCTAAAATTTAAAAAATATCCCAATTTGCCAGGTTGACCCTTAAGCTGACAGGCTTAGGGTCATCTTTCAGCCTGTTTAAGAAAAAAATTATTTTTCATATTTCTCATATTTTTTTAATCAAAAATTAAAAATAAACTAATGAAATTATTAATAAAAGACAAAAATATGAATAAAATTAAGTCACAAATACAAAATATCATCATATCTAAATATCTATTAACATCCAAAAACATCTAGAACATCCATCAACAAGATTCAAAAGTTCTATCAATAGTGTAAATATGTAGTAGACAAACACTATTATTAATTTTTTGAAAGTTCATCATCACTGTAATCAAATGGCTCTTCTTCATGAGTATGCTATTCTTCTGTAGCAAAAATATCAAATTTTTCTTCTTTATACGATTTTCACTTTTAAATTTTACAGTCTTGTATTATTTTACTTTAGTTTGAGAAGTATTATTGTTGAAACTCATAATTTCTAATTCAAATTATAAAATCACAAGTTCATATAAGTATAAAAATACTCTCTTATCAAATACTCCTCCGGTCCTAAATATAGGACCCATTTTGTGGTGTAATTTACACTATAAAATAAAATTACACTACAACATGGGCCTTATATTTAGGATCGGAGGAGTATATATGTTTTAAACATATCAACATATATAATATAAATCAAATCATTATTAAAGTCCAAATTAACTCATTTTTCAAAATTTAATTGGACAAATTATTACCTAAAACCAAATAAGTCAAACCATTCTATGAAATTTAATTTCAAAATAATAATAATAACTAAATATTTGAAATATCATTAACAATGTAAAAAAATTAATAAATTAGAATTACAAAAAAAAATTAAAAACCAAAAAAATTATAAAAGGGACTAAAAGGCCGGCCCTCGGCCTGCAGGGTTGGCTCGTTTAGGCCCTCGGTCCTATAGGGCCAACCTTTTTAAGCCTATTTCTTATTTAAAGGGAAAAATTTCAAGCATGGTCCTCACAATTTTCAGAGGTAAATGGGCTCGGCCCGACGAGTTCAATCTGTTTTTCCGACTCTAGCAAAATCCCATATTTGTTATAAATGTTCTACTTTATATATTGATAATAATATTTAGTAGGTCATAACTTGTTTATCAATAATTAAAAGTTAACAATTAATTTTTATTATTATGCAATTTTTGCCAACTTAATGATTATGCAATTAAGTTATGATTTTTTATAATTATTTGATACATAATATTATTTCATATTTAAACATTGTAAAGCGCGATTATCTTGTTTAAAAGAAATAGAGTCTCTTCCATTTAGCTCAAGCACAATATAGAAGTACATTTATTATTACCTTTAAGTTATATATCGAATCACATAAAATCACTAATCATACATAGCATTCTCAATGAATCACTACTATCTTAAATTTAGGCTAAACTATATATTTAGTAATTTAATTTTATATAAGATTTTAGTTTGATTTCCTAACTTTAAAAAATATATTTTTGGTCTTTTTAATTTTAAAATTGGTGGTCTTAAATGATATTTTTTTTTTGTAACGATCATAATTGTTTTGAATTAAACTTAATATGTTTGCATTTGAGAATATTTTATCAATATTCATAATCTCAATATCATCATTTTTTGTTAATAATTTTAAGGTTAAATAACTAAAAATATACTTTTTAAAATTAAGATACTAAACTGAAATCTCGCATAAAACTAAAAATTTAAAGTATACTTTAACCTTAAATTTATTATTACCTTTAAATCATATAGAAGTACATTTGTAACATCTTAAAGGTTACGTTATATAATTTTATAAAATATGATTGATATTTATTAAAATGATCAACAATAATTTTTGTCGCTAAAGTATAGGTATCCTCCAGCGGGGGTTCGAACCTTGATTCGCCACATTGTGAGGGACTAGCCCCTTCTACTAGACCTAATCCCTGTTGGTAATTATATAATTAATACGTATAATACACACAAAAATTTGAATAGGATTGCGATATACATGATAGAAATCCTATAATCTAAAATATTACTTACGACTTGTTTAGAAATATTAAATAAAATCGATGAATTTCGCACTAGTCATGATGTTTTAGATACACTGTTTTCAAATTCGTTTGTAACTTTTCATGATGAATATTTTTCTTAAGGCCACACTAAATCTAGGTCGATACATCGGCCGAATACATGTATGGAGAAGATAAATTTTGATGGTATATACTCCCTCCAATTTCTATTATAGGTAACCTCCAATTACCTCACAAGAACTAAGGAGATGGTTAATTCATGGTAAAATGAAAGAAAAAAATAATTCAAATTGCCCCACATTCGAAATCGCGGATTACATCTTGGAAAGCAAAAAAGAAAAATTGGCTCAAACTTTAAATAGGGACAATCTTGAAAGAATATAACTAACCCCACTTGGTGACTTATAATTAATAAGGATCACTTGTTCCTTCTAAAAAAAGTATCTTAAAAAGGGATAAGAGTGAGAATTTGGTAAAATGTTTAAATAATATCTTCTAAAGAGAGATATTTCGTTTTTGTTCATAGAGAAACCAAAAAAAAAAAAGTTAGCATCCACATAAAAATTATTAGATAATACCACTTTAGTCCCTAATATGAGAGCTAGTTGACTAATTTGAGTAGATTAAGAAAACTAACTAAATTAGTTATTTGTAATAAATATATGTTATCTTTCTAAAACATATTACTAATCAAATGTATTAACTAGAACTACCATTATTATAAGAACTACCTTGAAAAAAATAGATAAATATAAGAGATAAAGTAGATTAAGGTCTTATATTTGGACTAAAATAAAAATCAAACAAATTCTTATATTAAGGGTCAGAGTTAGTATTATGAATTTTGTGTCCCTATTTGTGGTGACAGTTTCATACAGAGTATATCATTGGATTGGCAATGGGAAAGGCAATAAATGCGGGGAACCATTTTTGACAAAACGTGTGTGGTGAATTGAAGATCCAAGGATTCTCACAAAGAAGAAATCTTAATTTAACCAAAGATTGCCATGCAATTGAAGTTGACTATGTTGGATGTTGTCGCTCTTGGTGATTGATTCGGTCCAATATTATTTGCCAGTAATAATAACTGATTTAACAACCATCTAATCCAAATTGGACTCATTTCAGATTTCACATTCCGTGTGAAGCTACATTATATTATTCATAGGTCATAAACACATTAATAATGTCGAAATGCAACACGTTTAAGACACTTGTGGGGATATGAAAAAATAAAATGATATGAAAGTGGGTTATTCAAAAGTAACGGCCATCCCGTCGTCGGTCATCTAGTTGCGTACAAAAGCAACAAGAAATGTTGGATATTCGTCTCAACTTTTAAATAGAAGTGATGAGAAAAAAGAAGAAGAAATGAATAATTGGACATTCTATAAGATTAGAGGATGGTTAAGCATATTTGGCGATTAATTGGACGATTTGGTTATAGTTTGTTCTAATTTTGATTTGATTGTTATTTTTTTTATCATCAATTATTATTGGCACTTAATTTTAGAATTTCTAAAATATTTCGTATTTAATTTTTAGGGTTAGGTTAAGAACTTTAATAACACCTCAACACATTTGTTTTGTAAACCTTATGAATTAAATAAAATTGGGTTGCCCTTTTCACAAAGTCTCCATTCTTTTCTCCCAATATTATTAGTTTGATTTTTCCCTTCTTTATTTGTTGTTTTTATCCCTCTTCTCTAGTCTCCCTATCTCTATTTTATATTCTATTATCCCTCTTCTCTATTTTACGTCCCTTGTTTTACATCAAGAATTATTACATATGAATATGATACTATGCCTTAAATATAAGTGTTAGATAACTAATTTATAGAGATTAAGAAAATTAGTTAAGTTAGTTATTTATAAAAAAAAAATGTGTTAGTTTCTCTAAATTTCTTTATCATTTGCACTGAAATGTTATTACATTGATGAAAAACCTCCTTTTATATATATATATATATATATATATATAATCAATAGTGACAGTGTTGGGGGAAAATTATAAATTTACGAGACAAAGTAAATTGAAGCTTATATTTATAATCAAACCAAAACTCTCTATTAACTTTTATATTTAAGATCAGAAGAAGTATAAACTCGTACGCACATATTTGTTACAAGTATATACAAAATGATCACCTCGTGCCAATTCACAATGACATTATTGTACCATTCATATTAAAAAAATACCCTTCCGATCTTTAATATAAGACCTAATTATTGAATTGATCTTGATCCTAAATATAAGATCTATTTCTTATGTTTATTAATTTTTTCTAAATTACTCCTATTAATATTCCTCAACTATAATCAAGTAGAAAAGGGAGGAATGATATTAAGGAAGATCTATGATTATAGTATTTTAGAAAAACATATTATATTTCTTATAATTAATTAACTTACTTAACTTTCTTAATTTAATCAAATTAGTTAGATATGTCTTATATTAAGGATCGAAAGATTATTAGGTTTAGAATAGTAAAATTTTATACTCAAAGATGCATATTTTATTTTGTAATTGATAATTATTATTGTATATACATATCATAAATCAAGTTTTAAAATTCTGTTGCAGCTGATCCCAAATAGAGGGTACTTCATAATATAAATTTAATGAACGATTTGTTCTTTTGAATAATTTAGATAATTCATATAATTAAAAATAATATCAATATATATAACGTTGGGACTGTGGAAAGTGTTAATGACATGAAAAATCTTCTTAGGTCTCATTTCTCTTGGGACTTCGGAAGGAAATATATAAGAGGATTTGATATCATGTCCTGGTCTGACACCTTAAGGTATTATGTTTATTACTCATCCGGTCTCTAATATAGGATCCAATTTTTGAGTTGGTTTTAGTCCTAAATATAAGACCCATTTATTATATTTATCAGTTTTCTCTAAATTATCTCCACGGATACCCCTCAATCATAATCAAGTAAAAGAGGGAGATGAGGTATTAAGAAAGATGATTATAGTGTTTTAAGAAAAAATGTGTCATTTTCTTATAATTAACTAACTTACCTAATTTTCTTAATCTAATCAAATTAGTTAAACGGGTCTTATATTAAGGATTGGAGGAGTAGTATTTATCACTTTTATACCTTCTCCATTTCAAATTTATCTAACCCTTCAACTTATTCTATCTTTCCTAGTGTGAGTTCGCCGCCTACTCTCTCTCTATCTCCCTCTCTCCCCCCATTCTTTTAAAAACTGTGAGCCACGCAGAAGAACTTGCTTCTTGTCGTTCAGTGATCATTTCAGGTCTGAATGTACGACGACAAAACAAAATAAAGAATTATATTCATTTGGGTAATTATATTTGACTGGAAGAAAAACGAAATCATTCAAAGCAATGCATAAACGATTTACATATAATGTTGATCATATTTTTGAAATAATCATTCAATAGTATATAATTATTTTTTTTGCTTTTAAAAATAGGACGCCACAGTCATTTTTTTCTTTCATCAAAACTCGACTCTAAAATTATCTAATTTATTAATCACTGTTATTGGCTTATAACTACCTATTTGCCACGTAAATTTGCATGTTTTTATTCACAATCTCATGTCAAAATTATTATAGTGTAACTCATTTGATTACAAAATCTCGAAACCTACGAATTTATTTAAAATTTTTGGCAACGTGCCCAGTAATTCTTACATAGAAATTCTGATAAAGTGTGCTCTTTTTGCCGCGAATTGTAATTAAAGAATTAGGCCTTCTGTGCATAAAAAGTGTCATTCAACATCCAAATTTTGAGAGGGGAACAAAGAGGAATATGAATTGAATATAGTGGAGTTCTATACATTCAATGTAAATACAAAAACACATACAATTATGCAGATAATAATTCAAACCCACCAACTTCAAGCTGTTTTGGCAGGCAAAAAAGTCCCCAACACTAAGCAACTGAGTTCAGTGCTTACTTCGGAGCTTTTTCATTTATCTTTTTCAAAGCCAAACTACTTTAGTTAATGTCAATATAACATATAAAATCTATAGCAAATCACAATATTCATAAGTTTGAACAATGTGGTTCACTTCACACTTAGTGCATTTCAAGTGCACATAAAATATGTCTAATTTATACCAAATTGGTATACAAATTTTTCACCCAAGAAAAAGAAAAAGCTGCAAACTATATTGTAGCCAGTATATATATGGCTGTAACACAGTTTAACAGCACACAGAAGAAAAACAGAGAGATCAGTTCTTGGAACTTGATGCTGGAGCTTGCTGCATTTGCTGATAAATAGCAGCCATCCGACTGTATGCATCCGTGGTCATCGGCTGCAATAATCAATTATAATCATCTATTGATTAATGATATCATATGATAATTAATGAAGTATTGAAAAATAATATCAGAAATTATGTATGTGTGTGTCTTATGTAGAGATGAGTCATAAAGACATTTATACACATGATCCAAAAATTAAGCCACAGATTATTCATAATCTGCGGCTAGCTACATGCAGTGTCAGATTTGAGACCTAACATAGTGCTAAAAACACATTGAATCTCATGACAAATCATTACAAGAAGACATTCAACAAGAGAATCTGACTTCTATCCCTCTTTTCCTTAGAAAAATAAGTCATGCTAGCATGAAAAATATACAATTATTGCACTACTACATCGGTTAGGAAGGACTTTTCACATTGGCTAGTGGAGAATATGTAGTATATAGTTTGTCATAAATTTACATTAGTAAAACAAGCAAATGACAACCGACAAGCTATTGGTTGAGATGGTAGTAAGTGGTCTCATCTCTATAAAGAGGAGAACACAAGTTCGAATCCCGAAAAACATACTTTTTGGGAGGGATTTAATTTTAACGCTCCCAATCCGATAAAGATTAATCTCAGATTCAAAGTAACTTGAGTGTACTCTGAGTTATACCCAAAAAAGACAAGCAAACGACATAAAAAAGATTTTCTATGTTGGTTAAACTTAGTAACCCAGCGGGTTTGCTTGTTTAATGTGAACAATTATAAAACAATATTATAGGATACCATAAGTCCTACCTGTTGTGTCTGGCATGCTAGGAACGAGGACAAGAAGTCAGGCACTGCTCCTTGAAGCCGATTGCCACCAGCAGAACCGTCCCAGGAGGGCATCGGCATGAAGCCGGCGGCGGCGGAAGGGTGGAGAATGGGAGGGACGGTGGGGATGTTAGGGCGAGCCATAGTGTTCATGTCCATGCCCATTCCCATGCCCATTGGAGCCATCATGGACATGAGTTGAAGTTGTTGCTGTTGCAGGGTCATTGGCAGCATCATGGAAGATAGACTCATTCTGTTCACCATTTGAACTTGTGCTTGAAGTTGCTTCACATAATCTATTACCTCATCCAGCATTGAAGCTTTATCAGTCTGAAATTAAACACATAGTGAAGAAATAATCGTAAAGTTAATAAATAATAATACTACCTCTGATCCTAATTATAAGACCTCGTTTATAGTATACAAGCGAGATCTTATAATTAAGATTGGAGGTAGTAGTAATTAAAACCTGCAAGTATATAACTCATAGTTTTGACGCTGAAGGACCTACGTAGTATTATTTCTAGCTACAAAAAAACACTTCAGAAAGATTGAGAAAAATAAATTGTAACGTGAGAGTGAAAGGGTCATGATCTAAGAAACACGAAAACTTATTTCTATGGTCTTTGGAAAGGATTTTTTCCCCCTTTTTTTGAGAACAACCCCGTCAGATTTGAGCGTTGTAGAAAACGTTTTGGTACGGTTTTCTTTCTATTTATAATTAAGATTGGAACCCAAATATCTGTTTAATTAGGGGATATGGATTTCCTTTTTTGGCCCCCTTCATAATTGCTAATATGTTTTTTAAAAAAAGATTTTAATTTGCGAATTTCTTAACTGTTGATATTATGAATTATGGGTTGGTAAATTGATGAGATTTTATTATTATTATTATTCTTCCTGTTTTTTTTTTTTGGTTGGTTTTGGATGACTTGTTGAGAGGCTAATGAGAGTACTGTGTGGAATAAGGGCCTACCACAAGAAAGGGTTGTCCCCGAAACATCTGTCAAAGTGTGACAAGTCATAATTAGGATAACAGGAAATTCATATGGACTGAGATTTATATAAACATATATAAAAATATACCTTCTTTTTATATATTATTGTGATTTGATTGGATATACACTTTGGACCACATTTATCCGTCAAGTAGTTATCAAAATAATTTTTTTTTAAAAATAATTTCTGCATATAGTATCTCCAAATTAATACCTGTTTTGTAGGATCTGATGATATGTGTGCATTAATTACCTGCTAAAGCATTTATAATTTCTTTTTAGTCGATTGTGATAATAAGAATTTATGTGGGTATATGGGCTATGTGCGTGTATTAGTCTATATTTTTAGTAATTAATATCAATTTGATAACTCATAATTTATTTTATGGTTTATAGAATTATGGTGTTTGGTTAACTTGATGAAGAAAGAAAATTACTAACAAAACGGAGTATTACCTTGCTGGAAGTTGGAACCAGCTTCTGCAATGTTTTCATCCTTTGGTTTATCTTATCTCGCCTTTTCTGAAACAGGATCATGTGAAAATTATCAATGAACCAAAAAAAGTGTAATTTTTCATTTAAATAATAATGATTAATAATCTATTTGAAACTAAATTCGAATTATTTAAGCGAGATCTTACTCTTTCAGACTGGTTGTGCACATCAGCAGCTCTACGCCGTTTGTTGGACGATGAAGATTTCACCGTTCTTTCTTTTCTGTCGTCCTCCTCATCTTCTTCTCTCTATAATGAAGGTTAAATTTAAACAAAGATTAGAGAACACGAAATTATATATTAAAATTTTTTTGAAAAAACTAACCATCAGTAAATATAATTACATAAACATGGGCAAACGATAATGAAAATAACTGATATGATTTTTTTTTCAACGAAGAAAAACTTTGCCTGTGTACTGTGGCAAACAGAATCATGGTCGTCAACGGCGGTCTTCTTCGTGTACGGCCGGATGGAGCTGGTGTTTTCCAGCGAACCCATTGAAGCAGAAGTATAACCCACATCCATTTCCATATCGCACGTGTCAGGAGTCACGTGATGGCTATCTCTCTCACTTACACTTTGATCCCACTGGCGGGCTACAGGCACACGCGCCACCGCCGGAACTCTCGCAGCACCTCCTCCACGGCCACAAGATCCCACCTGTGCCGAGCAACCCACTCCGCTGCGTGTGCCAATCCCTCCTCCACCCATGGATTCATCTACAACCGCCGTACTCTGCTCTTCCGTACGATTCGAGCAAGGCACCAAAGCATCCATAGTCTTTGTGTTTGATACAGCAGCGCGGCTGCCGCCGCCGCGTTGGTGTTCAAACCACGGCACTAACTTGTCTCCGTCACCGCCGCAGTCTCCGTCAACACTTTGTGGCACTGATTTGGTGTTCTGGGAGAAGCAAGTAGCTTGATTGACTATGGACTCTAAGGTTCCACTAGCTCGATACTTCGAATGGGTGGTCAACGGATCGGACCTTGTACTCGCCGCCGCACCAGAGATGATGGGTTTTGCCGGAGGTCGTGGCAGACCCATCCCATTCATCCATATCTGCCCGTTCTGCCATGTAAGCTCTGCAACTTCATAGTCAAACCTGCAAATAATCCCAGAAAATATAAGCAGCTAGGAAGTATAAAGACACACAAACCCCACACAGAGAAACGCTATATATATATGCAGTACGTGGGGATGAGATCGGGGACGGTGGAGTTGGAGTTAGAAGGAAGAGAAGTTCTGGGGCCTGAGGGAATATTGTTGTCAACATCCCAGGTGGGTACGCAGAAGCTCATGTTGGGAAGAAGAAGATCGATCGATCGATCTGTTTCAGAGAATGAGATTTCTGGGATGGATGTGTAGTTCAGTACTGTTGAAGAAGAAATAAATAAAGAGAGAACTGTGGAAAGTGAGAGAGTGAGGGGGAGAGAGAGAGGAAAATGAAGAGGGGATATTAGGGAATTTATGTGAAGATAAATGTGTTTGATAAAGGAGATGCATGGAAGATAGCTAGCTTTAATTTTGAGGTTTTTGAGAGACTTGTGGATTCTATTTCATGAAGGAGAAGAGAGAAAAAATCTAGTCCACATGAAGGAACATTAAGAGGATGTTTCCTTTTTATTCTTTTTTTTTCCCCGTGAATATCAAACACTTGATATGGGCTTCACTATCACGAAACAATTATTGACTTTATTGTTGGGTTGAGGATGAGGACGCAATATGATGGGACGATCAAATATTATACGTAAGACTTGGCAATTATTAGTGGCCAAGTTCAACGAAATCCAAGTTCTCTCGAATTGCAAATAATGTATTGCATTAGATTGATTGATTGGGTGCATGAATTTGGTATGAAAGAAAGAGAAAGAAACCCTCCGGAGGGGGGTGGGGGGAAGTAACATTAATGCCTTCTAAATCATACAAAGTAGTTTCATAATTAAATTTAATATCCACAACTAATAGACTTGCTTTTAGCAGGCGAATACCTTTATCTAACAAAAAAAAAAAAGGTTATCCACTCTCCACCCACCTTTTTCCTCTTCATTCATAAAGTGCTGCAAGGGTTTCTACAATTTGCCACCAACGCAAAGTAACAAAACTTTTCATCATTTGATGACAAACTTTTTTTTCTCCTCCTTTGATTTTAGCAAGGAAATTCCTCATTAATAAAGTGTTTGTATATATATGTCATTGCAAAAGTCGATATATACACCTACACGAATAGACCCCCAATGCTTTATAGCTTTCGAATTTGGCCTTCCTTTAACACTAGTGCAAAAATGTTCGTTTAAGCAGCCTTTCTGCATTGGTTGTTGTGGGGACAATGTCGAAATTATGACCCAATGATATTTTCATAGATAAAAAGCAGTGAGATTTTCTACACACGTTGTAAAAATAAAATAGGTGTGTAAAAAACTTTTAAAAAAATAATCGGTATAGAAAGCAATTAATTTTTCACTATTGTCTTTGCCCTTGTCATTGGGGTAGAAAGTGAAAATGATTTTTTCTTAAATTTTATCAACCATTTGTGCATTAGCTAGAGACAACTGGTGTAGAATTAGTTCTTTTAAAACTGGTCGGATAAATGGTGTAAAAGGTTTTTTAGCCGGTGTAAAAAAGGCCCATTTATAATCATGAATACCATTGTTTAAACTTTGTTAATAGGAACATGAACACGCTCAATTGTGTGTTTTTTCCTTCGATTGCACTAAAAAAAATTGACTTTTAGCCGCAACAAAAATTATCACTAAGGGGATGTTTGGATGAAACCAAATTATAGTTTGAAGAATAGCTTCTGGAGAATAGATTTTATGAATAATAAATTTTGTAAAAAAATGATTATGATAATTGGATAATTGTTATCAAAAGCACTTTTTATATATGTAAATTACTAAAAAGAGTATAAGTTAATATGATAATTACATAAAATATAGATTTTACAATATATTTTAATTTAAAGGACTAAAATTTTTAATAATATATTTTTTTACCAATATAATTAAGAACATATAAGAAAATATAATTAATATGTGTATATATATTTATAAAATATGAGATTAAAAATGTTTTTGTAAAAAATGAATATTTTTTACCAACAGAAAAATATTATTTTATTTTAAAGATTATACATATAAAATATCATGATATTTTTTGACAATTAAATAAGCACACATAAAACAACTTAATAAACACACAACACATATATATGATTCTCTCAGGCTCTCCGTCGTACTGCGTCTGAAACAATGAGAAATAGATGAATAATTGGGAGGGTATATCTGTCTGGTCCAAAAAAAAAACAACAAGACACATATCCTATAAGCTCTCACACTCTCCCTTTTTTCCCCCAAAAGCAGAAAATTTTTGCTTCTGCCAAAATCATGGTTTTGGTTTTTTTTTTTTTTATGGTGTTTAGGTAATTTTTTCCCCAAACCATGGTTTGGGTCATCACCCAAACACCCCCTAAAAATCAAAAAGTTACATCAAAATTTTTAGCAGTGACAAGAAGTTATTGCAAAATTGACCGTCCCTAATGCTAGCAACGGTGATAAAATGGGTCATTGAAAGGAGTTTCAGCAGCACCAAAATGAGTCAAACCCTTGACTCGCTCCTTGTTGTGAAGAACCTTCTATCTTGGTAGCTACACCGGAGTCTTTGCCAATTGAACTAAGATGAATTTACAATTTTAATATGCAAAATTATATATATAATATTGGGAGAATTACAATGAGGTCTCAAGAAAAAAATAATTACTAAAAAAATCTTAATAACAACGTAAACAGCCTGTAATGACAAGTTTTAAAGTAGAAAATGACTACTTTTTGAACTTGTTTTGTAATTATTTTTCTTCCTTATAACCTTATTATAATTCTCCCTACAATATTTCACGACTTCAGAAACGCAACCACAAATTTATTATTTATATATTATATAATCTCACACATAAATAAATATATATAATTTCATAAATTCTTATATATTTTTATTTAATTTTCATATTTTATCTCAATATTTATTAATGTCAAAAACCACACGAAAGTAATGTGAATGGCAGAAATATTATTTTGAAAGCTTTAGAAGGTTATGGGGATTTTTTTAGGCTAATTTGTACGGTTCATAAGATAGCAGAAGAGATGCAAGAACCTGACTTTTGAACTCAATTATAATAATGATAAAAGATTTAAAATTCAAAATTAAAATAAATAAACATAAATGAGAGATATTCGTCAAATAGCCTTGAAATATTTTTCTTTGCTTGTTTTTTTTTTTGGACTCCCATCACAGTGGTTAGGCAAGTTCTGATTGGCTTGGATGCGAAAGCCAGAATTATCGTTAAATATAATCAGTAGCATCAAAAGACACGCTAACTTGTATGGTAATCTCCTCATCTTATTTTGTACAGTTTTTAAGCCTTGCCTCCATTAAATTAGTGCCTATTTGGGTCAGCATCCAAACGTGGCTTAAATTCATAGATAAGCCTGATTGAAGATGGTGTGATGTTTGACAGGGCTTATTGGATTTTAAGTCCTCTGAACGTGCGATTGGAATAAGTTAGGAAGAGGGAGCTTATTTTCCAATCTGAAGAACTTATAGCCGTTCTGCAAGTATGTTTGGGAACTTATTCCCTCTTTATTTTTCTCTCCCATCTGTTTTATTCCCTCGTGAGAGCTCTCCCACAACTGCTCTCTACCGCCCAACGTCCTCCATCGCCTCCTCACCAGAACCACTGTTGGTGGTGACCGTGAGCTCCGTCACGTCTCTTAGAAGTAATCAATTCCCAATTGTCCCCCTATAATTACCACCACCATAGCACAATAAAATTTGAAGTATCTCATAGACTTTGAGAGCCACAGCCAGACACAGAGGGAGGGAGGGAGGGAGGGGGAGAGAGAGAGAGAGAGGGACTTACGCTTAGATGGTGATGCTGCAGAAATTCAACCTCTTAGCTATGCAAGCGGTGCATCCAGAGCCCCACATGAAGCCCCAGGACCAGGCCGCTGGTTCAGTTTCAGCACCAGAAAACCACCTTATGGATGCTTCTCTACTATAACACTAGTAGTCGATCACCTCGTTGGTGAGAGACGGTGAGAGACGACCTTTCAGCCGAAGCATGTGCTGGATTCATCAGAGGAGTCGGAGGAGGAGGAGAGAGGGAAAGGTTCAATGTGGAGGAACTCACTGAAAGAATTGTTCGGGTCCTCCCTTTAATCGGATCAAGGAAAAGTCAACAACCTATATAATAAATCAAAATCTCTCATGAGCTGAGCCAAGCTTTCATCTTAAACGGCTCTTCACTCAAATATACTATGCTATGAACAGTGATGACTAATTGAATAGTAACAGCTTGATATATTTGGCTATGTGCAGCAAAGAAATGCCTCCCATTTTTTAAAGATTTCACACGTGTGCATGGCAGCTATTTGTCAGTTTTATAAGAAAGTTACTTTATAAGGCCTACTATATAAGTGGCGAGTCTAATGTTTTGCTTCAGTTTCTTCCATCCTTAAATTTTAGCTCTAAAGGTAAGTTTCAATTGAGGTACCAACATTATATCCCTTTGTAGTATTAGTCCTTTGTGTTGCATTTGTCTTTTGTGATGTAGGTGTTGGTAAATGGGAATTCAGTGTAGTTGGTGGGTTACTTGTTTGTGTTTAGTCAAAGAAATTTAATGGTTTGTGTTTATTTAGATTCTGACAGACTCTGCAATCCATGCTTTTTGGTTGTTGTTTCTACTTTTTCCATTCTCATTTTGTAGCTTCACAGAGTTCACTTTTTTTGGTAGGATCTGTGCAGTCCATTGATTGTTTACTTATCATGGTCAAAGAATATGAAAGGCTCAATGCTGTTTATCCTCCAATTGAGGCGTGGAGAGTCATCGTTAGAGTCCACAGGGCTTTTATGCATATTGATTTTGATGTATATGACCATGATTGTGGCTGCCTAAAAAAGTTGCTCTCGCTAGATATGGTGGTTTTCAATGAGGATGTAAGTATCCCATCTCTGCCTCTACTTTCTTTTAATTGTATAATTTTTTTGGTTCCCCAAAGCTGTTCTATCTAAAAGTGCAAAGGAGTTTTTATCTGAACCCCATGAAAGGAACCTTTTTATTCAAGTATTGCTTTGGCTCTTCAAAGTGCAATTTATTAATATATTGAATTGTTCAGGGTACTAACAGTTCATTTGTTAGTGCTATAGAGGTTGACTGGGTTCCAGGATGCAAAGTTAGAGGTTGATGGTTTTTTTTAAGTTTTCTCCTATGTTTTTTGTAGTTGATTTCATTTTAGCATTTTACCATTTGGTGGGTTTTTTCTGTTTTGTAGATATTTGCAGTCTTTTGGTCAGTATTGATGAATTGGAAATCACTAGGCATCATGGGGCGCATAGTTATGTGCTAAGATTTGTTCTGAAGGGTATAGAGTTGAGTTTTATGCTTTATTACGTTATGCATGTACTTATAGATGTATATAATTAACTCTCAATTTATATTTTTGTGGACTTAGAATATTAACCCTTGTATGGATTTATGGGTAGCAAGGGAAGGATTTCTTGTGAGATTTTTGATGATCCTTCTAAAGAGATTTGGGAAGAGTTTGAGTCTATAAGTGCCAGGAGTAGACTAATATGTGTTGTTCAGTATGGTCTTGTGAGGAGAGTTGAAGGTCAATGCCAAATCATATGTTAATTAATATTTGAATGATAAATTGGTATTTTGGTTAGTGAATGAATAATGTTTTGATTTTAATGTATTTTTTTGGTGTAGGAATATCATCACTGACAAACTACACAAATGCTACAAGGGTATTTTGGAACCCTACTTTTTATGGAGTCTATCACTTGAGGAGGGAGTTGTTAAAGGATGCTTGGAGGAATTCAAGCTGTTGTTAGAGTTTCTAGGATAATATGTTGCAGTAGCTTTTTTTCCCCCTTCTAGGAATGTTTTTGGCTGGGTTTCATGAAATCTAAATCAAGAAGTATGTAGTAAGTTAGGTTTGAACAAGTTTGAAACCATTTTGTATGTAAAGATAGGCATCTATGCTAGGATAAAAGGTATGCCTGGAGTGTGGTTGCTTTAGGTGTGATGTATTTTAATTATATGTACGAAGTAGTGTCTCAAACCTATGGAATGAATATTACATTTATATTATATGCAGTTTCGGTTGACGCTTGGATATGTACTAGATTTAGTTATGTAATATATATAATATATATGTATGTGTGTAATATATATTAGACATATATATAACGCTTTGAACTAATAAAATTAAATTATCATATGATTGGTTGAAATACTTATAATATTATGAATGAATATTAAAGTACATAAATATATGTTGTATGAATATTATCGACAACTCAATACTTAAAAGTAAAATATATACATATATATTTTACCTGCCATTTAGGATTCATTATAGATAATTCGGTTATTAATTTCTTAACGTTTCTCTTTATCTGTTACCATCTTCCAGTTTTTAAAACTTTACCTATGGTTTAGTACCATATTGCGTGCTAACTTTCCTCATACTCAAGTTTGGTTAATTGAACAAAGTTGGTTTGCAAAGTTTCTTTACCACAATAGTCAAAATAATTTTTAGAATTTTTAAGTTTGTTTCATTGACATTTACGTTCTTCATGTGAATACTAGGTTCAAGTGACATTGTGTGGTGTTTACGATTTTCCAAGATATGGTCTTGAAATTGCTGTCTGTTTCTTTGAGGTGTAGGGTACTGCTCTGAGTTCTTTATATTTTGTGCGGCATTACCTTGAGTGTAAGCTAACTAATGTGTATGTGAATAATACTGTAAAGCAGCTTTTTGGTCTAGAGATTACTTTACCAATGTTAGTACGCAATTAGTAAATGACTAGACACAAAGTCATTGATTTAATATATTAGACACAAAGCTTTATTAATGGATGGGATACTGTGTCAATACAACTCTGTATCTTACTATCTGCTTTTATTTGGGGAATCAAAGTACAAAATCTATGATATGAGGCTACTTTACCTTTTCTAATATATGTTATAAAGATAAGATATATATACACACACACAAATATATATATCTTACAGTCAACCCTGGGTAAACATTATTTTAGTCAAATTATATATATAGTTTGACCAAAAAACATTCAAGGCATGGCAAAGTTAACACACATACTTTATTTTGGGGTGACAAGAAAAAGGCACTAAGACTTGTAGTGTTACTAAGAAATGAAGCATTAGTTGCCGAATATATCAGCATTGTGCACATACACAGGTAGTGAGCCAGCGATTTGGTTCGCATTCAGTGTATTAAGGTTTATGACCTTAATGGATAGTTGGTATATGATGCTTCTTACCTGACTTCTCTACAAAACTAATTCCAACTACTATTATGCGTGTGAAGGTGTAAAAGTAAGTGTGCTTTGAGCCCTAAAATCTATTGATATCAGAGTTGTTAAGAGAGTACAGGAATGATATGCATCATCACCCATATCTTATCATTTAGTTCGCATTTCAATAAATTGATGATATTAAGCAGTATAGAACTTCAGACTGTCAATTACAAGTAATCATTTACTTACAGTTTGATTTTAGTTACACTTTGCTTTTCTCATGTCCACATGTGTCAAGTGTTTGCACAAAAACTAATTTTATTTTTGTTTGTTAAGTCAGAATGAGACTAAAAACCAAGTCGTATACTGTTAACCCAAGTCATATAGCATATCATATCCAATTTATGCAGTTGTGTGCAATTTATTTTGGTTCTGAATCTATCAACTAACTTGTCAGGGCCATTTTATCGTTATGCAATTGCTTACTATTGTTAAGTATGGGATTTTTGCCAATGTGCTATATATTTGGTGGATTATTGAGTCATCGACAAGACTTGAGAACAGTGAGGTTTGACGCATAAGAAAATTGGCCACATATAAAGAATATAGGAGAGATTGAGTATAACATAATCACTGGTCTTATAAAAAGCCACAGGACATGCATTTAAATTATAATTGTGATAAAGAAATATCTAGATTTATATACAAATATTATGCATTTTATAGTTTTACTTGGAAGTTGCCATGTGTATGTAGTGTTAGCACCAAAATTAACCTTATTCTCATGTTAACTGTTTGGCACACGTGCACAGTGACATAAAACGCCCATGATATTGACTTAGGTGATCTATATTTTGTTTTAGAAAAGTTGACCTAATATACACGAAGTTTTGATATGCAGTGTTTTATCCTGCTATTAGAAATGGTTTACTATCATTGGGTGATTTGCTTGCTGGATTTGTTTTGCTTTGATAAGACGTGAGCAAGCTGAGACTTGAGCTGCAAATAAATAGACCATACTATAAAGTTATAGGAGTAATTGAGTACAACATTTCATTATGCTTACAACAAATAGTTTCAACTTGTCAATCAATCTTGGATGCTATAGTTCGAAATTGTTGCACTTTAGAAGCAGTATAAATAGGTGCCAAGTTTTTAATCTACTTACCTTGCAAGCTGACTTGAAAATATCTAACATTTAAGAGAGTTTCCATCACTGCTAGATGACAATGGCACTTGGAACAATCTCAATGGTCCGTGAGATCAATGATTCAACAGACCGATGGAGGATCGTGGCTCGGGTCATTGGGAGGTAGAATATCTATAGCAAGGAGTCCCCTGATGAAGCATACTGTATATCTATGTTGCTCATTGATGAGGAGGTAAGTTTGAAATCAAATACTAATAATCTAAGTTCTCAATTTAGATTAAGTTGAACAATAGACCGTACCCTTGAGATTGAGATTATTATTTATGTTTATTTTTTGGACATGCTAATGTAAACCAGGGGTCAAAGATTCAAGGATATATCACGAACAAGAATGTTTTTAAGCTGTATGAAGACAAACCTTTAGAGGGAAAGGCATATTTCATTGCTAACTTTTCTGTCGTTGAGAACACTAAAGAGTACCGAGCTTCTAACCACCCTTTTAAGATCATGTTTGGTGCTCAAACATCCTTTCAAGAGAGGGAAGCTGATATTCCTGAGTACTCTTATTGTTTCTTCCCTATATATGAAATTTTAGATGTCACTGTGGAGACTAACATTGATTATCTAACTGGTAAGGATAGTGTACTTATTTTAGTTTTCACTTTTGTTCATCAATACATGTGTTTAACACTGACCATTATATGCAAATTCAATGTCTTTAAATGCATGCAGATGTTATTGGATTCGTGACATCTATTGGATCACTTGAAGAACATGCTGGAAGTTTTGATGGAAAGAACAAGATCCAGCTAACTTTGATTGACAATGTGTGTATATCTATATTTCTTAGTTAAGAAAATATGATATAATTTCCAGTTATAACTGCTCTGTGTATTGAGAAAATATGATATATATCCGGCTAACAAGATGGTCACTGTATTATTTTTTATGCAGGGATAACTTTGTCTCATGTGTATTGAGAGATGAGTGTGCCACAACAGTCTGCATGACAGACTTCACTAAGCTGGAGGCACCAGCTGTGATTTTGATCCAACTTGGGAGGATTGATTTTGATGAGCAAGGTTATTATTTTAGGTTAATGGAGTAGTCTGCTCTGTGCATAAGACATTAAAGTTTGTTTCATTAATTATGTAGGTAACCTGGAGGTGAGTAGCTCATTCCATGCAACTAAGGTTTCATTTAATATAACTATCCTGAAGTGAAGCAGTTCATTGATAGGTATAACTTGCTGTCAAGGCCCATCATAAGCGTGCACTTATAAACTTTTTTGTATCTGAGCTTTAAAGTTGATTACAGTGCAATGAGTTTACCTTCACCATCAATCACCTCTATATCAACAACTATATCATCACAGCAAGGAAACCCTCATGAGATTAATGTCATGCAAAACACACAAGTGACATTAATTTCTGAGATACCTAACTGCAGAGCGTTAAGTATAGATTAAGGGATATATGTATCACTGACTAGAAGATTTTTCATTATGAGTGATGGTTTGATCTAAATTATGTCTTGTAGGAAGAATACTTTGTTATAAAGTGTAAGGTGCTCAAACTTGAGACCAAGCATGATTGGAAATATGAGGGTTGTAGTAGGTGTGGAAGCAAGCCAAAATATGAGGGTTTAAAGATGGTTTGTACGAACAATTCATGTAAGAGGAAGCTTGTGACGTTTGAGTCAAAGTAAGACCTTTGTGAAGCTGATTATTTACCGTGACAAAAATGCAATTGCTTCTTCCATTTTGATGTGAATATTTTTATTGTATTTAGGATTGAGGTGCATTACACGGTTGCAGATGAATCTGGCAAGGCCACTATCGTCTTCTTTGACAAGTTGGCTTGAAGTTTGTGGGGAGGCCTACAACTGAGCTTCAGCACAAGCTTGAATTTGTAATTAGTTATCCAAGAGTAGTTTTTTATGTTTATTCTGGTGTTTATATGATTAATCTTCTATTTATATGTGATCAGATGAGATGTGGTTATGAATTCCCCTGCAAGCTTGACATATTGGTTGGAAAGACTTTATTGTTGAAGATGAAATTGAATTAGTACAATTTAGACTTCCCTAATTCCAAAATTTCTGTTTCATCATACACTGAGGTGGTTGACCTTCTAGAAGAGTTTGACAAGGTAAGAGTTTTATAGTCTTGTGAATGTTTTTATAAGTCATACAATTTTTAAACCTGTAGATATCATGATACCTTTTTTTCCCCAATCATCAAGGCTGACCACCAAACTCAGGGAGCTCCGATTGAGGTAAAGAAGTTCCATAAATTTGTTTATTATTTATCCTTTAAGTTAATGAAGAGAATATTATTTAATGTGCTTTTCTTTTGTTTAATTCCGGTGAGGCATGTGAAGAAGTTCTAGACTTGGTAAAGAATCTGTTAACCCACATTTTACTTTTTCTGTTGTTTAATTAAAGGAACTAATTTGAAACTTGAATTTAATTATGAAGCTTTCTGACTATATCATTGTGGAGGAGGATCTTAGTCAAGGAAGTATAGTCCCTGATTCTGCTACTGTCATGTCTGAGGAGAAAGTAGCAATTCCTGTGATGGACGTAATGAATATGACTCAGTCGGTCACCACTGCTGTTGCTTCTAAGACTGTAACATATAAAACCAAAAGGAAGTTAGTAGGCAAAAAAGGCGGCCCTATTAAGATGAAGCATCTGCATGATCTGAATTCTTCCCCTATGAAAGAAGCATGGCAGCTAACAGACTCTGTGAAGCAGGAGAAGATCTGAAAAGTCTGTAAAATTTGTTTGAAGTAGGCTCCCTCTAAGAATATCTAGTGCATGTGTGTTTAGTATGATATCTATAGGTCATGTTTAAGTCTCAAATAGTGTTGTCTATGTGTTGTCTATGTTTCAATATCGAGTAGCCTGTTCCTTTAAAGCATTAGTGCCTTAGTGGGCTATTTAATGTGTCTTATTTTGGGCTAAGTGGCAAGCAGGTGGCAGTATTTGTCACTATAAGAACTGTAATATGATGTTATCAATATCTGTGTACTCTAGCTTGACTATCAATATATCTATATTGTGTCAATTTAAATCTTATTTATTGTGTTTTGCTACACTTTTATTTATCAGCTAATCTTTTATGACAGATTTTGAATTAGTCTATGAATATACGTATTAATAATAAAGTTGCTTGATATCTAATGGATGATATTTTACAAAGGGGGAGTCCATGAACAAATATAATATGGAGCATGAGGGGTTTACTATATAAGTACTATATATATATACTACAAATTATAGATATTAAGATTCAGACCCAAAGTTCTATGGGATCAAGTTAATATCAAACTTCTATGGTACGTGATTTTCTTAACCTTTATTATGGTGTCAATATGTGTTATTTGGCTTTCAAAGAGGACTAAATTAAATTTGTCTTTCTAGGTGAATAATAGTATTAGAAGCAAGAAGGGGTGGCCTATAAGTTGGACTTAATTACAAAAAAGTTGTTCCACAGTAATATGATCGTGTTCCTTACACTTGTACAAGTTTTTATTTATTTATTTATTTTTATCTAAAAAGTGCAAGAGGCATGTGGGAATAGCAAATGTGTCAGGATTCTGTTTTTCTCGTCTGATAAAATAGGGGGATAAATAAGTTTTCAGGTCTTTTTTTGGGGAAAAAAATGCACAGTCAACTTGAATGAAAAAACACAATGTAGATATTTTGATTACTTACATTGTACATGTGATTGTCAATGATACCATTTGAAATGATCTTGATAGAAGTTAACTATCTTGTGTTTTGTAAAGTTGCTTATTAGTCTTTAAATTGCAGTAAAAGGTGCAAAAAGAAACTAAGAAGGTCAGACAAAGATAAAGTGGTTGGGAATTCAGCTTTTTGTGTGCATTGATAAAGGGGATGGTTCTATGAGGAGGAAGAAGAGGAATAGGTGGTTTTGGTTCATTTTCATGTGAGGACACTAAGACTGAGTGATGGATTTTAGATTGTAGGGGACTTACTATGCCTAAGTTGGTTTTCTACTCAAACCTCCAAACTGACACTATAGTATCATTCACACACTTTCAATTAAATGCACTAACCCCTTCTCAATCCCATAACATTTTCAAACTTGTGAGTGCTGAAAGTTATATCACCATGAAGAGAAAAGCTGAAATGTGCTATGAAAAGGACACTCAAGTTGATAAATCATTATCATCTGCTCCAGAGTTCATATTAGGTAGTTTCTCATTGTAGTCTTCTTATATCAAGTTATATTAACCAACACGATTTCAGCTTTTTATAGAAGGGAAGTCAATAAGTGAAAAGTGAGTGTAGGTATTTCTGATAAATGTATCATTTTTCCTGTGGATTGTAGGTGGTGATGAAGATTTGACAAATGAAACCCCACAAGAGATGCGAGCAAATAAGGGTTCTGTATCCAATCATGTCCAACTCCTAATATTTATTCAGGTTTGGTGCTATTCATTTCTTTTATTGCAGAGGTGAAACTCAGGTTTGAATCATGTGTAAAACTTTGTCTTTAATTGAAGATGGCCGTGACTTATGCCATGCTGAGAGAATGCAGTCCATAGCAGGAAAAGAGAAATTTCAATCTCAAAATGACAGTGGAATGAATAAGACGCAGACAAGGTCAATTGTGACTGATAGCATATCAAAAGGAGCTAAATGTAGAGGAAGACATTTTGCTTTGTTAGACATAACTAATGTGGTATCCATTCTTGAGAGCAAGTTCCAGGATCCTTCACAGAGTGGTAATGTAAGTCTGATTTCAATTTTTGATGGGTATGTATGTTTATTTTGTCTTACAAATGTTGTCCGTGTTCAGAGGATGATTATTGAGGAATGACAATCAACAATGCTAATAAGCATCTTTCAGACCATGTATTAACTGAACAGAGAGGAAGAAAATCTCAATCAGGTTGCTTCGTGGGTCTACATGATTTCATAGTTATTGGATAATTGCATATAAAATTAATTTATGTAGCTTGATACATATATGTGTCAGTCAAAGTAGAAGTGTTTAAGAGTGATAATGGTTTGTTGCTTTTGTTTTATTTTTTTTCAGTTCATAAGCATGGTAATCGGAGTAGGAAAAATAGTTTCAGAAGTACATTTTTTTCCTCTCAACATATGCAAAATTTTAGTCACATGGAAGAGTCATCCAAAGAACATGAGTCAGGATTTGTTGATGATAAATTAGCATCATCGTCAGCACCAGGTTTATGCTTTTTCTTATATCAAGTTTTGATCTATGGTATTTTTTTTTCATTATTTATAAGTTCAAAAACAAAATTGATATTAAACTAAAAGGATTGATGATAAATACATACTTATTGTTTATATTTGAACTTACATATATTAATGTTTTTCTGCTTTATTATGTTTGTCTACTTTTTCAATAGCTTGATATATATTTGGTTTCAGTAAGAGACTTACCTGGATGAGGTTGTAGATGGGTATGTGTTGAATGTAATTGTTTATGGTACCATAAATAATTGTCCCATAGTAGATGAAGTTTAATCTGTATAGGCTGAAGGTCCATTCAATTAATGTTTTGTATAAAAAAAATTACTAATACATATGGAGGCCCATATTTATTCTCAGCCTAAGGTAGCTAGCAATTATTCAATTTAAACAATGTAGTACAAAATAAAACTGTCCTGTTTGCTTATTTCTCTTTTTTTTTAACTTTAATTATTTTTTGTCCAAATAGACCTTTTAGTTAGCATTATGGGTAATGGATAATAATTCACAATACATGTGTAGCCTAGATCGATAAGCTAACCCATTAGAAGTTATAATTTAGATATTAAGTAAGTTGGGCCATATAGATATTTATAGTCCGATTAGTGTGGTATCTTGGATTGTAGGACCTTTTTTTTTTTTCCTTTTTTGAGTTAGGCAATATTCCTTAATTAAAGAAAGACCCAAATTATATATATTTGGGTACCCTTTCTACTATACGTTGTACGTGGACATTTATGACATGTTATTTAAAACTTATCTAATTGATCATTGGAGACTTGTATCTTTTAAGTGGCCATATTTTTTTTTTTAATCTTTTACGAAGCTGCCCATTAATTGTTTGCTGCCACAAGGTATGTAATATCTTGTGAAAAAAAGGTACATAACACAATGGTAATTTGTTGATTTTATTTGTTTATTGTAGCTCCAGATGAATTACGGTACAAGCATATTATTTTCTCGTATAATAAAGAGTCTACATTTGAAAGTGATGAAGATGCAAATGAGTCAGAATACATTCAAGGTATTTAATTATCGGTAGATATGTGTAGTCTTTGAAGTTATTGGTGTTTAACTTTTCCTCTTGATGCAGAGGATAAAATCCATGGCAAAAGATCAATAGCTAACAATACAAGACGAACTGTGGTGGCTAAAAAGCATACTTCATCTTCAAAATCAAGTAATTTATACACAAATAATTTTAGGGATTGTATTCATATAATGATAAATAGTATACACAATAATTAATTTTATTTATGAAAATTTTCAGATTTTATTGATGAAGGGAATCCTATTTACAAATGTCAGTCATGCGGTGCACTAATATGGTTTAATGAAAAAATTGGAAAATGTAAATCTACAAGGTCTCCTGTATTTTCAATGTGTTGCTTAAAAGGGAAAGTCCAACTATCTAGCATGAATGTACCTCCTAATATATTATATAATCTATTTTTTAACAAGAGGTTAGCTGCATCCAAGAATTTTCATCTGAACAATAGATTGTATAATAACATGTTCTCTTTTACTTAAATGGGAGGAAAGATTGATCATTCAAAGAATTGTGGTGCTGGCCCATACACATTTATCTTATTTGGGATGAATTATCATAAGATTGGTAGTTTGCTACCTCCTAAAGGTGTCATGCCTGTGTATTCATAGCTGTCTATTCATGATACTGAGAATGAAGTTGAGAATCGTATATCTGCTATTAGGTACATACAAATATCTACAATCACAATTTTGAAAGTGGTATAAAATTATATAATGTTGATGTTAGTTGTAATCTAAAAAGTTTTCTTTTGGTCAAATATTAACAGTAAGCATGTTAAGGACTCTACGATTAACGATCAAATAGTAGCAGAGATCAAGAAAGTTCTTGATGAAGTTAATCCATTTGTGAAACAATATCGTTTGGCATCCTCAATGATAAGTAGTGGTTGTCACACCCTGATAATTTTATCCTAATTGATGAATGATTTGAGGCTAACTAAGGTTAAGTAGTATAGTAGACTGGTAGAGGATCTAGGCTATGAGGAAAAATCAGGATAGGGACATAACGGTCATTTTTGAAAAGATCGGTCAAGAAAGGGCAGTATTGGAAATAGTGTCCGAAATTCCTGAAAATTCCAAGAAAATCATGAAAAATAGAAAGGAGGGTACAGAATAATGTTTGAGGCTTAGAAGGTGAATATAGGATTAAAAATAATTTATCAGGGAATTATTTGTAATTATCGGAATTTTTGGTTAATTAAGGAAAATTAGCCAATTTCCATTATTTAAAATATATAGAGGCCTCAAAAAATTCAAGGAAAAATAGGGATAAATTATGTGACATATTATCCTAATTTATAAAATTTCTTCCCACCTTTGGATGTACAGAGGTTAGCTTAAAAAATATTTGTTACCGAATTATTATCAATAGAATATTGATTTTTGACGGAATAAAATTTAGAAAATTATAGAGGGAGGTAAAACTTGAGAAAAATCATGGAATACCCTTGGAATGAGGGGAATTTAAGGAGATGTTGAAATCAAAATTTTGTGACAGTAAATTGGACAGGATTGTTGGAAAATCGGATCGGAAATACACAAATAATCAGTGGATTGCATTGAATATTGGATGAGTCATTTTTCTCCCAATATTTAGAGTAATATTTCGGCCAAAAATAAGGGGGGAGGACAAGGTTGGAATTTTTCAAATTGTTCAAGGGCATAAAGGGAAATAAGAGACAAAACATTAAAATAATATTTTATTACCACATGAAAATCACATGGTGAATAGGTGTCCATCCATGTGTCAATTTCTTGTGTTGTGTGCTCTACGATTTGTCCAAGTGTAAAGTGAAAAAAAAAATGGACGGCCGAGATAGCATCTTTTTCCCGAAGGGCATTCTTGGAATTTTAAAAAATCAAAGCCTATAAATACCCCCTCTCATGAACATTTCGGCCAAAGAGGTTGCTTGGTGAGGGAATGTTGTGTTCTTGAGTTCTAGGAGAGAGAAAGGAAGAAAGAAGAGAGAGAAAGGGAGAAAGCAAAGTTAGACACCTCTAATCGCCGATTAAGAGCTAATTAAGGTATGTTTACCTCCCTAAGTGTTAATTATTTTTAGTTAATTATTTATTTGAGGAAGATTAGGATTAATTACCTTGATTAATTATGGTTTAGTGATAGCTAAGATTAATCATGTTATTTGATTAAAGATTAGTAAGTAATTAAGGTTAGCTACCTTGATTAATTAGTAATTAGTGATTAGTTATGCTAATTGAAGGATGATTAATTATGATTAATCATGTTGATTAAGGAATGATTAAAGGTTAATCCATAAGGGATTAGTGACTTAATCTTAGAGGATTATGTTGTACTAATGACTATGTGACTTGAGGACCTTAATTAAATATTGGATTAAGGATTAAGGGTTAGTGATTAACCAAGAAAGCATGATTAATCATGGATTAAGGAAAAATTCCAAGACTTTAACTGAGGATTAAGGCTTGGTCAAACCAAAGCCAAAGGATTAGGAAAGGTATACAGAAGTTATAAATTGAAAGGCACAAGGGTAGTATTATATTGAGAAAGAATTGTATACTGGATATGGAATTTACCATACCCTTACTGTATGGTTGATAGGCAATTTTCTGGAAACCTAGGAGGACCTCAAGCAAGGAAAACAAGGAGAAAACAGTAAGCGTGGAATCGAGGTAGCGTGAACTTGCAATTATTTTGTTGACCGCATTTGGTGTTTCTGCTATGTGTGTTTATGTGCCATGAGAATGTTTATGCCCAGATGATGTGAACTCCTTGCAATGTATGCCTTGGCTCTTGCATGATTGAGTTTGACTAGAATGATTATATGCTCCATGATATGATGACATGGATACAGAATGGTTATGGCATGGCATAAGGACTAGTAATGTTATTTTACTGCATGTAGCATGACATCTTATGCATGTTGACCTGATGGTTGTATGTTCAACGCTACTGGGATTTCTATGAAATCTCATTCTCCTATAACATGATATCCTAGGTGCCACTACTTCCAAGGAGAAGGGAAAAGAAGTAATCATGGCTTGAGGAAATTATGATCCATGTATTGTATTATATGGTTTTAAACCTTTCTCTTCCAAGCCATGTAAGCATATTTTGATCATGAACACATAACATGATACCCTTTTTGGATGTATATTAATGGTAGAGTACCTTTATATGTGATTATGGTATGCTTATAGTGAAAAACGAAATGGTGCTAGAATTAGTGAAAAAGGGGGATAAAAATGGTCTAAATTTGACCAAACTTTGACCAATTAAGACCCTAGTCAAATGGTTTACTTTTCCCCTGAAATTTGGCATGCAAATAGATCTTATTTTTCCCTTTAAAATCAGTGGTAAAGCATCACAATCAGAGCTCTGTGCAAGGAGTTATGCCTTTCCAAAGTTAGGCAAAAATCCTGGAAAATAGAAAAATGACCAAATGAACAGTACTTTTTGAAATTAAAATCAGATGCGTTTCTGATTAAATAGGAACCTGAGGTCATTTTTTCTTGATAGATGATGTTAAGAGCTTCGAGTGAGACTTGGAACGACCTTGTTTTGATTTTTCTAGAATTAGTTATGATTTTCCAAAGATATGTCAAGTTTAAGGTTACAGTGAATAGTAATGCGGGAAAAGAAATTTTTAAACTCAAATTTTTCAACCTGGTAACCTGAGATTGCGCTTCCGAATATCTTAACTTGGCATAATATAAGGTCGCAAATGTAAGGTGTTACAGTGGTCAATACTCAGAGCTTAAAATGTGCTTAATTAGCTCTGGACACCAAGATGATCATAATTATAACCTACCATATGCTTCTGAAGTAGCTGCACTTATTGTAGGTGACATTGACATGAATTTTAATAGAAGATATGTGATAGTTTATAAGCTATCAGGTTTGCCACAACACATTAATGAGTTGCATCCATCCTATCTCCCACTACAATACCCTATTTTGTTCCCCAGAGGTGAGGATAGGTATAGAGATGACACTGAACATTGTGAAGAGACCCTGAGTTATACAAAGAAGAAAAAAATGCTTAGTATGAGAGAGTCTTTTGCATATAGGTTGATGAAGAGGGAAAATGAGGTATCTACATTATTACATGCTGGGAAGTTGTTCCAACAATTTATAGTTGATGATTATACAATGATTAAATCTCAGATATTGTTATGGGTAAGCACACACCTGAAGGACCTTAGGGCAGACTTATATCAGGGTTTAACAGATGTTGTACTTAGTGATGAAAGGAATACATCATCTATAGGCAAGCATATCATATTGCCATCTTCTTTTACAAGAGATGCACGCTTTATGCTCAGAAATTACCAAGAAGCCATGGCACTTTGCAGATATTATGGCTATCCGAGTATCTTTATTACTTTTACTTGTAATCCGGCATGGCCTGAGGTTACTAGATATTATGATGGTGATTCACTCTTATCATCTAATAGGCCCGATATATTGTCTAGAGTATTTCATCTAAAGTTGAAAGCTTTCATGTCTACTATTAAGAAGAAGAAGATATTTGGAAAAGTTCTTACAGGTACATTTCTTTAACTATAAGCCTTCCAATGACCTTTTAATATATAATTGCAATTAACATGTAAATTTTTAAAGTTGTGTTTTATTGTGTTTACAAATGTCTATACAATTGAGTTTCTAAAAAGGGGCTTACCACATGCACATATTTTGTTATTCCTAGACAGAAATGATAAGCTAAATGAGCCAAGTGATGTTGACAAGATCATTTTTACAGAAATTCCTGATAGGCAATTAAATCCAGATTTATATGAGTTGGTTAAAAAATTCATGGTATATGGTCTATGTCGTTGTTTGAATAGTAAGTCACCTTGCGTGAAAGATAATAGATGTAGCAAATATTTCTCGAAGAAATTCACTGAAAGTACAACCATTGATGATGAGGGATATCCTACATATAGAAGAAGAGATGATGGAAGAACAGTAGAGGTACGGGGTATTCCTCTTGACAATCATTTTGTAGTCCCGTACAATCCTGATTTGTTGTTAAAGTTTCAAGCACATATCAATGTTGAGAAGTACTGCTATCAAATATTTATTTAAGTACATTAGCAAGGGGAATGATAGAGTTGTTGCATCTATATATGATAGCAATCAAGAAGGTAATGGTGAACAACCATTTGATGAGATAATACATTATTACATCTTTAGATATATATCATCATGTGAAGTTGCATGGCGTATTTTTGCATTTGATATCCATCATAGATATCTTGCAGTTGAAAGATTGAGCTTTCACTTGCCTAATCAGCAGTATATTGTTTACTCAAATACTGATGATGTTGAAGATTTGATCCACAAGCCAAGGGTAGGTGAATCTATGTCTCTTGCTTGGATGAAGAAGAATTGTGATAAAGATCTTGCAAAAACATTAACATACTCTCAATTCCCTCAGCACTATGTTTACTAGCGAAGTCTAAGAAAATGGAAGCAAAGAGAGAAAGGGTTTGCAATTGGTAGGATTACTCATACTCCTCCATCTTCGGGTGAACTTTATTATTTTCGTATTCTAATTACAAAGGTTATAGGACCAACTTCTTTTGAAGATATTAGAACAGTTAATGGGGTTCTTTATCCTACCTTTAGAGCAGTGTGTTATGCTCTGGGGTTGTTAGACGATGATAATGAATACATAAGTGGAATAAGAGAGGCATCTTTGTGGGCAAGTGGTAAATTGTTGATAAAAATGTTTGTAAGCATGTTGCTGTCTTCTTCCCTAAGTCGACCTGAATTCGTTTGGCAGGAGCCTTCTAGAATTCTTTCAAAAGATCTATTCTACATTCCACGTCAAGATCCTATGTTGTTAAGTAAGGGGTGATCTTTCAGTTTATTGATTTGTTTCCTTTTTCATTTTCCATGAAATACCTCTATTGCTTTAAAAAATTTATTTGATTGTCATTCTATATAAAGTTATATGATGATTGGTATGTTGTAGGTGTACATATATCTGATGTTAAGAAAGAACACATTGCACTAAAGGAGATTGAATCACTTCTGCAGGAGAATGGAAAGAGTCTTAAAGACTTTCCTTCTCTTTCATATCTAACTTCATTTCCTAAAATTGATGTAAGAAACTACTTGATCTTGCAAGAGTTAAATTATGATCGTAGTGCTTATGAAATAGAGTCAAGAAAATTAGTGAGATCACTGAATGAAGAGCAGAAGAACATTTTTGATATTGTAATGTCTTCATTATCTTTAAAGTCCAGAGCTTTCTTCTTTGTTTATGGGTATGGAGGAACAGGAAAAATATTTTTGTGGACTATTTTGACAACAATTCTTCGTGCTCGAGGTGACATTGTTCATACAGTTGCATCTAGTGGGATAGCTACTATACTATTGCCATTGGAAAGGACTGCTCACTCAAGATTTTCTATTCCAATTCAGGTTAATGAAGAGTCTGTATGCAGCATCAAGTAAAAGTCATCGTTAGTGAACTTAATCATATCCACAACTTTGATTATATGGGATGAAGCTCTAATGGTTCAGCGCTATTGCATTGAAGTATTTAACAGGACATTGAGGGACATTATACACTGTAATTTTCCATTTGGGGGCAAGTGTGTTTTGATGGGTGGTGACTTTCACCAAATCCTTCCTGTTATTCCTAAAGGTTCACGAGCTGACATTGTTAATGCATGTATTAGCTCTTCCTATTTATGGGACTGTTGCAAAATATTTGAGTTGACACAGAATATGCGATTGTCAGCAATATCAGCAAACGAAGATGGCAATCGATTGAAAAAAATTGCACAATGGCTATTAGATAT
Organism: Neltuma alba; assembly: GCF_004799145.2. Classification (NCBI taxonomy): domain Eukaryota; kingdom Viridiplantae; phylum Streptophyta; class Magnoliopsida; order Fabales; family Fabaceae; genus Neltuma; species Neltuma alba. Next base: position 402,643 of record NW_021635079.1, on the reverse strand, counting down.
TGGGGACGAAAAGATAGGCATGCCCCATGATGGCACAACCGAGGTAGAAATACCTCATGATTTGTTGGTGCAAAATTACACTGATCCAGTAGCTGCCATTGTATCTGTTACATATCCTGATTTGATGGAGAATTTGACGAACAATGATTACTTTAATGACAGGGCTATCCTATCCCCAACAATTGAAGTTGTTAATCAGGTGAATGAATTCATGTGCTCTATGATTCCTGGTGATTCTGTTGAATATTTTAGTAGCGACTCAGTTTGCAAATCATCACAAGATAGTAATGGATTTGAGGACCTTCATACAGCCAAGTTCTTGAATACCATTTCTAGCTCTGGTTTGCCCATGCACAAGTTGACACTGAAAGTTGGGGTGCCTATTATGTTGTTGAGAAATATTGATGAAGCCTCTGGATTATGCAATGGGACAAGATTGAGGGTAACACATTTGGGGAAGTCTATGATTGAAGCAATAACATTGAATGGTTCAAAGCCAAATGAGAAGGTTCTAATTAATCACATGGACATGAATCTTTCTGATAGTCGTCTTCCATTTTGAATGAATAGGAGACAATTCCCAATTGCATTATCATTTGCAATGACTATAAATAAAAGTCAAGGGCAATTATTACGATGTGTAGGTCTATACTTGCCTAAGCCTATTTTTACACATGGCCAACTATATGTTGTTCTTTCCAGAGTTAAGTCAATAGATGGGCTAAAGATTTTGTTGTATGATAACATGGACAAATATGTCAAGACAACCACAAATGTTGTGTATAGGGAGGTTTTTCGGAATCTTAGTGTGGGGGGAAGTGGGGAGGAATGAGTCGTGTATCATTTGATGTGAAACATTAATTTGTGCATCCTTTTTTTTTATATTATTATTGTGAAGTTATTTTGTCCCGCGCGATGCACTAGTTCTTTAATGTATATCCTATTCTTTTTAGGAAGAAAAATAGTGGCAATGAAAAGTTAAAGTGAGGAAGGTAAGTAAAAAAGAGAGAAGAGGGGGACATATTGGATTTGACGGGGAAGAATGAATGTAATAACTAATTAACTAAAGCAAGCTTTTAAATTTAATTCAATCATTAAATTTCACTTCATTATATTATATTAATTCATTTTTTCCATGTTTCAATTTATATTTAAAATATTTTTTATGATTTGTTTTAAAATTTTGAAATTTAATTCACTCATTAAATTTGACTTCTTCATATTAAATTAGTTTAATTTTATTGTATTATGTAAAATTATTTTTTTAATCATATATCATTATTTATTAAAACTCATATTTATTATGGTTATTTTACAACCAAACTTATTTTTCCTCAAATATAATCCAAACAACTTTTTACCAATCTCACTTTTATAAACTAACTTTTCTAAACTCCAATCCAAATGCGATTTAGCTTATCTAATTTAACTTTTATCCAATTCTACTTTTTCAAAAGTCAAATTAATAATAAGCTCTTTTTCTAATCGCTAATCCAAATGAACTTTTTGTTTCCATGTTCCATTTAAAGCAAGATTTGGAACGCGCTAAGTTAGGTATATAATGGTTTCTTAGGGGATACCCATACAATACTACTTTTAGCTCATCTTCCAAAAAGAAAAAATGTTGGAGCAAACGTACAATTTGGGAGGCCTTTCTAAGGGTTTTTGTTTGGAAACCAAATTATAAATTTAAAAATAATTTTATGATATATAAAATAAATATATGGAGGAGTTTGTTTTGATTTATAAAAAAAATATTTTTAAAAAGTATTTTTAACGATATCCAAACACTTTTTAAATATGACAAACGCTACCAAATATATGGAGCTTTGCTAACGATGTTAAACTCCAGGAATTGAATGAAGCTTCTTGACCGAGACAGGCATCCACTCGATCTCAGACACCGAAGGAATGAAGTTCGAGCAACCTACGATCACCACCAAGCGATTTCATTGGAGGGGCCCTATCATCTGCACTAGTAGATGATATTTGGGGGTTGGGTTATCGGTTTCCCTGGAATATTAGTATTTAAGTTTATATAATAACTAGAGATTTCTCTCCCCGTACGATGCATGGATTAAAATATTTAATTAGATTTAAAATTATAATAAATTGTATTATCTATTATAGCCCAAGATCTATTTTTTATAGGAGTATGACTTTTTTTATTCATTCAAATAGAACTTGAATTAGAGATGCAGAATTTAGAAGGAATCGATAAAAATTTAAAATTAATTAATTATTTCTCCATTTAAAACTCCAATTGACATATTATTTAATTATGATACTCTACATTTAATGCAATATATTCAAATTTAAACTTAATTATTAATTTCTTCATTTAAGTCTCTAGTTGAATCTCATTTATTTATATTGTTTCTCATTTAATTCAATATATTCAAATTTTAATTAATATGTTATTCAAATCTCATTAATTGAATATATTCGAATCCAATAATGTCATACCCGACCCATTTTCAAACAAATCGGGTATTATAAGTTTTCAAAAATATAATTGATGATAAGTAAACCATGTTAATAAATTAAATAGCAACCATAATAAATAGCCACGGGAGTTTGTCGACAAAAGGGTTTTTTTTTTCTTTTCAAATTTTAAATTCTTTTTTTTGCCAGGTTTCAAATTTTAAATGTCAACTTTTTTTGGGTCAAATGTTAGATCCACCCCAAAAAAACTCACTAAATTATATTTACAAAATCAATTAGTAAAAATGCAGTTATAAAATTAGGAATATACTACTCCTCCGGTCCTTAATATAGGACCCAATTCTTGAGTTGGTTTTGGTCCTAAATATAAGACCCATTTCTTATATTTATCAATTTTCTCTAAATTACCCCTATAGATACTCCCTCAACCATAATCAAATAGAAGAAGGAGAATGGGTATTAAAAAAGATGATTATGGTGTTTTAGGAAAAATGTGTCACTTTTCTTATAATTAACTAACTTACCAAACTTCCTTAATCTAATCAAATTAGTTAAATGAGTCTTATATTAAGGATCGGAGGAGTATTTACTAAATTGTGAATAAGCATTTACATATATATATGTGTGTGTCCGCGCGCGCATAGAAATTGAGATTGTAACATTAACACAACAAAATAAAAACAAAAGCCAAGCCGAGCTACCCCTTATCAATTGCCGCCTCATAATTATAAGATGGAGATTGATCAAGGTACAAAAAATTCTAGTTAACATATGAAAAAGTCTAGCAAAGTAATCAGCAAATTCTAAGATGTTTCGTGCTCCCTGTGAATAATATACACACTCTAGCTTTAATGAACGAGTAACCTAATCTCCTTAGTGATATCTTTAAACGGATAAGAAGAATCACATCCTCTAGCAACAAGATTTACAACCTCGATACAATCAATCAAAATATGACTACCTCTCGTCCTTAATATAAGAACTTTTAATATAAGAGTTTATTTGACTTTTATTTTAGTTCTAAATATAAGATCCTAATTCATTCTATCTCTCATATTTATCTTTTTTTTTCCTGAGATAATCCTCATAATAATGATAGTTTTAATCAATATACTTGATTAGCAAAGATACTTTATAAAAGACAACACATATTTATTATAATTATCTAATTTAATTAATTTTTTTAATTTATTTAAATTAATCAGTTAGTTCTTATATTAAAGACCTGAGTTAATAATATTCTTCATTTCTCTTGATCGACCAGCAAGTAAGTCGTTCATGATTGCCAAAAGTTTCGTAATGCCTAGGGAAACGTTAACGAGTTTTCTACTAAACCCAACGATCCATCTAGCGCGAGAGCCACAAACGGAAACCGCTGTCACCTGCCTCTGTTCTGTATCACGGATCCATCTATTGCCAAAGTGAACTGCACCTCTTGCGGTCGTTGATTACGCTGTTCTTGACCACCGGCCACTTGAAACAAATAACAATTTGCAACGCAAATCTTGGTCAAGGTAAGCACTAAGCAGGAAATAAACTGTCATGTGCCTTCCAAGGACTCAGCGTCTCAGTATTATCATCAAACAGTGCAGTACATACTCCTCTGGTCTTATTTATAAAGCAGAGAGAACAGATTTTTTTGGTCCTATTTATAGAGCATTGAGAGAAATTTTTTGTATTAATATACAATTTTATTCTCAATTTATTATTGTATTGACTTTGTTTATATGAGATATAATGTATATTAAATAGAGATAAAATTAGAAAATTGCCGAATTTTAAATGAAAGTTAATAAAATTTAAGGGTTTTTTTTATCTATGTAAAATATATTAAAAGTGACTTATAAATAGGACTAGAAAAATACGCTTGAAAACCCAAATGCCCCAACAAATAAGTAACCGTGCAATAACGGAAAACAATGTAAATATGACCCACATAAAGCCCTGTAGGCAGTGACACATGGCTCTTACTCACAACATAAAATCACACTCAATTTGAAGGTTACCAAAATTAAATGGCCTATAATACGAAAAGAGAAATTTCATAAACACATAAAAAAAATCCACACTAATTTCAAAATTTTAAATTGTTTGATTGCACCAACCAAAAACAAAACTTCAAGTAACAAACATAACACACTCAGAATCTGAGATCACACAATCCCAAATAAAAATTTAATTTAAATCACTTGTAGTCAGTAACACCCTCAAAGATTTAAAATTAAGTATCATTCCTACTATTTAAAATACGGAGGTGAAGAAACCTTAAAATATATTCAGTGGAAAATTAAAAGTAACAATTTAGCAGCCCCGTTTTTACCGCAATCCCCACAGATTTAGAGAAAAAAAACTAAATAAAAAGATTCTAAAAAAAGAGAATTGTAATGAGGTCCTGAGTAAATAATATAATTACTAGAAAATTTTAATGGTAGCAGAGCATTTTGTAATAACAAATTTCAAAGTACTAAATACACCTACTCATTTATTATTAGGATCTACTAATGATTATTTTTTTTAGATCTCATTATAATTCTCCCTTCTACGTAACGAATGGGCAGTTAACAAACTGAAATTATAATATTTATTTAATTGGGAAAGAATGTGTAAATTATTTAAGAACAATACAAAAAATGCTCCATTTATCTCCCTCCTCATTATACCACATGCCGCACTATTAATAGATAATAAATTTATAATTTATAATTTAGAGCTGGTAATAAAGATTGGGCTCCCACAAAAAAAAAAAGGGTTAGCAAAATGATAACCCGTCAAGGTGTAGGTTGGCCCGTATCCACAACGTTAGCCCGTTTTACCAACTCTAATTCATTTCAAGTTTCTACTAAAATGCAATCATGTGGACTTACTCACACTCCGTGATTTCAATTTTCATCCTATTGTTGTTAAATTCCTCCCCTCACTACTTTTCTTCTGCTCCCTCTGTTTTTATAATAAATTTTAAAATTTTATTATTGATGATATTTCATAATATTAATTTCTCAAATATTATATTATACGTACTCTAACCCTTTATTTTTATTATGCATTAGTAATATTGAATAATGTATAATTTTTCTGGTAAAAATGTATAATTTATTTGTTTTTATTATGTTTAATTTAAAAAATCTACCTTTTTTATCTTGAAAAATAAAATTTTTAATAAATTATTTTTAAAATATAATAACATGAAAATATATCTTTATCAAATAATTTGATTTAAATGATTTGATTATATTAATTTGAATATGAATTTTTTTCATTGTGATATTTAAACATGATATAGTTTTTGAGTAAAGACATCATATATTTTGATATAAGGATAATAGCATATTAGTTATTTAAATATTTATTTATTTTCTTCTTCTCTGTCTCCTCAGCCATCTAAACAAGAGGATGATAATATTTTTTCCTAATTTTTTAATTTTTTTTCAAATTTTTTTTCCTATCCAAACACAGGTATGTGTTGTTCATCATTAAATATTTATTGGAAATATATTAAAAATAAAAAAATATTAAAATATATCTATATCCATACATGTACATCTACATGTGTGATTATTTATATTAAAATGTATTTACATTTATTTTTAAAAAATATTATTTTTTCCCAAAAAATAAAGAAGATCGTGGAAGATAACAGGGAGCAATTAGAAGTTGACCAGAAATCTATAACTATTAGGTGGCAAGGTATGATTGGTCACTTTTACGTGGACAGACCCATCGTACGCACATGAAATTGAGTTTGGAACAAACGCGGTCGTTTATAAATATAAATATCGAAGGCAAAGAAAAATCCTGTGCCGCCGGCTTGTTCAACTCCGTTTCAGATCTATCGCTCAACTCGTACCCGTCGATCTCAGGTCTTTTTCCGTCGTCTTCTTTTGATTTCTTCCGATTATTTTTCTTCTACTTCTTCGATTTTTGATTCGAATCACAGATCTTCCTTGTTTGATTACTGTATTAGGGTTTCGCAATTGAAGATTTATATCGTCGATTCCTTTTGTTAGGTGCGGTTGTTCTTGGTTCTGAATCTGATCTGTTGATTAATTGAATCCCTTTCTGGGATTTCATTGATTCCGTGTTTAGCCGAAGTTAGTTTAACAGAGAACTAGACTGTGTTGCGTCGTCATAGCGCTGTTTGCTTTTATTGGATTTTGTTGTTTTCCGTAGAATTTCGTTAGATCCAATTAGAATTTCCACTTGGCTTCAATATTTACAAAATTCTTCTTGCGGATCCAGTTTTTATTTCCTTTTATATGGTATTTTTTTGGTTCATATTTCTAGTGGTTATGAACTCTTGTTTGGATTCGTTTTTGTTGGATAAGACTTGTTTAGGATTAAATTGTCACCAAATTTCAATACCATATGGAGGGCTTTTGAGATTCACCAAGATGAGAATGTCATATTGGATCTAATGGGAAAAATGGGCTTGTTTGTATTGTTGGGAATCGAAACTCGAGAGAGAATAAGATATCTGCAGATGTCTTGTTTACGTTTTGATGATCCTCATGTTGATATTTTCCTGTCATCTTAATATTTAAGATGAAGCAACGTCCTGTTTATTGAGGGTTTCATCAGATCATCAATTCAAGAAATCTAAACGTGAGGGAAAGATGTTGGTGTAGTTTAAAATTAATAGCACCTCTCTGTTGCTTCATTGTGGGCTCTAGTTATTCCTTGCACTTAGATTGCAAACGTTTCTCAATTTTTATTTCATGAGGATGTAGTGAAACAGAGCATGGTGTGTGCTTTGTGCTTGAATATTTTGAAGGCTTAGTGCACGTATTCTTTGGATTGGCTTGCTAAATCTCTGTATATCTGTTTCAGAAAATGGCTTTAGGTGGAACAGCTCCCCCCAGAGGAAGCGCCGCTGCCACTGCAAGTATGCGCAGGAGGAGAACTACTGGTGGAGGAGCTTCGGGAGGGGCAGCTGGAACTATGCTTCAATTTTACACAGATGATGCACCAGGACTTAAGATTTCCCCAAATGTGGTTCTTGTAATGAGCATTGGCTTCATAGCTTTTGTTGCCATCCTTCATGTGATGGGTAAACTGTATTTTGTGCGCAGAGAGGCTTGAGGCTTAGCAGAGCAGAGTATTTAAAGTTTATGTATTCTTAATTTTTCATTTTAGATACAAAATATTTTATGTTAAATGATAAAAGTTGGATTTTTAGGCTTGGATCTTTCCTTTCTTTTCCTAATCATGTTTTTTGTTGTTGGGCAATGTATTTCTTTTCTCGTATTCTTTGTTTTTAATCTTTATAGCTTTGGTTGATAGGAGAATTCGATGCCAGTTGGAAATCATATTTCAGTGAAATGTTGTGTTTCTACAATAAGAAGCTTGCATGTAGCTTTAGCTGCAATATATTGCTATTCATAAAGATTTGACTGGAAGATCAAGTTCTGAAGCTTATATTTTCTTTGTTGTGCATTATATTGCCTTATCATGATTAAGCCTTTCCAGTTCTGAAGCTTCGTTCTTCCCTGCGCTTGATCTAACAAATGTAGAATTAGAATGGAAGGTCCAAAAAGTATAGCGAGCCTTTTGGCTATAAGAAGGTGATATTAGATTCAGGGTGGTTTGGAATCCCCCCTCAAGTTTCAATCCCATGAGAGAAAAAGGCGTATAAACAATAAGGATTTTGCTGCTATGTTCACCATAGTGTTATGCTTACTTGAATTGTTTAGTGATTGCCGTAGGAAATTCAAGGCACTACAAAGAAAGAAAGATGTTTTTCATTTGGGCTATCTAAATAACTAATAAATTTATATAATTCAAATTTATTTATTTTATAAGGCAACGTATTGTTCCAAGTCATTGACATTGATATGATTACTCTCATCATACTCTATGCAGACACGGCGCTATAATCTAGCAATCAGCAACCGTAATTATCAATCAATGTATCCATAAAAAATTAGGGAAAATTGTTTACTGGATAGTGTAAATCTCAAATTTCACGGAAAATCTTAATGCTGATTCGAGTTATTTTTCAATAATTTGTATTTTTTTTAATGAAAAATATTGATAATATTCTTGTCCTAAACCTTTTTTTCCCCCTTGTGGCATCGGGCCTTGAACTGCTTATTGATTTGGAGTCTCAAATGGATTCATAGATGGTGAATGGTCAATGCATCATATCAGATTCTAGTGCCGCCCGACTGCTTAATTTGTGTTTGAATCGGCTTAACAAAGTTTGTGTGTTTTTTTGGGGTACAAAGCTTAACAGAGTTTCGTGTTTAGGGTTTTGCTTTCAAAAGAAAAAGGTTACGTGTTAAGGTTTTGGGGTCTTCATTTGGTTGTGACGATTCCCGCTACTTAAACTGAGCTATTGGGGGGGGGGGGGGGAATCTGGTTTCATACTTTTTTAATCATTAGAGGGAAAAGAAATACAAACAACAGTTCATACCAATATCTGAAGCAACCTAACGGAGACCAGAATCAAGAAGAAACTACAAAGCATTAAAGCACTAAATCGAAGCCAAAACCCAATGTAGAGGAGGGGGAGGGGCTGGACTTTTGTCTATCCTCATTAAAAGAAGCAGCAAAGACCATGGCTGACATGCTCAATCAATCCAGCCCACCTTTCCCGATGCCAGTACTTCACAACCAATTGCATATTCAAGAAATCTTTTTATTGTCTAATGGAAGAAGCAAACCAAAAGTCAAGAAACTAATGGGACTAAGGGGATGTTTGGCAACCTCCAAACCATGGTTTCAGAAGCATTTTTTCGCAAAACGAGACAAATTTCTCTACATATTTACTTCGTAAACTGTAAAAGCACTTCTGAAACCATGGTTTGGTTTCTATCCAAACACCCCTTAAGTCTAACGGATGTCACTAGTTCTTCATAATATGACAAACTATAGTTCGAATTCTCACTATGTGTGGTATCCATATTTAGTGTTTAATAGTCTCTGGAACATAATTGCCTTCAGTGGAAAGTTATCTATACTTAGCAAAAATAATCGGAAGTCAAGAAAAACTTTTAGAGCAATAATGATCATAACAAAGTTAAGCCAGCCAATGCCACAAGCAAAACTAAACCACAAGAAGTGGTAAACATAGAAGCAACATGAGGCACATAGAGCAAAATGCTATCGATGAGGGTTGGATCTAGAAGAAAGAGCGAATTCCTCATAATATGACGAATTAAAGTTTGAATTTCGCTGGAAGAGGTATTCACATTTATTGCTTGATAGTGTTTTGAATAAAATTATCTCTAATAGAGAATATCTATGTATAGCAACAAAAAAAAAAAAAAGAAGCCCACATGGCAAATGCCCAGCAATTGAACCCACATAGCAAAGGCCCAGCAATTGAAGGGGACGACCAAAATACCGAAAGCTCAACTACGGAAGTCCACAGCCTTGATGACTCTAAGAATGTTCCCAGATCCAATTCTCAGCCAACCCCCTGGATTCCCAGCAACCAATTCAACGTAGTCACAACACCGAGAACAGCACCTTTTTTACGGCCCGACATGGCCATTTTCTGTTTTTTGGGTTAAACCCCTTCGAAGTCCTTACCCTTTTAACGTGCTGCAGTTTTGGATTCACGCTCTTTTCTTTTCGTTAAATCTGTTTTCACCGATTTCAAAATTATCAGGACTAACGTTTTGAACAGTATAAGGGAAAGGGACGAAGAAGAAAAACAAAATGAAATAGCATAAGACTTTTTAAGTGCATGGAAACTTATAGTCAACTCTCTTCTTTTCCACACCACCTTAATAACAAGATTCACAGAGACTGAGCTTTGTTTCCCAAAAACCCTTCACAAGCAAGGCTTCAGCGTTGAACTCTCACCCAACTCAATGAAGCTTGATATTCCTTTGAATCAGAGTCCTAATTGGCTTCTTTTCTTTCTCTCTCCATCCTTTGAATCAAGTTAGGCAAAACCACCGCCGATTATTCCTTATTTCTTCTTCATGTCTTTCCACCATACTTAGCACCAACCGAAGAGAGGTCTTGCTATAACCTCTTGCAGCGATCACCAAATCCCATGAAGAAGTCGGCAAAAGACAAAGATTAAAAAAAAAAAAAACAAAAGGGAACTATCCAAGTCAATGGTGAAGAATCTCTCCCCAAGAGCGAGAGATAATGAACTAATTTTCATGCTTTAAAAAATAATGTAATTATTTTAGCCAAGAATGGTACGAGAACTGTTTTCATCAGCTATGGTGCAAGAATTACTTGTAGGGAATTGAAAGACGACGCGCAGTGGAAATCAACTTAAAAATTTTAAAACTTTCAATCCCTTGCCCAGATCTACCGTTCGCGTTTAAGTCAGGTAGTAAGAAGTATTACCTTCGGTGTTCGATTTCCTGGTGGCTCGGTGATTCTGCCGTTCAGGATGCGTCTGCTCGCCTCCTTTGTCGTTCGAAGTCGACAACTCCTGTCGGCTTCCTCTACCAGTATCCACACGAATAGCTCTCCGGTTACAAACGGCTTGCTAGCACCCTTTTTGTCCGTCTAGGGTTTCTAGAGAATCCATCCACTCTTATCTCTCTTAGGCTGTCTCTTATCTGTTGGTACTCTCACGCTTAAAACCCTAGCTCCTCATATCAAATATATAGGATGCTATAGGTTTAATGAATAATATTTAATTTCGAAATTAATTCTAAATTAATTCCGAAATTAATACAATATCAAATATTGCCTAATCAGATAAGAGAACAATTAAATAAATATGGTTTAAATTAAATCCGTCTCACAGATTTAATTCACCTATTTATTTAATAAAGATATGACGGAATTAATTTATATATATTTAATTTATCCTTATAAATTAAATCTAACAATTAATATCTCTTACATTTATATAATATATATATACGAATTTATATATATATATACACGTCCACCCTATATTATTCATTGAATCTGGACATATCTTAGATTCAATGAATATGGACATCATAACTCGTGTTGGGCTATTTTGTGTGCGACCCTGTAGGCCCATATGAAGTTGGCAGTGGGCCATTAACTAAAATGACTCACAAGTCATAAGCGGTCTCTAGCAAGACATCACGACTACCCAAATCATATGAGGATCGTTGAACGATGTAACCTTTCATACAACCATATCGTGTCCCTTTTGTCACACGACATTTTGGTCATGGATGAGGCATGGAGAACGTCATCCTCCTATTCATGACCATTACTTTCTCGATCCCTGAGTAGTCTGAGTATAAAAACGGAACTACCTTTCCATTATAGTATGGCCATACATTTCTCAGACTCACTCATCGAGGGGCCCAGTAATATCTCTCTACGAATGTGAGGGACAAATTCTATTTTGACCATTCACATTCCTCCGCATGAAAAACCACTAAGCCTGAACATAGTCTTTATGATCACTCGGTCAAAAGCGACTTTTGACTAGGTCAAAGCTGAGCTTTTCTCATGTAGGAATCCATGACGATCTCAGGTCAAAGGGCACAGTGACATGGTTTATATATGAGAGAAGCTTATGACTTAACCCATGCAGCTCTCTCATAGCGGGTCGATCCAACACCTTGTACTCTTACATGTGCCTATGACTTTAATTTATATCTCTATATATCTTTAAAGTCATACTAGTCTTATTTCATCTTTGCTCCCACATAGATGACCGACCAGGGACATTTAGGATAAACCATGAGTTATCCAAGGATAGTCATCACAGTAAACATGCAAATAATATGATAACGTAATTAATAAATTCATAAATTAACAATGATTGGCCCCTAGGGCACAATTTCCAACATTACTTTCATCGCAAAAACATATGTAAGACACATCAAATATTGTTCGATCAAAGTTGAGTTAAACCTGTGACTTTTTACTTACTTTTTGGCTCGGGTCTGACTTGATTAAAAATAAGCCAGTTACAATATGAATTAAAATAGTGAAAACCAGACCAGTCATTGAATCGGTAAAAGCAGTGGATCAAGAGTTGTTGGGTCAGATTGGAGTCAACTCAAGATAAAAAATAATTTAAATTTCATTAAGAATTAAATGTCAATTTAGTACCTTGCATAACTAATAAAATAATCATATAATTACAATTTCTTTCCAACTTCTTTGTAATTCCTTTTATGAATTAAAGTCACAGTATCATATTATTAAAATCACTAAATATTCATCATAACAAAATATAAAAATACATATATGATAACAAAATATTCTTCCTTACTGTCATTCAATCACTAAGTTCTGATTATTAATAACTTTTTTTAAAAAATCATCAAAATAGTTTTTAAAAAAACAACGGGTTCACCAATCAAATTGGTTGGGTTACCCACATAACCCGAGTCATGCCCAGTCACCTCAAACCCGATTTCTATGCCCAATTGGACTAGTTGCTGAGCCAGTTCGTTAGCTTTTGGACTGAACTGGTAGGTTCAGTCCATGTTTCAATGCCATGCATGGCATACAAAATGAACGAATATGGTTATCTAAAGTATCTAAGCTCACGCTTACCAAGGCCCCCCCGGGGCGGCGCTAGGCATGTATACCTTTTTATTGAAAGCAATTTTGTTTGAGATATTATCAGGTGCTAAATATAAGTATTTCTTCAAGCAGAAATTTAAATCTTAGTTTACTATGTTATGGGACTAACTTTTTTCGCTAGACACAATTCTGTTGGTCAGGCTTATCAAGCTTTGATAATCTATTAGCTTACACATCAATCAAATGTCAAAAATAAAATTTATAACACGAGTTGCATATGAATTGAAGGCTAGCACAAGCAAACTTCTAATCCTAAGAGAATAAACTCTTCAAAACCATTCTAAACCTCAAAATCATCAAAACCCCAAATTTATAGGGCTTTGCCAAAACTATAGCACACTCTTGAAAAACCACAACAAACATCAAGCCAATCCATATTAGAATATCAAAATTAGTTTAACAATTCTTAACGGAGCTTAATTAGTAATTGGTGGTGAGATTTTTTTTTGGTTTTTTTTTTGGGGACTAGATCATATAGAGTTTAAATAAAGTTAGGGGAAAAAAAAAACGGTGGACCAACCAACGCCAATCCTGTCATTGCATTATCTCAATTCTTAGCCAAGCGTGCACCCAGAAGATAAGGGGTACGTTTCGTAAAGAATTTCATTTGCATTTTTTAAAAAAAAATAAAAAGGAGGAAAAAGGAATCAAATGAAATTTGTTTTTAGAATAAATAGATTATAAACTATAAAATATTTTAGAAAATGTTTCAAATAAAATGTTTTGAAAAATGGTAAATGGTCTGGCTTTTCAATAAATAATGTCATGGAATAAAAAATGTCGTGGTTGATGTTACTGCGATAGTGAAATATATGCTTACGTGTCATATAAAATAAAATAATCTCAAACATCAATTCATATTTTAGTGCCACGTGTTGTCAAATATGCGATTCCTTTTTGGATCTTCTTCATTGCTTGTAACGTGCAAGGGCGGAAGCTGAAATATATAAACTCCAAACTTAATTTAAATTTATCGGAAATATATAAACTCTATAGAATGAAAAATAAATGTTTGCGTAATTGATTAATTAAAACTCCAAAATTTATAATATAAATAAAAGTTTTAAATGACAAAATGTAAATTATCTTAAAATTTAGATTTCAAGTTCAAAATTAAATATTTTTTCACCCTCATCATCTTTGTCATCCAAAAATAAAATATTCACCCATCAGAGGTAGAAAAATATACCTCTATTTAACTAGAATAGAAAATTTATTGCTGGAACAGTGTGAATGAAATTTTAACTAAAATTTTATAAAAAAATTCCACGTGATATGCCTCTTTCTAATGTCACTTATTATAATCTATTAAAAGATACTCGTTATCATAAAAATAAAATTCATTTTATAATGTAAATTATACTATAAAATGGGTTTTATATTTAGGACATAAAGAATATTTATTTCCCAAGACATCCCTAAACACCCGATGGTTCATATGTTACTATATATATTGAAGCTCCAAGTTAACATATTCACATTCCACGTAAAGCTTATCCTCCATAGCCATACATACCTTATCTAGCAAGCCAACAATGAAGACCAAAGCAACAGCAAAATTCTGGTTTCTCTTTCTCTTTCTCTTCATCTCCACCAGAAGATCTGTTCATTCAGAGAGAGTTGATCTTGTGAACGACTCAAAAGGCAGGGCACTGTTAATCGATCGAAGCTACTTCATCTTGCTCGACAATGGCGGATCCATCACAGCCGTTGATACAAGCTTCTGTCAAATCTCAGTCATTCAACTACTTCACAACATCACGATACCTTCAAAGATCTCAATCTCACATGACAGCTTCGGCTTCATCACCACTGGTTTTCCCATATCCATATCGTTCCCAAGCTTCACAGTTCCTTCTCTCTGCATCAGTTCTAACAAATGGGTCGTCGTCAAGTCAAAACCTTTAGGCAAACATGTGATGGTTGGTGATGAAGCAGATTATGACAACGTTGTTTGTGGTTCTTTCTATTTGAAAACATATGATTACGATAAAGGATATTACAAGCCTGTGTTCTGTGAGGGTGAAGGTGAATCTGATTGTACACACATTGGAGTTCAGTTTGACGATGAGTATTTTAGGCGTTTGGTGGTCACAGATCATTTGGAGCCTTTGATATTTAAGTTTGTGATGGCTGAAGATGATAGCTTTGCTCTTGAAGATTCGTCCATTGTTCGTACGTGGTGATGTAGATTCAAAAAGAAGAAATATGCTAAGGGTGAATCTCAATTGTTGTGAGTTTGTTTTCTGAAGTTCACTTAACAATAGTAATTGTGATAATATGATTTGTTTCTTTTTTTTGGCTGTTCTGTGAACCATTTCTATGTCTTTGGAATTGGAGTTTCCGGGTTGATGGAATCATAAAACAAATCAAACACTTTCTAATTAATTAGCTTGACGCAGAATCAGTTTCTTAATTCCTAGTTATATATTTGCTGGAAGGTTGAATTAGTAAAGATAATGAAGTACTACTTTCGGTCCCTAGTGTAAAACCTTATTTGATTTTTATTTTGGTCCTAAATATAAGACCCCAATCCACTTTGTCTCTCATATTTATGCATTTTTTCTAATGTAATCCTTCTAATAATGATAGTTTTAGTCAATACACTTGATTAGTAAGGATATTTTAAGAAAAAACAACACCTATTTATTACAAATAACTAATTTAACTTGTTTTTTTAATCTCCTTAAATTAGTCAACTCGTTCTTATAATTAGAACAAGAGGTAATAGTTATAAATGGGTGGCCTTAAAATCTATATACAAGGGTCTTGGAATCCTGGTTTTGAAAATTGAGGCAGACCGGACTCACTTGTGGCTCGGTTTGGATTGAAAAAACTGTTTTAATGATCGAGTTCAGTTGAACAAAAATTAACCGCCATTAAGCTTAAACGGGCAATGGTTTTTAGAGAATCAAATGAGTTTTGGGCCAAACGAAAGAAAGGCTGAAAAAATTTTAAAAAACCATTAAAAAATTCACCCTATTAAAAGACTCAATGCATGTCCGCACAATTTATAGTTTATTTCGTTAAAAAGCTCGTATATTGTGGTATTATTATTTTGACAATTAGACTATTATAGATTTATTTTATATATGTGTATATGAATATTAAATGCATATAATTATTTTTATTTGATTATTGTGTTATCAGTTCAACCATCACTCGTACTAGTTAAATTAAATCATGAAAGTCGAGACCTACAGGCTAGACCAAATTCTTTCAAATAAAACAAATTGGTTATGAATAGCAACGAATTTAAATGATATGGATGACATGTTCATCTATTTGCGCGAGTCAAGAATATACAATAAACTCCTCCTCAGAGCTTCACACATGGTAGCTAACGAAGTGATCCACTCATTAAAGGATTGGATTGAATAAATATTTCGTTCCGTGATTTTATTTTTTTATATAACTATTAAATTGGGTTATATTTGACTACTGTCGAATTTAATTAGGGGTAACTCTTCCAAGGTGTTTTTTGGCTTTCACACAGACTCGACCTCAAGACCTTGCACTTAAACGGCTAAAACCTCTTTCACTAGGACCAGTTTTTTGTTGGTTTGCCATTTTTTCCTTAAACAGAAATTGAAGAAAATTTTTTGTCAATTATTTTAAGATGAAATTGGCCATAAATTTCTTATTGAAAATTTATTTTGAGAATGTTCCATGGAAAGAATAATGTAAAGCAGTGAATCTAAAAATTTTTCTCTCTTTGATGAGCATGAAAACTAGAGAAGGTACAAAGTCTTAAAGCAGAGGAAGCAAGCAAATCTAGAAAATTGAGCATTTTATTCGTTGAATTGAGTACACTATCTGGTTCTGTATATATAAGACAGAGTGTGCAAGTGGTACCCCGCATGCAGCCTTAATAGTATTTTCTAGAATACATCATAAAGTATCAAGTAAAACTAAACGGGCTAAGCAACACTAAGTTACTACACATGTGATTGTGGGCTTAGATTTCTGTAATGTTGCTCTAATAGCCCATGCAAGTCAAACGACATCTAAGTGACAGTGAGAGTTGAGCACAAAAATTTAGACCTGGGGGCATTAAAGTGGCTTGGTAAATGTGTTTGCAATTTGACCTTTTGAATAGACAATTGAAATCTGCAAAGCCTTAGCTGCTACCCTTTCTCTAACAAAATGATAATCAAGTTCAATATGTTTGGTTCTAGCATACATGATAGGATTTGCAGTCAAATAAGTAGCACCAATATTATCACAACAAAGTGTGGGAGCTTTAGGAAGAAAAATGCCAGGTTCACCCAACAAAGTTTGCAGCTAGATTAAATCACAAGCAGCTAGGGCCAGAGCTTTATGCTTTGCTTCGGTGGATGATCTAGCCATTGTAAGTTGTTTCCAGGAACTCCAAGAAATTAAATTTGGACTAAAGAACACATAATACCCCCCTATGAATTGTCTATTATCAACATTACCACTCTAGTCTATAACACCCCAAATTTTTTGACTTAGAAAAAAATAGAAAAGAAAAATTTATTTAAAATTACTGAAAGTTTAAATAAATTGGGAAAAATTATGGAATAATTAGTTTTGTGGACTTAGAAATTTCATGGAAAAGTTTATTCTTCAAAAAGTGGCTTAGATAATTTTAAAAGCTATTTCTAGAACAAAAATGGTTGAATTTCTGAGAAAATTATAAGAAAAATGCCTAGAGGTTTATATTTAATCTGGAAATTTTCGAATCATTATTTGATGGAAAAAAGGTGCTAATACAGGTATAAAATCCTTAAAATGAATTAAGGATTTCTAGAATTAAGGGCTATTTTTCTAGGAAATTTAAGAAAAATATCTAGGAGATGATTTTGACTCGAAATTTTCAGGGACATTACTTTATGAGTCAAAGAAGCTAATAGATAAGGAAAATCCATTGTAGAATAATTTTTGGACTTATTCTATAATTTCAGAAAAATCGTAGGAAGGGGGAAATGGAAATGGAAAAGAAAGGAAAGATATAGAGGGCACAATGGTCATTTCTCTTACTCTCACACGTGCCCATCTTTTATTAACACCGAAAACTCCCTTCCATGAGTCCATCTTCATTTCCGTGTCTGAACCTCGAGAGAAAAGAGAGAGAGGGAGCTCCAGAGGAAGACCAGAGAAGAAGGTGACGAAGACGGTGATCGGGGAGGATTTTTCTGCATGTAATCCATGTTTTCAACCAAGGTGAGCCTGCTGAACTTCCTTCCACTCTTGTTTTCTTGATCTGTGGCTTAATAAGGTGCAATGGTTGAGTGAGAAAATTTGGTTATTGAGAGAAAGTGAAGGGAAGGAGAAAAGGATCGGTGAATGTATGTTTGTTGGTAAGATTGAAGTGTGCAGAAGTAGCTTTTCTGGTTGCATGTTGCTGTTGCTTCTGTTCTTGTTTTGGTCGAACGGGGGAGGTTGATTTTTTCTTTTCAGTTTTGGGCTATGGATTCTGGTTTGTTTTGGGAGTAAAAGTAGATTCTCTGGTTGCATAGAATGGGTTGGTTGTATGTGGGTTTTCTTCAATCTGAATGTCTTCTTAGTGCCTCGATTTTGAGCTTAACCGAACAGAATTTTTCTTTAGTGGATTGGCGTGTGTGTGCTGATTCTATAGCTTTCCGAATCTGGGTTGTGATTTTGAAAGTCAAATGTTCGTTTAAGGGGTCCCTCCATGCCGTCAAGTTGTGAAGCTAGTGAGAAGTAGTAGGTATGCGTGTGTGTGTGTGTATCCGAATGGTTGCTCTGTTTTAATTCGGCCAAACAGGGGTACCTGACTTGAAGAAGTTGAAGTCAGATTCACGCATGTGTGGAAAGAGTTCTGTTCTGATTTGTAAATGACATACGAACATATAGAGGAGCTTAAAAACATAGTTTAATGGGTAGAAAGAATATTATATCAGTAGGTGATGAGTGGTTTCAGTTTATAGGACTAGAAAGAGCAAAACACGTTTTAGATAAATGCGTAATTGAATTCAAAAGTCCACATTTCATGAAGAAGCTGAGATTAATAGAAAGTATAGCAATGGTCCATATGTTTTGTGTGTGAGTAGGAGATGTGATATATAGGTTTATAGATGTTTGAAGTAGCTAAGAATGTTTAAAGGTTCTAAGCTAGTTATTTAAATATTGTTCTTGATGTGAAAATTTTTAGATTTAAATTGAAAAGAGTGTTTGAAGTTTGGGGTTCAAGTTTTGAAGATGGGATTGATTGAAAAATAGAAGTTAGAGAGAGATCAAGTTTAACTAAATATGGTTATAGAATTTTAATATTAGAAGAGTTTATTAATACGAATACCATATGTGTGTCTCGGCCAAAGTTTGTAGAAAGTGACATGAATATTATTGGTTGAGGCTGCTTGAGGTTTTCAAATGTTGGATGGGAATTTTAAACGGGTAGATTAATTATCATGGTATTTAGAAATTATTTCAAAGGTATACATTAGGAAAATTCTTAATGGCACATTCAGTGGCTAATGTATGGGACAAAATTTGTAATTGACAGAATTTGTGAGAAAGATTGTTTGAGGACAGCAAATTTAAAGTTAAGAAGATTGAAAGGTGTCTAGAAGTTGAATTGCTTCGCTTGTTTAATTTGGATTTAAATATTGATTAAGTAAATATATATGTTTACGAGCATGTCTTGGTTGAAAACTATTAAAATTTAAACTTACTTGACTAGAACTCAAGTAAGCAAACTTGTGTGTGAATGGTTAGGATGAGTGAGTGACCAATTACTAAATAAAGTAACTATTTGGGGTTACAAAAGAAAGAAAAACCATTCAAAAAATATATTATGAATAAGAATAGTTGTTCATGATGACTAACAACTAAGTAAGGGTGGAGATTAAAGAAGATTTAGGATTTAAACGAAGATATTTAATTTATGAAATATAGTTAGACTAAGCATTAATTTACTCTTACGAATATGATATGTTTTGATATCTATAAAAGCCCACGACAAAAGCAGAAAGGAAGGAAGAGTGTAAGGTTTGATTTATAAGTTGAAAGTCTAGGTAGTAGTTCTTTTCTTTTTTACGCTTGTGTATGATTGCTACATGTCTGTTTGTATCATATTGTTGTTTTAAAGCTTGAGAACATGTAATCCTTAATTCCTTGCATGGATTGTTTAGCCGTGATCATGTGTAGCTGATAGATATATGGTAATATTTATTAATTATTTGCGAATTATTTATTCAGCTTATTTATTTGTCATTACGCATAAATGATTAATTGCATTAGCTCACAAGGTTATGCTCCACTTGGCTTGTTTTGTATGCTTTATGTAATCTGCACAATTATTTGATGAAAACTTCTACTACAAGGATTCTTTAGAATCTCACCCTTCTTTCCATGATATATAGCAAAGGCGAGCAACTCTAAGGGAAAAGAAATTATACAAGAAGAAGGTGGGTTGATTGAAGAGTAGGGGTGCCCACTGTATTTTGTACATATGTAGTAAAATATTTTGGTAATTAATCTTTATACTTTTATATATGTTATGTGAGCAGGTTACTTGCTTTACGTAAATATTATTTTATATCTTCTATAAGGAGGAGAGCATTGCCGGGTGCAGGTAAGTGCTATCGACTGGGATGGCTACTATAATCCCACTTGTTATTATGAGATTTTATAGTATAAAATAATTCTAGGTGATAACAGATTAAGTTGAAAGTAGGGTTGACTTTGCATCATTGGTCAACATTTCTGTAAGTCTAAATTATTTTTGTTATGAATTCCAATGATAGTTTCAGGTTTAATTCCTATATTGGAATTTGGTTTTTAAAATTCTAAGTTTTGAAAAGTTACTTTTCAAAACAAAATTCAGTTATTGCCAAGACAAAAACTTGGCGGTTAGTGATTCACAGACATTAAAATGACCCTATAAGTATATAGAAAGGTAGGTGTTGCACAGTCAGAATTTGAATAGGCAACAAGACTCTCAAGAGACTCAATTTTAGTGTATGTAACTACAGAAGAAGTAGAACACTTTCTAATTACAAGAGCATGATCTATAGTATTGGACAAATACCAAAGAATCCTCTTAACATCCTTTTAATAAGAATTGAGTGGATGATGAAGAAATTAACATACCTTATTAATAGCATAAGACATGTCTGGTCAAGTAAAGGAAAATATTGTAAACTACCAACCACACTTCTATAAAATTTATCATTCTCAATACTAGAACCTTCAAAAGCAAACAACTTTGATTTGGGAGACATAGGCGTGTCTTCTGGACTACAGTAAGGCATACTTGTCTTGGCCAATAAGTTTGAAATATATTTACCTTGAGAAAAATATAACCCAATCAAAGTAAAGTGACATTTAATAACAAGAAAATAACTAAGTTAACTAAGTACTTTGATTGGGAAATAAGTATTCATAGTGTGAAACAAACTCTGAATAACTGAATAAGAATTAATAATTAATAAATCATCCACAATATCAAAATATAAAAGTTAGAAGAAGCATCACGCTTGGCAAATAGAGAAGTAGTAACTTTTAAAGAAACAAATCCTAGTTGACCAAGGCAATGACTCAGTTTTGAGAACCAGGCACATGGTGGTTGTTTTAAACCATAAATAGATCTCTAAAGTTTATAAACATGATTAGGAAACATAGCATTTCAAGATCTAGGAGGTTTGAATCATATGCGGATCATCTTCTAAATCACCATGTCAAAAGGCATTTTGACTATCAATTTTCTATATGACCCAATCGAAAGAAATAGCTAGAGAAAGAAGACGTTTTATAGCAAGCTTAACCACGAGGGACAAAGTTTCATAATAATTAATACCTAAGGCATGATGAAAACCCTTTGCCGCCAAGTGTGCTTTATACTTATCAAAAGTACCATCGGCCTTAAAATTCTTACACAACTCCCATTTACAGCCAACAATGTTTTGAGATGGTGAGGGAGGAACCAAATGCCGTGTTTGATGAGAAATGAGACCATCAAGCTCTTCTCTCATGGAAATATGCTATTTAGGGTATCATAAGGTTTCTATAATAAAGGTCGGTGCATTGGAGTGAGTCAAGTGGCATGACAATGGTATATGGAAGCTAGGCAATAATGTTGTCCCTAAACTACTTTGGTTTAGGAGAGTTAGTTTGGGCATGGGTAACCATGCGAAGA
The DNA here is from genome assembly GCF_004799145.2 of Neltuma alba. NCBI lineage: Eukaryota > Viridiplantae > Streptophyta > Magnoliopsida > Fabales > Fabaceae > Neltuma > Neltuma alba. The sequence continues at coordinate 380,580 of NW_021635079.1, read as the reverse complement.
GGCTAAGGAGAAGACTAAATAGGAGGGGACAACTGAGACGAAGCATAGGGGAGAGATGAAGAAGTTGTTGTAAAAGAGGAAGGAGAATCATTGATGGCGAGGATGATAATTTTGATGAGTAAGGGATATTATGTGAATCAGGTAGATTAGAAGGAGAAGTAGGTTCATGTCAAGAGTCTATTAGGCTGGGCTTAAGAGTATTTAAAATAGGAAAAATAGTGGACTGAGTGGTTGGTGGGCTGATAAAATAAATAGACCATAGGAAATTCATTGTTCAACAAAACAAACATTTCTTGAAACAAAATTTTACTAGTTTTTGGCTCAAAACATAAATAATAAAAATACAAAGAGTGGATTTAGGCTCTAGTTTATTATGAGTATAAGCACGTAGATAACACTAATAAGAACACCCAAACACTCTTAAAAAGAAATAATCTGGAGATTGATTAAATAATAATTCAAAAAGAGATTTATTATTGAGAGTGGTAGAAGGCAAACGATTAATTAAGTAAACTAACATGTGCTGAGAATTGTTGAGGCAAAGACATGTGATTAAGAAGTGCAAGTCCAAATTCTACAATATGTTTATGTTTGCGTTGAACAAAAATTTTATGAGATGAATTATACTAGACATGATGTGATGAATTATACTAAAAGATGGAAGAATCTTATGTAAAGCTTACAATTCTCCACCACTATCAGTTTGAAGGAATTTTATTTTAGTATTAAATAGATTTTCAACTTACCTTTGAAAAAGTAAAAATTCCTGAGAAATTAAACTTCATATTTTGCGTAAGAGGATAAAACCATATGAATCTTGTAAAGTTATCTACAAAGCAAACATAATAATGATACATAAATAATGATAATAGAGGAGTAGACCCAAATATCAATTAAAACAAGTAAAAGGAATGGAAAGAATAATGGGGAGAGAAGGGATGGATAAGAACATGACTCTTTGCTTCATTATATGGTGAATAGGACACTGATTGTAAAGGATAACTAGGAAGAGAATACTGAGAAAGCACTCTATGCACGACTTGATAGGCTAGATGTCTAAATATAGAATGCCACTAATTACTAGATGTTTTGACTCCCAAACTAGCTTGAGAAAGTTCAAGTGGAGATGGGTAAAGAAAATTCTTGGTTGGTTAAGATCCTTCATGGGAAAGAGAGAAGAATAAAATTTAAAGTAAACAGAATTATCAAGGCATAAATGAGCCAAAAAAAACATTTTTTTTTTAAAAACAGTTGGACATGTAAGAGATCAAAAAGAAAGAAATTATAGGAAGAGATAGGATAATAGCCTGAACCTTGATTTGCTATAGGCATAGGGAAAGCATTGTTATTTTGCACTTGCGCACTCTCTCTAGATGGGTCAAAATGAAGGTTAAGATTGGACATATTAAGAGGTCATATGATTAGTAGCACTGGTGTCAAAATGCCATGCATTATTAGCAACAAAGAAGTATGTAGAATAGTTTTATTAAGCCAAATAAGCAGATGGAGGAGCTTGATTATACTGATGATAGCAAGTCTAAGGAGTATATCTATATTTACACAATAATGGTAGTATCTTTCATCATCAAACATACCACATCCTCTATTACCAAAGCCATGGTCTCTATAAAAGTGACCTCTAGATCCTTTGTAGCCATCAAAACATTCACAACGTCCTCTTCCTTTGTAAGAAAAAGAGCCATTAGAAGTTTGCTGAGATTAATTAAGTACACTGGTTCTTGTGTTCAGGTTATCAAAAATTTTAGAGGGAGAATGAAGAGAAAGGAGTTTGGCCTGATGAATCAACAAATAACAAAACATTTTCTCTAGAGATAAATCCAGTCTAGATGGTAAGGGAAGCAATAATCAACTCAAAATTTGACATATGCAAGATTAAGAATGCCATTAGATAAACGAAGAGACGGAACTATAAAAGTACCATCAAGTAAAGATAAAAGTTGTTGCCTATATAAATAAGGAATTATTTGAGTTTTCCAGATTTCATAATTATCATTGTTCAAAGAAAATATGCAGGAGAAGAAGTAGAAGATAAAGTAGGAGTCAAAAGATAAGAAAAAGTAGTGCTCCTTCGGTCACCCATTTTGTAGTGCAAATTGCACTACAAAACAGGTCTTATATTTAGGACTGGAGGAGTATTTATTTAGGGGCTTAATGAACAAATCCTTGTAGGAGTATTCTATACAGTGCTGTGTATAAAGGACAAATACAGTGCTGTGTATAAAGGACAAAGAGTATGTAGGTGATACACGTGAGGAAAAATATGTAGCAGAAAGAGTGGAGACGTAGCACTATTAGCATCTTTTGACCAAGTAAAACTAAATGGGCTAGCTGAAGCTAAGTTATTGTTCCTATGATTGTGGGCTTAGATTTGTGTAATGTTTCTCTAATAGAAACATCTTTTAAGCTATTGTTTTTATGCCATTCTTGCAGGTAATGGATTTGATGGGTTTGATGTCAAAATTAAAACTTCAAAATCAATTTAAAACAATTTACTCCTTTGTTTGGACTTCTTGTTGCCATTCTACTTCTCTTCATGTTATTGCTCTTCTTGGGTTTGACTACATCCATGTGGACTTTTTTGGTGGTTGGTCAATAATCAAATCGTTTCAAGAAATTATTTAATGGCTTCATGGAATCATTCTACATATTCATGCCAATCAGCCAGCAACAAGTAAATTTTTCATGGAATAAAGTGACTTCATTAGGATTCAAGAGAATGGTTTAATTACCTATCTTAAGCTTCTTTTAGCTAAAGCCAAAGCCTATCTGCATGTCTAAATTAAATTGGCTAGTTAGTCAACAAGTAATAGTAATAGGAAACATTGTTGATTTTTTTCTTTTACATATTTCTCTATGCTTTGTAAATGGATAATAAAAATACCTAAAGTATATTGTGTTAGATTTAAGGTTTTGATGATGACAAATTAAAAAATCTGTGTTTTAGTAAGTTGATCGATCACATGATAGATAAAGTTTATGTGTAAACAAATAACTTAGCAGAAATGTTAATTGATAACTTGATAGATAAATCAATTTATATGTGTTGATCGATCATTGTTAACAATATTTTGTGTATAAGTCTGTAGAAAATTATCAATCAATTGATCAATAATCTAATGATCGAACAACTAACCGATGATAGGACATAATTTATGGTAAGTATTTATCGATCACATGATCAATAAATAAGTCATTGATAAAGAAATAGATAAATGGTAAATCTTCCTTCTCTCGTTGTATTTTGTTTTAATCATCATTTATCAATCACTTTATCGATCACAGCTTTATCAATAACTTGTTCTGTTATTACATAATAATTTACCTGTTTAGTGATATTTCTCTTAATGATTAAGTGTTTTAAAAAAGCTCTTTATCGATCAACGGTTTATTGATCAAATGATCAATCATTACCCTTTTACTGGCTTAAACTGTATTAAGCATCTCTTCGATCACTTGATCGAGCATTGATTTATCGATAAAATAATCGATCACCCTTTCTTCTGAATGTTCTATTTTCACATAACGTGATCAATCAAACTCTTTCCTGGCATTTCAAAACTAAGTTTCTCAACTATATTTTTATTGATTACTTGATCGATCAATCTTTAATCAATCACTTACTCGATCATCATAGGACTTGTGCTCTCTGTGAAAATCTTTGTTAAACCTTTTTTATCGATCAAATTTTCTGTCATCCATTTATCGATGAAGTATTCGATTACTATATCTTGAAAATCAAATTGTCTCTTGCTTATCTTTATCGATAACCTAATCGATCAAATATTTTTCGATCACTTGTTCGATCAATGATCCAGTTCTTTCAATAACAAAAAGTTACAGTAAAGTCCAAAAATCTTCTAAATATTTCTCTTCAAGCTTTTCTCAGCCTTATTGTTTATCTTAATTCTCTATTTTAAGGGATTCAAAATCATAAGTGACCTTGAGCCTTTTCTCTAGATCTTTCTCAAGTCACTCTTTTCATTTATTGATCACCTGATCGATCATGAGTTAATCCATAACTTGATCGATAAATATAGTTATCTGTTTTAAAATCTTTCATCTTATTTAATCAATAACGTAATCGATAAACCAGTTATCGATCATGACTTCAATCAAGGATGTTCAGTTCATAGTTATTGATCTGATATTTGATTGATTCCCTTCTGATCTACCATATGAATATTATTATCATTTGATCAATTATCTTCCTGAGTTTCATTCTGAATGGAAAACTTATTAGATTGAAATATTGATACAAAATACGAAGCAAGCTCAGCGATTATTTAAGTAGCCTATAACCTACCATTCAGAAACATTAATGACGAATACTGTTGCAACTGGGAAAACAAGCAACCAAACTCTCAACAGCTAGAAGCTCTTTCGTACGTGAGCTACCTTCTGCATTAACTCTTACTGTTGCATTCAATACGCTATTTTTTTTCTACTGAGCTTCAGTGTTTCACATTTATTTACTTTGTGAGAGAGACTGGAACATCATCTTTAATCACGTTTTGAGTGTAACTCAAGAGTGTGGACTCTTGAATGAGATTGTAACCTTACAGGCAGTAAGAGGGAGTGATTGAGATAATCAATTGCTGTACTGAGCCACCAAGAGCCCAGTTAATCTTGGACTATAGTGGATGTTAAATTTTGGGCTTGGGATCCGCCCTTGATGGGCCAGATTATTTGACCGGGTATAAAGAGAATATATTAGTCAAATATCCAAGCGATATTGTGATATGTTTGACTTGGTCAAACACCCTGAATCATATCTAATCGGTTACGATATAAATCTAATTAATTTATATTTAATTAATTAATTTATATTGTGTAGATTAAATATATATTAAGTATATATATTTAGAATTAATTGTGATTGATTCTGGATTTAAAATTCAAATATCATGATATTATGAGATAAGGATATATTATATCTTATCTCAGATTTTATCTGATGGGCTCAGTAGATATTTTTATGCTACCCAAAATATCCCTGACAAAAGCTATAAATAGAGGCTTCCCCCCGTCAGTTCAAATCATTCCAGTAGTAGAGCTTTCCTACTATATCTCTCTCTCTCTCTTATTTTCTTTCTTGCAAAAAGGTGCTCTACTGTGCACTTAAAAGCTTGGACTTTTTATAGTCTAGCTTAAGCGTGAGCTAAGAAGATCCGACGACCCGACCCGAGATCCGACCCGGTATGTTTTCGATCCAGTGTCTTTTTAATTACAACATTGGCATCAAAGCCGAGATGTTCTTGAGGCTCTCAATATATGTGTGCATATATTATTCACGCTCTTTTTTTTTCCGCTGCATCATGAATATGCCGTATATCATTCGAACTCAATATGCTTGTGTTTTAAACTCAAATACACACTCTGTATATATAATTGAAGCTCGAAAACATTACTGTAATGCTGTGAGGTTCAAAAACGTGATCTAAATCTTTTCCCAAAAGCCCCAGCGTCGGCCGTACACTCCTATTTTTGGGTCTTTAAAAATGATGTCTTTTTAAAGAAAATGAACCCATAGAGTTGTAGAGCACGAAAATACGAGTTCATAGACACCTAAAATGCATAAAACGAAGCTCGGAGGAGAAAAAAATCAAGGTTCGAAAATGGCGGGTCGTAACGGACCCGTCGGAGCTCCAGCCGAATCTGGGGTGACCCGGCTGAAGGTCAAGTGAAACGCTGCGTTTCAGGTCTGTGGACCCGGATCCTCCCTGGACCCAAAAATTTTTTTAAAAAATATTTTTTTAATTAAAAAAAATGCTTTTTTTCTCTCAAAAATTTTTTTTAGACGCGCCTTGTGGGCGCGTGGGGTCTACCTAGGGATCCTTTTGTCATAAAAAGCACATATATCGACTCTTTAAGACGTGAGGAATCAGACGGAATAGGTCAAGTAACGGCAAGAGGCCGGATAGGCGGCACGTGTCGATCCTGAGAGTGGGCGAACCTACCCCTTATTTAAAATTTTAAAAAAAAAATTGGAATGTTTATTGGGGCGCGTGAGGGGCTATTTTTGAGCCCTGTTTGACCTGAAATATTTCTAAAATCATGAGCTATAAATTAATATATTATGTGCTGATTTTCTATGACTTTTTGGGTACGAAAAATAGCAAATAAATGTTTTGAATATTTATTTTTTATATTTTTCTTAACTTCTTCTTTTTGGGTTTAGGAAATGGCCAACTCAAACTCAAATTCTAACCACTCTTTTGGAAAATATCCAACTTATTCTCCTCTTTCTGATGCTCCAAAATCTTCAAATTATTATGCTGCCGAAAGTACAAATAAAAAAAAAGCGCCTCAATCACAAGTAAACTCTAATGTACCTGAGGGGAGCAGTGGTAAAAGGAAATGTGTTCCTGACCAACAAGAAGAAGAAGTCTGCAGACCCAAGGACATAAATTTAATAGAACAAATAGCAGAAAAGCATGCTGATGAATACAAGCATCAAAAGTGCCTATTTTCAAAATTGAGTTATTATGCTAAACAAATTGTCAATGAGCAAGACGCACTCTTTTTCTCAAACATTGCAATTCAATACAGAGAGGAACTGGCAAGGAGGGGACACATATTTAGTGAAGCATTTTTTAAACAAAGTCTCTGTAGATGCTGGAAAGATGTTAAAAAGAGTTTGAGAGAACCCATGATAAAATATATCATGAACGAATGAGTTTTTGTTCACATTTGTTTTTCCTTTTCATTTAATGTTTACTCTTGAGACTTTATTTTTGGCATTATCCAAATTTTTGTAAACATTTATGCTTCGATAAATAAAGTTTTTTTTTATATTTTAAATGCTTTATTTGAGTAGGAGTTTTCATGAGAAAAACTCAAATTGGGGATATGTTCAAGGAAAGTCAGAGATAAGAAAGGTAAGAGATTAACCAGGAGTAATGGGATGGGAGCCAACCTAGTTGTCTCCTGATCATGAAAATGGTGAGACTCTTACCCGGACAACCTGTGACCTACTTGAATAAAGTGTATGTTGCATACCGTACTAAAATGCATTGTTGTCTATGTGATAGCACGATGTCTCAAAGAGGAATCAAGTCCATTATAGCTGACCTCGTAGGAGGTGACAAGTTGAACGGAGACAATTACAACATGTGGTGTCGTAAGATATCGTATGTCCTCGAAGAACAAGAAGTCACTGATGTGTTGACTACTTTTCTTCCAGAGCCTGAGGTGAATGCATCGCGAAGGGACCAGGACGGCTACGTGGCCTGGAAAAGAAGGGACACTATCGCCAGAATTACTATGCTAAGTGCCATGACTGACGATGTGTTGGTGCAATTCGAAACACACCCTTCCGCCTCTGCCATGTGGGTAGTGCTGAAATCCGAATTTGACGGTACCTCTGCTGTGAGGCTTAGGAGACTCACCGTCAAACTTGATAATTTCAAGCTGGGTCCTAACACTCCCATAAGGCATCACCTAAGGGCAATGCAGAACTTAATCAGGGAGCTTAAGGAAGCCGGAGGCGCCTTATCTGATGAGCAATAGATTCAAGCTGTCATGAGATCTCTCCCAGCAAGTTGGGATACCATGAAGCACACCATTACTCATAACGAGAGTATAAAAACCTTTGCTGATGTAGCTCGCCACCTCTAACTGGAGGATGATCGGATGGAAACTGTAAAGCCTGTCAGTAAGGCATATTTAACTGAAGGAAAGGGAGGGGCAACCTCCCAAAACCAGTCCAAGAGAAGCAAAGGCTCTCAAAACAAGAAAGGCGGCCCTAAAGTAAAGAAGGGAAAGAGTTCCTTCAAGAAAGGCAAGAAACCTGCAAAGAAGCGGAACATAGCAACTATCAAATGCTATGCTTGCCAACAAAAGGGACATTATGCCAAGGACTGCCCTGAACAGAAAAAGGTATTGGATTCAGATTCAATACATTTCTCTTATGTTTCTAGCACTACGTTTATTGCTGAAACTAATCCTGTTTAGGTTATAGACTCAGGGGCCACAGACCACGTGAGCAAGGATCGTGGTAACTTCACAGAATTTCGTCGGTTACCAGCAAGAAGCAGATGGCTTTATGTTGGGAACAATGCGAGAGTAGAAGTCAAAGGGATTGGTATTTGTGAGCTGACCCTGCATGGAGGAAGGACCCTAGTCCTGCAAAATGTCCTCTACGCTCCGGAAATCCGACGAAATCTTGTGTCTGTTATTTCCTTAGTTAAATTTCATTTCAATGTCTTTTTTCATGATTTCACAGTAGACATTTCATATGGGACCAACTTTTCAGTTTCTGGTTATGTTTCGGATGGTTTCTTTGTTTTAGAAAATTTCAATGATAATTTTTCTAGTTCTTGCTATGCACTTTCTTCCGATGTCAATTACGATATATGGCACGCTAGAGGGTTTGCTAGGAAACGTGTCCAAAAAGGAAATGTCTCTGTGTGAACATTGCCTTGCTGGCAAGAGCACAAGGAAACCTTTCGGAAAGGCAACCAGGGCTAACCATCCTCTTGAACTGGTACACTCTGATATTTGCAGACCAATGAGTGTTAGGGCACGTCACGGAGCATGGTATTTTATTACCTTCATCGATGATTCTTCCCGATATGGCTATACTTACCTGATTTCCCACAAATTTAAGGCATTAGAGTGCTTTAGAAAATATCTCAATCTAGTGGAAAATCAGCTAGGTTCAAGGATCAAAGCCTTAAGAACTGACCGAGGTCGAGAATACCTCTCTGATCAGTTCAAGAAGCTCTGTGAAGAAAGGGGCATTGTTAGGCAACTAACAATCCCTAGCACTCCTCAACAAAACGAAGTTACTGAAAGGAGAAATAGAACTCTCTCGATATGGTTAGATCAATGATGGCACAAGCTGAGCTTCCAACCTCATATTGGGAGATGCTCTTTTAACTGCCACATTCATACTTAACCGAGTGCCTTCTAAATCAACCACCACAACCCCTTATGAATCATGGACAAACCGCAAACCGGATCTAAGCATCCTAAGACCATGGGGGTCAGCGGCCTACATTCGTGATTCTTCCCATAAGTATGACAAGCTAGAACCGAGGGGCAAAAAGTGTATCTTCATAAGATACTCTGAGAACTCTAAAGGGTATGTCTTCATTGGTGAAAATGATGACGGCTCAGTGACTGAGATAGAGTCAAGAGACGCAACATTCATAGAAACCGAATATCCTAGCAGAGGGAGTATTGATCGAACAAGCTGTCTTTATGAGGATGATGGCAATGAGGTACAACAAAGTGTTCCTCAGTCTACTGATCTGAGTGGGAGGGTTGAACCATTTTCACAACAAGGTTTAACCCAGTTACAGGAAGAAAGTCCTACAACAACCCCACTTAGGAGAAGTAACAGAGACAAAACTCCTAGGAGACGCTTCTCAATTGAAGGAGCAACCTTCATCGTTAGTCCAGAAAACGATAAAGAAGACCCCGTAAGTGTTAAAGAAGCACTAACAAGACCTGCTAAGGAAAAATGGCAGAAGGCCTTACAAGAGGAAATGGATTCCATGGAATCCAACCAAGTATGAGAATTGGTTGATCTACCACCTGGCCAAAAGGCAATTGGGAGCAAGTGGGTTCTCAAGTACAAACGTAAGGCTGATGGATCAATTGATAAACCCAAAGCAAGGTTAGTTGCCAAAGGGTATACACAACGGGAAGGAGTGGATTACGCAGACACCTTCTCACCTGTTGTACGTTTCAACTCGATACGACTGATACTGGCTTTAGTAGCAAGTTTAGACTTAGAGTTACATCAATGGATGTAAAAACCGCTTTCTTGAATGGAGAACTAGATAAAGAAATCTATATGGAACAGCCTGAGGGCTTCATACAGAAAGGGAACGAACAAAAGGTTTGTAAACTCTTGAGATCCATTTATGGACTCAAGCAATCATCTAGGCAGTGGTACTTAAGGTTTCACAAAGCTATAAGCTCCTATGACTTTGAAATGATCGAGGAAGATCACTGCATTTATATCAAGCGGTTTGGAGACAACTTTGTCATTCTATCCCTCTATGTCGACGACATACTACTAGCTGGTACCAATCTAAACTAATAAAGATGATCAAAGAGTGGTTATCCTTGAACTTCGAGATGAAAGACATGGGCAAAGCAGAATATATCTTAGGCGTTAAGATAAAAAGAGATATTCTAGAAAATTGCTGTCATTGTCACAAAAGGCATACATAGCAAAGATTCTTGAGCGTTTTAATATGAGAGACTGCAAGCCTATGGATACCCCTGTGGTTAAGGGACATAACCTAAGCGAGGAAATGCGCCCTACAAAACAATGCGATATAGAACGCATGAAGAGAGTCCCATACTCAAGTGCCGTTGGCAGCCTAATGTATGCCATGTTGTGTACCAGGCCAGACATATGCTTCGCAGTCAGACTTGTGAGCCGATTCCAATCCAATCCAGGAGTCAAACACTGGGAAGCTGTAAAGAGGATTATGAGATATCTAAAAGGAACCATGGACTATGAGCTATGCTATCAAGGAAATGGCCTTCGTGCGGAGGGTTATTCCGATGCTGATTGGGCAGGAGACCTGGACGAGCGACACTCGACGTCAGGCTATGCTTTCCTACTGAATAATGGAGCAATCTCCTGGAGCAGCAGCAAGAAACAAATGTGTGTGTCTCTTTCATCCATGGAAGCAGAATATGTAGCTTGTTCTGCAGCTGTCCAAGAAGCTGTGTGGCTCAAAAGATTCTTAGTACGATTGGGAATCCATGGTGGGAGTGAGGGACCAACTCTGATTCACTGCGATAGTCAAGCAGCAATAGCCTATGCAAAGGACCCTAAGTACCACAATCGTACTAAGCATATAGATATAAAATATCACTTTGTAAGGGATATGATCGCTAAGAAACAAGTGACAGTTCAATACTTGTCCACTCATAAGATGTTGGCAGATCCTCTAACCAAGCCTATAGCTAGAGATCCTTTCGTTAAGCATGTAAAGGCCTTGGGCATGCGTAGAGCATGATGTATTGAACTCCTTTTTCTTTTTGATCCTTTTTTTTTGTTCAAATACGCAGGCACAAGGCATGTTGTACTGAACCTTTTGTTTCCTCTTACTTAGTAATTCAATGCATTTTATCCAGTTCAAAGAAATTTTTCTTGTATATACATTTGTGTATTTATACATGCATAGGCACAAGGTATGCAATACAAATATGTCGTACAGGTCACAAGGTTGGCTCACTCACACGAGCAACCGCCTCGCTATGTTCTCATGGGATATAGAAGGTTTGACAGCAGATGATCACCATGAGATGGTAGAGAAGAATCACTGCACAAATGTCACCTCAGCTAGACTAAGATGAGACCCATAAAAGTTTGGGCCGAATCATGGATAATGTGTCGTCCATGAGACCTGTAGCCAGACAAGGAACTCTTTACTAGTAAGACGTCATATATAGTTGTGATGAAAGAGCTCCTGGTTCAAATGTTGGAGTGCATTTGGAACTTAAGTCTGTACGATGCTATTAAAACCAAAAGCGACATACTCCACTTGGTGGATTGAGCACCGTAGCATGCAATTCATACTGCATGAGCTCACTCAAATCCGCAACAAGGGACGTAGATGGAAGATCCCTGATCCATTACGTGTGAGTCCCAGAAAGGAAATAAACCTTTCATAATGCCCTTAAGACTTAGACAACATCACAAGATTTTGGTTTAGTGGCAGCTACTCTAGCCTAAACCCCATGGTCAAGAATGATGCGATCTAACGGGTCAAGACTGAGAAAGCGACTATGCCAAATCTAAATGATGAATAGTCAGAAGGAAGATTTATCCTGAAATACACATCTACGTTGGTGTCTGTGACATGTCCCTTGCAGGTTGAACAGAACAACTAAGCAAGTGTGGATACCATACATATGAGAATGCAATCTGAGTAAACAAAATAACTCGAGAGGGATTAGATATGCCACAAGTAAAGTGTATGGATAAAACTAGGGCATTCGAGGCAACAAGCATACAATTTGCAGTACACCAAGGGTGTTCTTGTGTGCTGGTCCTGCATAAAGGATTCCTAGTACACAAGCACCCGAATCGATGACGTCATGCCCACGCGGTCACGGCAGACACCTAGTATGAAGCAATGAAAGATTTAGCTATCGCACGATGGGCAGCCCATCAAGTGCGAGTGGGAGATGTTAGATTTTGGGCTTGGGATCCGCCCTTGATGGGCCGGATTATTTGACCGGGTATAAAGAGAATATATCAGTCAAATATCCAAGCAATATTGTGATATGTTTGACTTGGTCAAACACCCTGAATCATATCCAATCGGTTACGATATAAATCTAATTAATTTATATTAAATTAATTAATTTATATTGTGTAGATTAAATATATATTAAGTATATATGTTTAGAATTAATTGTGATTGATTCTGGATTTAAAATTCAAATATCATGATATTATGAGATAAGGATATATTATATCTTATCTCAGATTTTATCTGATGGGCTCAGTGGATATTTTTATGCTACCCAAAATATCCCTGACAAAAGCTATAAATAAAGGCTTCCCCCCATCAGTTCAAATCACTCTAGTAGTAGAGCTTTCCTACTATATCTCTCTCTCTTATTTTCTTTCTTGCAAAAAGGTGCTCTGCTGTGGACTTAAAAGCTTAGACTTTTTATAGTCTAGCTTAAGCGTGAGATCCGACCCGGTATGTTTTCGATCCAGTGTCTTTTTAATTACAACAGTGGAAATCTTAGAGGTGTTATGAGGACTGGATGTAGGTCAAGTGGTAAGACCGAACCAGTATAAATCTAGTGTCTTTGATCTACGGTTAAATCCTTCTAACTCTAAGCACTCTGTTTTTATTAAGTTTATTGTTTTAATTTTGTTAAAATTTTTATAACTCACCTAATTCACCCCCTCTTAGGTGAGACTGCCACTAACATATTGTATTGTCTAGAGTTTAGGATAATGGCAACATGGTATTGCTTTATCAAGTTTCATAAATGTGGAGGGATCAAATCTACTACCAGTTTGTGGTTTAATAAACCTATGATATGCTACAAAGTTAAGAAGATGGAAATAAGAAGATAAATAAAGTTTAAGTTTCTTCAACTTTTCAATCCATCAAAAATTTCAACAAAAAAATTGCAAAGTTGTTACACGTCGTCTTACAAAATTTAGTCCCATTTCCTTTTATAAATTACATTAGTGCAGTACATTTAATTGACAAAATAGATCTCTTTTCCCAACTTGAGTGTGGCACAAAATTCTTGATCTATTTTACTCATTTATAATTATAATCATGTCAAACTAAATCTAGAATTTTTCATTTCAAAAGCTCACTGTTATGTTTTTCGGATTTACATTGGGTACTCATCAGTTTTGATGAGCACCCAATGCTTATCAGATCTGGACAGTCCAGATTTATTTTTATTTTTATTTTTTAAAAATAATTATTTTAATAGGTATAGGATAAAAAATAAAGATAATCTCTTAACTATCATTCTTTAAAAATATAATTTTTCTATTTTAAAATAATTATTTAATAATATTAAATATGGATCGTCCATATTAGATCTAGACAGTCCAGATTGCTCATCAAGTGATGAGCATTGAATGGGAACCCATGTTTTTCTCCTTTCACCTAGTGTTGGGACTATTAGGACTTGAATTTTCGTAGGTCAGTCCATGAGTATGGTTGTCTTTAGAGCTTAAAGCAAGAAACTTAAATTCCAATCTATCTATTAGGCCTTACTACCATTGTTGGGGATAATTGCACTAATCATATGGGCTTAATGGTGAAAGCTATCATCATGTTGTTCTAAGAAATTTTTTAGTGACATTGTCTTGTAACCTTGACCAAAGGATCTATGAGAAGTGACTTGGAAATTGAGGAAAACTCTCTCTTTAGAATGAAGAAAGTGGCTTCCCTATCTGAATTGGGTTGGGTACTACATAAATCAGTAATATATGAAATAAAAGAGTTTACTATATCTTATGTTGTGCTGATGTGCTACTCCCAATCTTAATTCTTTCTATAGAGATTAGGCTAATTATAGTTTCTTAGTGGAGAAAAAAAAATTGTTTCTCATTATGTATACTGGTTAACAATTTATCTAAAGATTGAGTTATTGATAGAGTACAATAGAATTTTGTGATTCATGTTGCTGATCCCACTTAATGCAATAAGACTTCTTGTTGTTGTAAGGGTTCTAAGAATAAGAGGTCATAGAGTCTATATTCTGTATGATTCATTATTTGGTCAAAACAGTCCTCATAAGTATCCCTCTTCATTTAGTTAACAAAGGAAGAAGGATCTTTCAGGAGGTCATACTCGACGTCTTGTGCGTCAAGTATTAGGTTCATTTTAATTTGCTGTTGAGCATGTAAATATAAGTGGTGATCCTTCGAAAGCCATGCTCAATGTTTGCTACTCTATTGAGTGGCTCATCTAGGGGCGGAGAAGGAGGAAGTAGTGGAGAAAGAGGAGGTGACAAAGGAAAGGGAGGACGTACCAGCGTTGTTCTCTAGCATTTCGCCATGACCATTAGGAGGAGGATGACAACAACTTTGAAAAAACGATGGAAAATTGTTCACAAAAAAATGATGGAAAAGAGAAGTTGAGTTTGAAGTTTAGACGGCGGTTGGACATGATAACCTTTGATATAATCAATGTCGATAAGACGATAACTATCATTTAAACTAGTTTTCAAGTAACTTGCGTAAATAGCAATTAAAATATTATTTTAATTTTTTATTATTATTTATATTAACGTCTAGAGAATTTGAGAAGATGTCTAGTGTAAAAAATGCTCGTTATACCAAACACGTAGGGAGCTGGTGTAAAATTCATACCAATGTTTACACAAATGTTACCGCTCACGTTTCATACATTGTTGCTGCAATGATTAGTATAGATAAGGCAGTTTGAAAAATGTTTTTTTTCTATTAGCGATACATGATCATATATGAGTATATCACATACCCATGCTATAAATCCAAGCAAAACATAACATATTTATCTGATCATGTAATGTAACTTTTGTTGCAATTGTTCATGCTTTAAAGCAAACAAACAAACAAAACTAAAATGCAAGAATAGTTAAAATGCCGCCTTTAAGCTTTCGACTTCTCTTGTTTCTTTACTTTGCATACTTGGAGGTTCATCGTCCAGGCCACTAATTTCATTTCCATAATGTTCAATGAACCTAATTACATATTATCATTAATCACTAAGTTCAATTCATTAGAACCATTGAAATTGCTATAAGTCTCTTTATTTTCTCTTTACTTTGACTTATAGGGTGAAACTTTGACTTTTGCCTTTGATGTTTTAAACTTATCATATCCACCACCTATTTCTGCATTTTTTTGCATGAGAAATTCAAATATGGCTTACAACTTGAAAATCAAAATCTTTCCCTCATTTTTTGCTCAAGTCCTAGGTCCCTTTAGATTTTTAAAAATTTCATTTTTAAAAGTTCTTTCTTCCTCATGGTTATAACTTGAAAAAATCCATATTCATTCTATTAAAACTTTTAATTATATCAAATATGGATTTTATAAAAATTTTTGGCAGCATCATAAAAAATGTGGCCTTCCTAAATTTTGCAAAACCTTGAAAATTAAACAATCAACAGCACCCCTCAACACACAAATCATGTATACTCATTTCTAAACATTTTTCATATTTTAATCATCAACACATATCATTTAAGGCATCATTAAGTTTCTGGTCAGAAGCCTAAACTAGCCCAGCCTCATTCATCTTAAAGAAAACCAAAAACTCAATGCTAGAAATCATACCTCACTTTGTCTCCATGCATGAAACAAGCTTGAACTTGAGTTTTCTTTCTTTGGCTTTCCTCCTTCATGGGTGGCGCCTATGACCAGCACATGGAGGGGAAGAAGCGGTGTGACTACATGGAGAAAGGAGGAAGGAAAAGCTCAAGCAAACATTTTTATGGCTTAAAATCCTACATACCTTGATAGTTTGATGCTTCTTGAATAAGTAATTCTGTTCTTTCAATGGTATATCCCAACAATTCCTTGCCAAAGTAATACTTTAATCATCATTAGCTTTGCTTTTCAATGGTAAATCTTGATCATTAATTTTTCCTTCCAATCTAGCCATTCAGATCTGTTTGTAAATTCCATTTTTGCCCTTGAATATAGCAACATTGGTTAAATTGCCATTGGGCCTTTTAATTTAATTTAATTTCCTACCACCGCTTTTTCTTATTTACTTTGGGCCAGCAGGTAATGTAAATAATGACTCCCTCATTTCTAATAGTTAACCACACCATCCTCTATAGTTAAATGTACTTGGGCTTGATTTTTTTTTTTTAAACAAATTTTAGGTTTATGGGAAGGAATTTTGGCAATTTCTTAACATATATGGAATTAAATTCCATAATTAATTCCCATCCAATAAAAATATATGTTAAATTTCCAAAACTCCATTATCCTCATTAAAGAACCTCTCTAATTTTCTCGGGTTAAGTTTTGAGCCCTAACTATTTTTCCTTTAGTTTTTAGGAAATTACAATTTCAAGGTCTACAATTTATTTTAAACTCAAATATTCCTTCTCTTGGGAAATAATTCCATTCAAAAATTCTATAAATTCGCAAAATACTGATTTATGATTTTTTTTTCCTCACAATTTTCTAGGACCTCCGTGTAACTTTAAAATTATGCTCTTAATCTCTTGAAATTAACTCAAATAAATTTTTTAAGCCAATAAATTCTTTTTGAGTCATTTTCATCAGTATACCTCTTTTGGGCCTCAAAAATGTTTTAAAAACCTCTTTTCAATTTTTCGGGATTTTACTGAATTTTATTGAATTTTTGGTCATTTGTTTCACAATTCTACATTTTGCCCAAAGTTTCCTTTATTTACAGTGAGACCCCTGCACACTTTTCATTTTCTTTTCTAACTTGGAACTTTCTTTCTTTGTATTTGGGTCCTTATTCCCTTTTATCTTGCCCTTGAAACTTTCTTAGGGCCTCTTAAAATATTTATACTTCAGTCTCAAAAAAAATTTTAATTTGTCCTATAGTCCTTGTGAATCATTCTATCTTTTCAAGACACTTATGAAGCTTCTATTTAATAGTCTTGGTAGCCTATTTAATTTAGGCTTATTCTTAAATTTTAAGGCTTAAAATTTGTGTTGCAACAAACTATATATAAATACTTTAATATTTAATTATGGTAATTTTTCTTCCTCTTTCTTCATTCTAGATGGCATCATCTCAAGTCTTATTGGGCCTACTATTATATATTCTGAATTTAATTGGATCTTATGTAATAGTTTATTCTATCATATTATATTAATTAATGGTTAGGTCTAATTAAACTTATGGTCCAATAATTTCTCTAATATTTTTGTTGAGATATTTTTTCTTCACTCTACTACCTCTTATAGGCCTTAAATATCACTTATGGACTTTTTTCCTAGTTTTCCTGTATTTTTGGGTAACTTTGTCATAATTACACATAAGACCCAAAGTGTTTATAAATTATACTTTGACCCCAATATGTACTCGTCATTTTGATATCCCTCCAGTGTTTTTGTTAAATTGGACCTCTCTTTCTTTATTTTTAAGTCCCTAATCCCTTTTATTTTAGCCTTGGAAACTTTCTTATTCTCAAAAAAATTTTAACTTGTGATTTAGTTACTAAAAATCATTCTATCTTTTCAAAGTACTTCCAGGACTTCTGCTCAATTAGGCTTAGTGGCCTACTTCATTCAGGCTTATTCTTAAATTCTTATGCCCAAAATTTAGGATAGGACAAAAACATAGGTTAAATAATGCAAGTGTAGATGCATGATAGAAAAATTTCAAAACTGACGACTAGTTGTGAAGGTTAGTTGACTTAATACATTATGTTTAACACCTCTCATTTCTAGGAAATTTATCCCCTAGAGATGATAGAAAGACCCCAAAGGGACCAATCAACAAGTCAATTGCTCAGATTAAGTCTTTTCATCCCAAAATTTGTGTTACAACAAACTATATATGAATACTTTAATATTTAATTATGGTAATTTCTCTTCCTCTTTCTTCCTTCTAGATGGCATCATCTTGGTATTGGACCTACTATTATATATATTCTGAATTTAATTAGATTTTACGCAATAGCTTACTCTATCAAATTATATTAATTAATGTTTAGGTCTAATTAAACTTATGGGCCAATAATTTCTCTAATATTTTTGTTGAGATTTTTTTTTTCCTTCACTCTAGTACCTCTTAGAGGCCTTAAATATCACATATGAACTTTTTTTTCCTAGTTTCCTGTATTGTTGGGTAACTTTCTCATAATTGCACATAATGACTCAAAACGTTTATAAAATACTTTGACCCCACCATATAATCGTTATTTTAATATCTCTTCATTGTTTTTTTTTAAATTTGGACCTTTCTTTCTTCATTTTTAAGTCCCTAATCCTTTTCATTTTAGCCCTGGAAACTTTCTTATTCTCAAAAAATATTTATACTTCAATCGCAAAAAACTTTTAATTTGTGGTTTAGTCACTAAAAATCATTCTAGCTTTTTATAGCATTTCTAGGACTTTTACTCAATTAGGCTTAGTAGCATACTTAATTCAAGCTTATTCTTAAAATTTTATGCCTAAAATTCAGGATATGACAAAAACAAAGATTAAATAATAAAAGTGTAGACGCATAATAGAAAATTTTCAAAAATAATGACTAGCTGTCAAAGTTAGTTGACTTAATATATTATGTTTAACACCTTTCATTTCTAGGAAATTTACCCCATAGGGACGATAGAAAGCATCCCAAAGGGAGCATTCAACAAGTCAATTGTTCAGATGAAGTCTTTCCATCCAAAAACAAAAAGGAAAAAAAAATGAAAAATTGTTCAGAACGTCTAATTTGCGACTACATAAGGGAGAACTTAATCCGTGAGATTATTCCAATGATTGATGAATAATTTGCACTTGTAGGAAGCTTAATTGAAACTACGATGGGATACAAATGCCTACTCTCGAGCATTGTTCTACGTCTTGTGCAAATATGACTCTTCTCACACACATTTGTATTATAAATGAGGTGGACGAATCAACTTTGTGTAATTATTATTTTTTAACTTCAACATTTTCACTTCCCTTCTCAATTTTAACAATACGGATTTGGTTCTTAGTTTGCACTAGTTATTACTTTCTTCTTATTCTTATGGATTGGTATATTTTTAATTAGAATCGTAATCCACTTTTAAATATGTGGCCAATCCTGAGATCCAAGCTAAATTGGCTAGTAAGTGAATCAACCAAAGATTATGATGTTCATATTCTCCAATATACCAAACTCATCCTAGCAAAGTAACCAAGTAGCCATTGATGACACATAAAATAAAATAGAAAAACAAATAGAGCAATACAAAATTTAGTATTTCCAGGCAAACCATATAATCAAACCTGTGTGTGCTACGGACCACCAAAAGATATGTATACGTCCCCACGATAAATATTGGCAGTTCATTAAATATTTGCATTATTGATTAATATGAATTTTAATGCTAATTGATATTTATATTATATATTTTACTTTTTAATAAAAATATTTGGAATTTATTATCAACATAAAATAGCGTGTTGTCATAAATATGGATTTATATTTATTTAATTTACTTATAATATTAATTAAAATTAGTTCCAGTAAGTGAAACATAATTTTTTCCAAGTCATATGTTTATATATATTTTATAATTTGAGAAAATCTACCTTTGCTTTTATTCCAATCGTCAACATAAATAATATATGATAAAACTAAAAAACACAATTTTTTGTCTTTTATTTTTCTTAAAATTATTATGTTATATATTATTTCATTTCATATATATTTTTAATATGATTTTTTTAAAACTGCAATATCACAGCTAATTAGTTATAGCTTATTCTCGGGTCAGTTATCAGTTATCACAATTGTTTAGCCATTTAAAAATGGGACAATTACAATCAAGCCCAAAGGAAAAGATATGATTATTAAAAAGTCTCAATAACAATCTAACCAAGTTCTAAAGTGAAGAATAAGAAATTCTGAGACTTTTTTTGTAATTATTTTTTTCAATTGGGACCTGATTATAATTCTCCTTTTAAGAATCACTAGTGGCTTAAATTAGTACCCTTGGAAAACCTAAAAGTTTAAAACTTAAGAGCTTGGGCGTACCAAATAAAATAAATTTGACTAAGAATATGAAGATTCATAGCTAAATCGATTTAATTCTAAAAATAGTGGTTCAAAACTCTATTTTAATTAGCTCTTGAAAACTCTTTCCATGATTGATACATGGCACTTGCCTTGGGCAAAACTCATGATTAGGTTAATTAGTTACATACTATACTCAATAAATTAACTCACACAACCCGTTTCTTTTAAAAATAATAATCGTGTTGCACATTAATAAAATCTCAAATTAACCATATGTACCTATTATTAAAAAAACTGGCCCCCACATTTTCTTTCTTTCTTTCCTTTTTGAGTTTAGGTGCTAAAGTAGTTTCATTATAATATTTATCTAAATACAAAAATACACATCGTGAACCTTTCAAAACAGAGCAAAGCTCACACATCTCCATTAACGGTCAACAGGCTCTCTCTTCAAACGGTGAACATAACTACAGTTAACAGAAATTAGAGTTTTGTTCTATTTTAAGAGGTTCACGTACACTCTTAGATACCAGATGTGCTTAAAGAATTCATAGGTACTTACATCTTAACCCTTTTTTTATTTCGTGAAATGTCCCCCATATTTTCAATAATTGCTGAGTTATTAACCGCTTTCGGGGCCTTTGCAACATAGACTAAAGACTTCGTAAGTCAAGTCAAGGATGTGGCCGGAGCTCCTTAATTAGATCTGAACCAAACCTCAAGCTTTATTGCTTACTGCGCAAAGCTCTTGAATAGTCCATCTCCTGCCCCTTTCCTTAATCTCTCATTTGGTCCTTTTGGCCAAATCTGATGGAAGAGTCTCAGCATTTACCAGTTCGCTTTGTTAGGAGATATATACCCAAAATTTGAAGGTATGATTGGCTTCTTCATTTTCCTTTACTTTCTGATTTGCCATCTCCTCAACTACATCTCTGCTTTTCTCTTTTCCCATCATTTTTATCGCTTGCTCTTGCCGTCAAGGTTGTAGATTTTCTTTGTATCAATCTTACTCTTCTTTCCTTTTCCTAAGTGTTGTGCTGAAGAAAGATACTGTTCGCTCTTTTTTGTTTTTTGTTTTTAGTGTTTTACTATTTCTGTAATTTTTATTTGTCATATGGGGAAAAACAACGGTATTCGTTTGTTTAAATCATTAGTTATAGCCTTGAGGTAAAAAACACCATCAGTAATAATCCTAAATGGTGTAAAAGTTTTTCCTTTCTTTTGTTTTCTTTTCTATTTTTGGACAATTACCATGATTGAAAGTTAAAAAAATCTTTTGATGTATGGGTTTCACAAGAAAGAAGTGTTAATGTGCTAACGACTCTAAAAAATAATTAACATTTAAAAATTATTGCTTTTTGTCAAAATAAAATTCATTGTAAACTGAAAAAAAAATTTAATTGACACGGTCGGCAAACTAAAATAATTATTCCTCATATATCTTAGATTTTAATTTATCGTCTGTAGCACAGTCCTTTTCATATCAGGGGAATACACTATAGATTTTAGTCCTGTCTTCTTTAGTTAGTTGAATACAAAGATATGCTTATTTTGTGTTCATCTCTGTTTTGTCCTCTTTCTCATTTTCACGAGAATCTCATATCCACTCTGATTAAAAAATGAATTATTAAAATTTAATATATTATAACATTATTATAAATGTAAGGGTTAAGGTGCGTCCAATATCCTGAAGTATTTTCTCGGATGGGTCCAGTAGCTTAAAGTATTTTTTGGTGGATCTAACACCTTGAAATATTTTTTTAAAATATGTCTAGCATTTTGAAGTATTTTTTAGTATATTTAGCACCCTAAAATATATTTTTTTGTGCGTTCAATACCAAGGCAAAAAAATTTTGAGGATGTTAGATGCACACAAAATATTTAGGGTACTAAATGCATTTGAACTCTAAATATAAACAAATAATTTTTTTGAATGGAATAAAGAAATAAATTTAAAACGGCGGTTAAAATTTAACCTGTACAGTTCAAAATAAAGTACAAAAATAAAAAAAATTAATTTATAAAATATTATAATAATAGGTTGATAAAGTATTAAATTTGAAACATCTGTATCTTTTTTAATCTAAAGACAAAGATGAGATTTTGAGAAGAACATTATAAAAAATAAAAATAAAGAGGAAAGGATCTGCTTCATATTTTTATTACAACATGACTTTTTTTATATTACTTCAATTAATAAGTATATAATAACAACTTTATAAAAATTAGTGGAGTTAGTTAAAATAGTTATTTTTTTGTAAAACATCAAATTATTCTTTACTAAAAGTCATAAGTTAGAGGAGTATGGTTAATTAATTATGAAGTCTTATAAGTTAGTGATGCAAGATGGAAAATTTAGTTTTAAACAAAATATGTTTTATTATGAAACATGCTGAAAGTTCTTATCATAAGAGCAAGTTAAGAGAGAGTATAAAGTTATTTAATTGTCCCTTTTAGTACCCAACTGTCATTCTCCTTGTATAGTACGGAGGCAGATGATAAAGGCACAAACTAAAATACTCCCTTTAGTCCTAATTGTAGAACATATTTAACTACATGGTTTTTAATTAAGGAGTGGTGGAACTGATATGCTTGAACTGGTAGAAAACATGTAAATTTCAGTTTTTATCTTTTTATTGAAAATTAATGACCACAATAAAGTGCCGCTGATAAATTAAAAATATGCAAAAATTTGCTGCAGAGGGACAAAACCCTTTTTTTGGGGGGAAAAAAAAGAGTAACTACTTCACATTTACCTTATGTTTAGGGCTAAATAGAGGTTTAAAATTTTGCCCTAGAGGAGCATATAAAAGTACCATCTTTAAGATGACTAGAATGAAAGGGAAACCACTGTCTCTGGTTTTGATGAAGCAGTGGGAATATTTACTAGAAAGAGTGGTGAATGATATCGTACACTGCTCCCTCACCTCCCAGAAATTAATATAATTTATTTAAGTATCATTAATAATTGGGAGAAAGACGTTTACTTCTACTTCAGATTGCACAATTGAGTTCATGCTACTACCTCCAGAGAGTGACTTGGTTCTGAGACGTTCAAATCAAAGTATCGTTCTATACCTGACATTACCTGATGAAGACATTCCACAATCCTTGAGAACGACATGATTGAAGCTTTCACTATGAAAAGAACCCATAGGATGGATGCGAGTATGCCCAGCAATGGAATTAAGATGAGAAGAAGCAGCACAAGGACAAGAAATCCGAGCAGGGGACCAAAGGTTCTGATGACGGGAAGGTAATAAGGCTCTTCACTTTCAAGTTTAAATTCTGCAATCGAACTCACAGCATAGAGGCACAGGATGACAAAAATGCATGCCATAATGGTCGCATGCTCATCAAATAGAGATTTTCTTTTGAATTGGTATTCAACTTGAACATAGCCACCGAGCGCAGTAATCAGAAACATAATGACAACGTGGAGTTTCTTCCTGTAGGAACTGCAATGCAAGAAGATAAAATTGTATTATATACATATAGCTAGTAGCATTCAAGAAAGTTTTGATTAAATCTTGAATAATACAAACAAATCCAAAAAAAGTTGCAACTTAAGGGACAAGGGAAGGTGATAACATAACGACGATGGGTTGGAGGCTGCTCGCTGCAGATCAGAACCAGCTTTCCGCTGCTCCAAACAATTAGGGCATCCTTGTGATTCGCTTTCTCTCACTAGCTATGGTCACCAGAAAAAGGTATTAAAGGAGAATAATTATCGTTTTAGGTTTTGGCAAATTTGTTGGATTCCTATAGTTGGTATGAATCTCTCAAGTATATATAGTGGAATCTTAAAGCAAGTGATATATATATATATATATATATATATAGATGTCTTCTACCTTCCCTTTGAGCTTTGAGTTCCGAACATGTCATGAGGAATTGGTGAATTAGGGCATATGAAGAAAAAATTAAAGTTTTGCTGTGGATAGTAGGCAGGGTGGACTCTGAAGAAGGGTCCACCAGGAGGATGAGAAAGTTGCTTAACGTCAGCTTCCATTAAAGGACGAGCAGGACGAGCCATAGAAGTGAAAACTAAAGAAGACAGCAAAACCTTGAAGAAAGTGAAAACTACATTCAGCTCTTAGTACTCTGTATCAAACCATGGGGTTGCAGGAGAGACCATAGCCGGGAAGCTTTTTCATCAAAGGATCGGACATTTATAATAGCGTCTTGATTAATTACTGTGCCTGAGGGCCATGATCATGTGAGGAAAAGATCAACTTGACTCAATAGGAAGCCTATCAAATCAATCTCTCAACATGCAAGTACATTAGAATTTCATAGTTAATTTAATATTCTCTCTGGTACTTCAATTAATGTACGGAGCGATGGAGGGCTTGTTTGATTTTATTATATTAATTTTTTTTAGAACAAATCTTGAAATTTTTTTTTAAAAAAATCTGTTTAAATCATCATTTTGAAAAACAACTGAAAAGATAAAGTGAAAGGTGAAATGAAGGAGTAGTTTGCTTTGTAGGCATGATTGTCGTTAATGAAAATATAATGTTTACTACCTCTTCTTTAAATTTATAGAACAAAAAGTAAGAAGACATTAAATAAATGTTCTAATCTTTTTATTTTTCAGAAAAAATTTTAATTTAACTTATTTTTTTCCCAACATATCCGATAAAATACAACTCTAAACATGTCTCTTATTTTTTCTTTTTCTTACCAAACTAAAAACTATTTTGAAAACGGATAATCAAACAGGTTGATAAGATCTTGCTATCCGTGGTGTAACCTTAACTCTGTTTGGATGGAAAGAAAACAACGAGAGAAGAAAAGTGAAGTGACTACATCCTTGTATTTGGATAGAGGAGAGAAAATTCATGACACTTACCATGACAATAGTATCCTTATTTAATTTTTATCCCATTGTTTAAGTAATGTCATAAAAAATAAATTCAAATAAAAAATTAACACCATCTAAAGACTAAATTTAAACTAAAATGAAATTATTTTTCATAATTTATTTCAAAATTAAAACATTGAAAAATATATTAGCTCACAAACTAAAATAATAAAAAATTTAAAACAAAAATAATGAATATAATACATCAAAACAAAAATAAAGTTTTCTTTTAAAAATAGAGCTCTTTTGATTTTATTCATAATTTATAGTTATAACATAATAATAATGATGATCATTACATAGGTCACATTACTGTAAAAATAATATTCACTGCCTCTTCTTTATAAATTTATAGAAAAAAAAGTAACAAAACGTTTAAAAAAAGTTATAATTTTTTTATTTCTAAGAATAAATTTTAACTTTTGGTTTTCAGAACGTATAACCAAAGACACGATTTTAAATCAACATGCCTTTTTTTTTTTTTTGAAAAAAAAAAACTGTTTTTAAAAGGGATAATCGAACAGGCTAATAATCCTGCTACGCAAGCTGCAACCTCAAATGTGAGATGAACGCATGCAACTACGGGAAGAAACTTCATGGAAATTACTCAGCTTGAGCGCGTTGTCGCCAATATCTTCTGCTTTATTTGACTCCTAGGCGCAACATGGACAAGTCGTAGAGTGTGTTTGGGAACACGTTACAAGGCCCCAAACTCACCTATTTCATTCCAAAAGCTACTTTAGGCAATAGTTATATATTTGGGATGGCGTTACTAATAAAGGATTTTTGTTCCAAAAGCTCAGTTAAAGATGAAGCCAAATTTTCCTACTTTTGAGCGCAGCACGGTAGGATGAGATATTTTTATAAACATTCAATGGCCTATTTTGACCAAAAAAAAATCAATGGCCTGTGAAAATTAATTTACAGGAGCTGCCCTTCTATTGTCTCTCTTTTTTCTCTGCTCGCCCAGCGGTTAGTAGTATTTTACTATGACAGCTGCCGACTTTTTTATTTGTTCAATAATAAATTATTGATAATGTTGATATTGCATAATTTTTACTCCAGAAAAATGTTGATAAGGGAGACCATTAGGACTTAGGAGGGATTAATAGTACGTGGCTGGTAGAAGATTTTCGCATTTTCTATTATTGTTTTCTCGTATTTCTCTTAAAATTTTCATATTATGTAAATACAATATATATAATAGTATATATATTCTGAGCAAAAATATGTATTATTTAATAAATATAATATATATTTGAGCAAAAATAGAAATATATATTATTTAATAAAATTCATATCCTTTTCAATTATTTTATAACTAAACTGACTTTTTTCGTAATAATTCAAACAATTTCTACTTTTACAAACTGATTTTTTCTCAAAAAAACAATCCAAATATAAATGACATTATATTATTTGACTTTTATCTAAGTCGGATTGAAAGAAAAGTTATTTAGCTACCATTAATCCAAACATGTAGCCCTGTAGGGCCTATTCCTCTTTCTCTCTTTGCGATTATTTGGCATATAATATTTGGAGGGGCTAAATCTAGCGTCCAAGTTTGCATTTTAGTAATGAACAGCTCTCATTAAAAAGATGGAAAGACTTCAATCAAAAAAAAAAAAAAAAAGATGGAAAGACGGTAAGTTTTCCGTGCGCGCATGGATGGGTTGGGAAAGAGACCTATGACAATTTTCGAAATAAAACCACTCAAACGTAACTGATTCCCAAATATGCTAAATATTGCATGAAAAATGAGAGGCAAAGGTGTGCTTTTAGTGTTAAAACAGAGTAATATCGCACTAATTTAACAGCAAAGTGGGGGGTGGGGAGCATATGAAAAACCGATGAAGGTGTTAAACTGAGTAAATGACAAAGACCATGAAGTATATGATAAACAAGTATCAAAGAATATGAGGTATCGTAGAAGCGGATGGTAAACAACTTTCGACATGATGGTGCTTCCTTTCTAATGGTACTGCACTTGTAATACCCATTGTGATGCAAATAAATAATTAAATCAAAATTGCATACAAAGTTTGATTCGATGAATTAAATTGCAAGAGTTGGAGATTCATTGTATAATTTGATGAATTCAAAATGTTTGCGATTATGCTGAAGGAATAGGAAATGGATTAATACCCCTAGGGTAGGGTAAGCCATCGGTTGTCTCTATCTTACAGCTCTTGTGCAAAAATTTTCGGAGACAAAATTAGACTTCAGCCCTACAAAAAATTGTCATTTTAGAATGTTACCATCAAAACATTGAAAAGATATTTTCTCTTTAAAATGAAGGGATGAGAGTGAAATCTTATATGAAGTTAGAAGACCAAATGTGTGTTTTTGCCAAAGAGAGTTAAAATTAATTCCAGAGTTTTTTTATAAATAAAAACAAACGTATTTTAGACGAAAATTTGTAATTACCCCGTAAGATGGCATTCATTTTCCACACTGTTTTTTTTAATCTTTTAAAGTTTTGTAGAATGATAAATTTGACCACCCATCACCTTCGCATTGTGCTTAAAAAGGTGCTTTTGCTGCGTTGTTTTGATTGGTTGTCGTGGAAATTTTCTTCATAGCCAGTATAAGCACGTACAGCTATTTCCCTTTTGTGAATGATTCAGGCCGTTGTTGACCCCTTTTGATGTCCCAAAAGTTCAATTTAAAAGTAAAATATAGCAGTCATTCCTAAATTTCCTGGCACTGCTATAAAAAGATCTATTTTTGTCTCTTATGGAGTTTTTTTTTTAATCTGTTTAGAAAAAGCCATTAATGAAGGAGACTTAAATAGTAAGTATTTAGTTGTTTGGTGCCAACAGACGAAAAAATGAGCCTCCTATATTGGTATGATCTAGCCATAATGGACAAATAGATGGTCATATATTCATCTGTTCATCTCAGAATAAAATTAAATTGCGGAAATCTCCCCACTATTATAAAAAGTTGTATGAATCTTTTTTAAAGTTAAAATGCTTGTTACAAAAATTTTTCTTATTTAATTAATAGAGAATTTATTATTTTTATCCATCCAAACATTAGTTGACCATTAAATTTGACTTTTAAACTTTTATTTTGGCCAAAATACCCCTATTTAACATTAATAATTATTTAAGTATTACAAAAAAGTTATTTTTATACAACACAAAAATAACTCTAATAAGTATATTTTCAGACTTTCACATATGTTGTATATTATAAAATTTTAAAATTTTGCATTTTTATCACATTTATTCTTTATTTTTCTTTTAAATGGCCAAAAACATATTTTAAACGTGTATTTTTTTTTACCATATAGTATAAATGAAGGAGTTTGAGAAATTATATAAATAATTTAAATTTAAAATTTAAAATTTTTAGACACACTTTTTGCTACAAATATTTATAAACACGTTTAGTCAAATATATATTTATTAGCAAAATTAATCAAGTTTTTAATCAATATTTTTTTCAATTTCATCTTTTTGGTTAAATCGTTTATCAATTTCTTAAAAGTTACGCAATACGACTTAGGATATTTAAATTTTCAACCGAGCGAAGTGTTTTCAAAGCGCAAGAAAAATGAAAATAAAATAAAAAATAAGGGCAAAAGTGAACACCCTACATACTTTTAATTTTCTTATAAAATCTTCTAACGTAGTTTTGGTTAAATGAACTAAAATATTTGTCAACAAAAATTATACATATGGGGCGAACTCATCTATCAAAATCAATTTTAATACAGAAATATATAATAACTATTATATCTTCTCTGTGAATTTTAAATTTTAAATCCACAATGTTTGGGAAGAGAAAAATAAGCGGCCCATCTCTCTTACACACAGCATCTACAATTTTCAGGATCAATCGGTCTAATGCATAGGAGCACTCAAGACATTAATATAAATACAATTATGGATTTTTATGAAAAAATATCTACATAATTTTTATACTAATTTTTTCCTATTTACTTTTTAACTGTTTGAGTCATGTCAAAAAAAGAAAAGAATATTTAGGTTTGTTAGTTTCATTTTTGTTGCCATAATTTTTAGGGAAAATTAAAACAAAAAAATTTAAAGGGAATGATATGTACTGGGAGGATGTTAAAAATTGCAACTATTTAGAAGGAATAAAAATCAAAATAAAAATATAACAAAATAAAGGGCTGGTACTCTTCGATTTTCATTATTTTCTTAATTAAAATCATACATTATAAAAATTTTACAACATAATTATATATACTAATGCTCACTCAAATTCGACCCCCAAGATGCCGCCCATACTTTCGGTCTGTTTGGCATGGCGATTTGAAGGGGAAAAAGTAACTTATAAATATAAAAAGTCAGTTTGTAAATTTAAAAGTTATTTGTTATAGTTTTTCACCTATCTAATTTATGAGTCAAAAACTATTTTTTTAAGCATGACTGCAAAATCACATAAAATTTACTTATGACTTATACAAAAGTAGCTTTTTAGAATTAAAAGACATTTTTACCTTTATATTTATATCTATGGTGTTCTTATGCTTTTCTCTGTATATTTTTTATACTTTCCAATCAGTTTTTAGTTATTTGTTTTAATATTTAAAAACAATTTTTAACAGTTGTTATAATATTTTTAATTTTTAATATTATTTTTCACTCTATATTTACATAAATTATATAAAGTATATCATCTAATTAATTATGTAATATTATTTGGTTTAAAAATTTTCATATTAATATGATTTCTAATTTAAATATATTTCATTAATTAAATATAAATTTATCATATTATAATAATTTAAAATTATTATATTTTGTAAATTCATATTTTTAATCATTTCTCATTATTTAATAAAAGTTATACCCATTTTTTTCATTTTGCAAACCAAACTTACTTATTCAATCATAATCCGAACAACTTTTTCCCTTTACAAACTAACTTTTATAAAAATCATTCTAAACACAAATCACACCACTTAATATAACTTTTACCCAGTCTCACTTTTCTAAAAGTTAGATTAAAAATAAGTTATTTTTTCTACTTCTAATTCAAATTGACTTTTTATATTTGTATGTGTGTATACACTTATGTATGGGATACAAGTCTCTCACTCATTTGTTTTTTTTTTCTGTAATATTAAAATTAGGAGTCAAATTAATTCAAAAGCCTGTTTTTCAAACTTCAAAGTAAATTAGTTTCATTTAGTTTAAATTTTTCATACTAGGCTATGCATGCTAAGATATTTTATGAAAAATAACATTTGTTTTGCTTTTGATTAAAATCATAAAAGAATAATTTTATTATTAATTTATTCCAAATTTTATAATATCCTTGTGCGTCTATATATTTTCTTATCAACGTTCTTACCTTATTTTAAGAAATTCATTAAACTAATTTTTAAAAATAATTAAAAATACAATTCCTTTTCCATCTAAAAATATAATTCCTTTGATTATATTATATTTAAGAGGATGAACTCCTCAAAGAAATAAAGAAAGAATTACAAAATAGAGAAAACTGAGCAATTTGTCCTCACTGCCACTACCAAAAAAAAAAGAAAGAAAAGAAATTAGCTGCAACATTTAGCAACAAAACTTATTCCGTTGCATATTCATCGTAAACTTGGTCACGACTGAATTTAATGACGAAATATTTTGTTCTATTGTTAAATTTCGTCACTAATCTATTACTGATATGTTGTCAAAGGATTAGTAAGGGAATTACTTCTATTCCAAAACATTTTGTGATGGAATTAGTACTGAAAAAAATTTCTCACTAATTTCTATGAGTAGTTCATCACAAATAACTTTAATATAAATGTATAAAAATTATTTTTAAATATTTATCACTAAAATTAAAATGTAATATATGATAAATTTTCAATAATATATTATACATGAATTAAAAAATACAAATATTATAAATGAAATTAAAAATAAAATGTATAATATACATATTATTTTTTTATTATTTTGAAAAAAAATATAAAAATATATTAAATTATATATATTATATTTTATTTTTCATTTAAAATATTATATTTATATATGTAAAACTTTGGCTCGCAGTGCTTCTCATCTAAATTAAAAAAAATGTTTCAGTACACTTGTGGGAGGTTATGAAGGGGTTTGAGAGGTGGTGAGATGGCCGCAAGTGATGGGGAGACGCGATTGCCACCGATGAGGTGGTAGTCTCTGGCGTGACGCGTAGTAGTAATGGACGATTCTCATGTAGTATTTTAAATTTACAAAATAAAAAAATTAGTGGTGGATCAGGAGAGAAAATTTTTTGTCAATAATTAGGGATGAAATTTCTATTGCTAATAAATGTGTAATTAGCTATGAAAGTAGCTAATTTATCGCTATTTTTTTTTTGTAGTGTGTTGTGGCGCAAGACATTTAGTTTTTGGTCAAAAATTGGGAAAAGTGGCTGGGAAAGCTTCCCACTAAAAATTTTATTGGTAAAAAAGACTTAATAAATTTGTAACATAAGAGTTATTGATACCTTGTAAATTTTATACACATAAAGTACTAATACTCTAATTTAGGCCCTTTTAACTCCAAAAAAAAAAATTACTGGGGAAACTTTGCCCAAATTTTTTTCTAAAAGTTTGCGTGCTTTTTGCTTAAGGCCGGGATTAATGAAAATTGGGGCAAAGACGCAGAAATTGAAGTGAAGGAGCTTGTGGCTCCACGGATTCACACAATTATCAGTAGGAACATCAATAAATTTTGCTCGTAACAGTCAAATAGTTAAGATGTTGTGAAGAAAATAGGAAAAATGACAAATAAAGATCCCGAATTACCAAAATTACACAGAGATCACCTGAATAAGCAAAATTATCATGAAAAACCTAGTCCCATATTGCAAATATGAAATCTTAGCAACATGTTTGAAATGTCCCTAAGCCAAGTTGTAATTTGGTCAACTGAAATTGTCATTTGTTAAAGTAAACTTGTTATTTCCTATAATCAACTTGTCATTTGGCATATCTTCAACTAAGTTGTGATTTGATCTATTGAAGTTGTCATTTGCTAAAGTGAACTTGTCATTTGGCTGAGGGGTATTTCAGACATTTTGCTAAGATTTCATATTTGCAATATGGGATTGGGTCTCTCATAGTAATTTTGCTTATTCAGGTGACTTCTGCATAATTTTGACAATTTGAGAGTCTTTATTTGTGATTGTCTCAAGAAAATATATGTAGTTGGGGTTCCCTTATTTTTATTAGAGGAAATCATTGTGTGATCCTAACAAATGAATGTAATTGTAAAAAAGTCCCTAACAAGTTAATAACAAGTTTTACTACAGGAAAATGATAACAATATCTATCCTACCTACTTGTTATTGAAATTTTTTGTTGATTATATTTTTTTTGTTGATTATCTTTTTTAGGACCTCATAATAATTTTCCCTTTCCATTTTCATTATGGGCGCCATCTTTATCTTTCAAAGTTGTATTAAAAATTGAATTATTATTTTGATACTTCTCTGTAAATAAATCTAGAGCCTCCCATTGCCGGCAGACTTGATTGGCTGATAAAATATTCCATATTTCTGGCCTCCCCTCTCTTTCACTTTCTTCTCCCCCTCCTTTCTCTTCGTCTCTTCTCACCTTCCTTTCCCTTGTTTCACGTCAATTTTCCATGGTAGAAAACGACCCCTAGATGGAAATTGGATCATCATTTGCTGAGGGAAGGTCGGCAGGTGTTACCAATGGCGTAGAAATCTCAGTCTTAATTTGGTCCTTTAATTTTCAGTCTTCTTTTTTTTTACCTGAATTTTCAGTCTTCACTCACGGGAAATAATGCTACTTTCGCAGAACTTTCTTTACTTATCTTCTATATCTTAGTAGGTCGGTGTGATCCGCATCGGCATATGTATGTTCTACATTTATTCGTTCTTTTTTACCAGTCTATTATAAAATATACCTTTCTTCCTAAGTTGCAATCATCATGTTTTTTAGCTTAATTAACACGTTATTTATGTATATGATTTTAGTTTTTAAATTTATGAAATCATGCTTAAGCACCAAAGCCTCTCTGTGGAAAAAATATGTAAAAGGAAAATAATTGAAATATATAATTTATCTCATTTAATATTCACACGCAATGACTTCAATAGTCACTCATATCAAATTTATTTATTACAATAGAGTAAGACGACATGTACAATTCTGTGAGAGAATCTTTTAAGCAAATTCAAAAGGCAAGCCCCACATATATCTCGGATTACTAATATACCTAATGAATGACAAATAAAATGTTGGACCGGCACATACGGTGAGGCAGAGTGCGCGCAAACCAATACATGATGCTTGGAAAGTAAATCGTCATGCATTCTTAACAAATACTTAATGATTAACTAAATTATTTGAAAATAAGGTTGTCTTTTTTATTTTTTTTAAAATTAAGCAAATACTCCATCGTTTTTGGCTGTTCTATTTTTACGCTTCGGATCGGAATCTAGTTTTGCTCATACGAGGAGTTTTGCTGCCAGTTCACTGCGGGAATGGTGATTGGATTGATGATAAAATAGAATTTCAGGTCTTAAACAATGATTTGATTGATGATAAAGAAAGAAAATTCTTCATTCAGTTCTCTCCAATAACAATAGAAAAAAAGATTGATCAAATTTTATTAAGCCTGATTTAGTAATTATTTAGCAAAAAATGACCTGGTTATTAAATGATTGAACAACTAAAAGCAATTTATTTACAATACTTAATTGAATTCATGAAAAGTCACCATGGCAATAACTTGGTAACTCAAACAGTCATCACTAAAAGTTTTTTAACGGTGACAAAAGTCATCAATAAAAGTTTTCAGTGGCTATAAAAAGTCATCACCATAGTGACTATGGCTGATACTTATCACCAGTAACAAAATGAGTCATCACTGAAAGTGAGATTTAGTGATGGCTTTTATTACCACTAAAAATAGAAATTGTGGCCACTAAAAATATACTTTCAGTGGTAACTAATTGTTGCCTCTAAAAAGTAATTTCATTAGTGACAATGAAAGTCATTACAGAGAGTATCTGCCACATCATTGCCTCTGGTCACTGCCACATGTTGTCACATCATTGTCACCTCAGTAGCCATCCATGTGTCAATGCCTCCTTGCATCACATCACCAACCAATATTTTTCTCCTCATGATAGCCTCTTCCCAAGATCCGAACCCGGGATCTCCTCTTTGCCACATGAAGCCTATTACCAATACCATGTGAGCTAGAACGAACGTGCAATTGTTTCGTCCAAAATTATCTATATTGAACATAAAAGAAAAATAAATTTTCAAATAAAGTTATTAATTTTTATATATTAATTTCTAATGTAATATTTATATGTTGAATTATTAATTAACATATTCAATAAATACAAATATAAATAAATTAAAATAATAGTATTATACTAATTATATTCATATTTTAATTCTTTTCCTAAAACTTTTACATTATCTTATTAGTGTTTGTTATTTTAAATTTTTAAATATAAATTTACATTAAATTATAGTTTATAGAAGAATTAGGAAAGAATTTGGATCCTTTACTCATCTTTTTTTTTTCCTTTTCTTTCTCCACATCTCATTCCCATGTTAAGTTTATATTTATATTCATATTTCAAGATAATATATTTTAAGATAATATTAAAAAAGATTTGAATCCTCGTATTAATTATAAAACAGTTGAGATTTAATGTCTTATAAAATAATGATAGTAATATTGCATAAAAATACATAAATAAATTAAAGCTATTACAATTTCTTAACATTTCCCAATTATATCTCTAATTTTGTCCATAATAATATATTGATTGAGGTATAGGAGAATATGAAAATTTTATATGACCTAATATATTCCCTTCTTCCTGATGTATGAGGGTGAAAAAATTAGAGTAACAAAACATATAAATACATATATAAATATATAGACACACACATACATACATAGCAAAACACATAAATAAATTTTATTTAAAGTATTGATTTATGCATAAATCCTATCAAAATGGAATATCATTACCATATTTTATTTTTTTAATGATAAAATGAAACATTTAATGTTTTGAGACGTTAAATATTACATTCAAACAAACAAATTACATTTGCTGGTGAGACAAAAATTGTTATAAAAAATTATACTTTTAGCAGCGATTCTAAAAATTGTCACTAAAAGTCACACTTCCAGCGACAACAATTAAAGTTGCTATTGAAAGTTAAACTTTCAATGACAATATTTTGAAATCGCCGGTAAAAGTCACTTTCTTTCAGTGTGACAATTGAAATCACCGTTAAAAGTACAACTTTTAGCAATGACCACAAAAAATCATCACAAAAAGTCACACTTTTAATAGTGACTTTTCACTTTTAATGGTAACTTCAATTATCACTGTTGAAAGTTATCGTTGAAAGTCGGTTTTTTTTGTAGTGTATTTTGAATAGAAACTTAGAGAATTATACTCTATGTAATCTTTTTAATTAATAATAGTTTGTTTATTATAAAATTGTTGATTTTAATTACATGGTTTCCTTATCTAAATTGATATTGATATTTATATAATATAAATATTATTTTAAAAAAATACCTTTACTTGACCGTTATTATAAAAAAAAAAACATCATTTAAAGGCATCTTTGTGTGACCGTTCCTTTAAAAGAACGATCGAGTAAAGGATCCTTTTGTGATGAAAGAAATAAGAGAGTAAATGGAAGAAAGAAACAATGAGCAAAAAAATAAAAGAGAATGTATGGAAAAAAATAATGCATTTAATTAGGAATATAGCTAGTAAAAATATATTTACTGTTCGGAGGATTCCAAAATAGATTTTATAAAAGCGACTTAGGGTGTGTTTGGATGAAACCAAACCGTGGTTTGGAAAAGTGATTCTGGAGAATAGATTCTGTGAAGAATAGATTTTGTAAAAAAGTGATTCTGAGAAGTGAGAGTGTTTGGATAGTTGTTATCAGAAGCACTTTTTATATATACAAATTACTAAAAAAAAGACATAAATTAATATGATAATTACAGAAAAAATAGATTTTATGATATATTTTAATTTGAAGGAATAAAATTGTTAATAATATGTTTTTTTACCAACATAATTAATAATACATAAGATAATATAATTAATAAATAATTAATGTGTATATATATTTATAAAATATAAGATTAAATATATTTATAAAAAAATATGTTTATAAAAAAAATAACAAGATACATATCATATAGGTCCTCACACTCTCTCTTTTTTCTCCAAAAGCAAAAAAATTTTGCTTTTTCCAAAACCATGATTTTGGAGTCAAGACCATGGTTTTGACCCAAAACCATAGTTTTGGTTTTTGGAAGGGTGTTTGGGTGATTTATTCCTCAAACCATAGTTTGGGATGTTACCCAAACACACCCTTAACCAATTCAGATAGTTGAATCTTACAAGAACCCAGGGAGAAATATGCTAGGCACCTATCAGGTCTGCAACCTAACTTGGTTAAGCTTGGCCAGTTTAGCAAATAGGGTAGGCTTTTTAATTTAAAGCTGGCTTACAGGCTGGCTAGACTAATTGTTAAATATATTTTTATATTATATAGGTAGTCAAATTCCTTTAAAATCTCAGGGTTTGTTTGACTTTTAGCCGCTACATTCAAAAGCACTCGCTCACTCGATGCTCACACTCTTCTACGTACTCTTCCCTCCTCATATTAGTGCCCATCGCCGGCCAGTGGCCGTTCATCTTCCTCTACTTCACACCATGATGTTGGCGCTTCGTTCATGTTTTGAATCTTTCCCACAGCTTCTTGTTGCATTTGAGATCGAAGCATAGATGTCTCCCATCTCAGATTTTTATTTGTATCATTTTCCTATCCCAAGCATCCTCAATAATTTATTTGAGTTTATTTTTCCTGTTGTTGAGCATGTACTGAGCTCTCACTAAGATATTATTTTTCGAAAGAATATGCTAAGGCTTTGTGAGACTCTTTTTTTCCCTCGTAAATGATGTTGCTAAAGCAATATTATGGCAATATTTATATTCATGTTAATTATCTTTTTCTTATTTTCAAAGATCTGTGTATGGTCTGCTTTTACTGGAAAAAGAATCTACATCTGCTTCTTTCGGTTAAAACTTCTGCGAGTTTGTTCATTGCCAAAGTCAATAAAATATCTTTAAATAATTTGTAATAAAATCTTAAATGTTATCTAATAACTCTTTAGAATAATTTATAATAAAAGTTAAATTTTATTTCAATGACAGATAAGCTTTAAATAGGCTCAAAACCATCGGGCCAAAAGAAAAAAAAGGCTCAAA
Source organism: Neltuma alba (assembly GCF_004799145.2). NCBI lineage: Eukaryota > Viridiplantae > Streptophyta > Magnoliopsida > Fabales > Fabaceae > Neltuma > Neltuma alba. The sequence continues at coordinate 343,269 of NW_021635079.1, read as the reverse complement.
ACCTCTTGAAAGCCCACACTTTTAAATATATAGGCTTAAAAGCCTACTTACAGTTTTTAAGGCCTAATACATAAAGCCTTTTTAAAAGCCTACTAAATAGGTTTTTAAAAATACTCAAGACATGACCAGGTCTACAATAGCCCAAACCTGAGCCTCAACAATAGCCTAGACATAGGCGCAAATCTAAGCTCAAGCTTTAAACTGTTATTATAAGCTCATGCTTATTTGGCGAAATTTGGCTGGGCTTGTTTCCACCCGCACAATAACCTAAGATAGTAATTTACCCAAGGGAGATGATTACTTTTTCCATCCTTGCACGTTTGCGTTGCTAGCTAATGAAGGTGATTTTTGGTTGTTTAAAATCATTCGTAGGCCTTAAATAGATCGTTGAATAACTCAGCCTTGGACCTGTATCGATGCGTCATTCGGTAAGAATATCTAGAACCCAATGCTCCACAGTAAATACAAGAGAAAGCTTTGAAAATATTCCAGGAGAAGCAATAGTGACAGCCAGTTACTAAATTGTGGACTATTATATATGTTGTCAGGCTGCTCGCTTACTCTTACCTGTTTAGTAAGCATTATAGTTCAAAGTGAAGTGTAAAATAAAGTTCATAAATTAAAATGACATATGTATACAGATTAAAAAGTATTTATAATTTATATTTTTATTTTCTAATTATACTTTCGTTGTTTAAAAATACTTTTCGGTTAATTAAAAAGTATTTATAATTTAATGATAGGAATGACATTATTTTCAGAATGGACTTAGAAATAACAAGTCCTAATTGTAAAATAACAAGCTTTAAGTTCAGAATCTAAAAACATTTTTTAATGCCCAAAATGATATTATTTCCACAAGTGTCGTGAAAATAACAAGTTTTGATTGTAAAATTCGTAGTATGGAGTTTAGAATACTATTAATGTCTTTTAATGCCGAAAAATGACTTCTTCTTCTTCTTTTAATAAATGTGAGTATTGTGGTCTTTTTTTCCACCATTTCATAATTACTATTTGGGTCTAGATCTTTGATAGGAATTATATAAATTCAAGAATCCAAATTGTAATTTTGTATATTCCAGGGTTTTTATTTATCAGTTTCTCTTTTTTTGTCAAATTTAAAAATTCATAACTAATTATAGAAAACACATATAAGGATGCTCTATATTTCTATTAAAAGTCTTGAAATCCTTTACATGAGAAAAATATTATTCTTGACTGACAGCACTATGTATCAGCTTATAGGATATCCTTTACTATGTACAATAAAATAGTAACGATACTCTAAAAAGAGCTTAAAGTGGACCAACATAATCAAACATTATAAAATTATACTTGTAAGGTCATACTTGGGCATTTGATTACGTATCATTCATCATTATATCAACTATATACACACTAAGGCCTCCTATTAAATTCATACATCTCATGGGATTGGTTATATATTTTATTACTTATGACACGGCATAGTCATGAAATTTGTCACGTCCATTATTTTAACACTTTTGTTACTTCTGGAAGCGCTATAGCTTAGACGAATTATGAATTAAAACCCAAAAACTAAAACTTGCATTTTGATCCTTCGATCTAACTTTAAAAAATTATAACTAAATCTAAAAAAATAGTTTTTGGTTGCTCTAAATTTTTCTTTTTGATGAAGTCTATCATTTGAAGCCGATCATGTTCAGGTTCACCCAGTGAACTCACTTTTCAAAGACACTTATCTGTTTTTCAAATAGAATCTGTCTTAATTTTAAAAATTCATAACTTCTTTTTATAAATTTAATGGACTTGACTTAGGTCCTGTTGAAAAGTTTTTTGGTTCTGTTTGGTATGAAGCATTAAAAATAAAAAAAATAAGGACTGGGATTGAAAATAAAAAACTATATTAAAAGAGTGTTTAATATAAGTAATTGTTTGATACTTAGGATTAGACAAATCCATATATGTAGAAGTGAAAAATACTATGAGAGGAGGTGATATTCCCTAGTACTATTTACATGGGATTGCCTAATTCCATGTGATAAGAGATCATTATACTAAACATCTTTTTAACATATGTTTTCAATCTCAATCCTAATTCTTATCCTTCATTTTTAATGTTTCGTATTAAACGTAATCTTTGTGTTTTGGTTTTGAAATAAATAATTCGAGGACATTTCTATACGTTTGCTACAACAAAACCAGTATGCAAGTTGCGTAACTTAGAAAATCGTGGATCCCTAGCTATATAATGTTCCAAATCAAGCCTATATGCATAACTTTACGTATCATAACATCAAAATAAGGCTTTACATATAATCAGTTAATGATCATCCATAAATTTTTGGCACAAATTACAACTTAGTCCACAAAGCTACCTTGATAACAAACAATTGATCATGTATGTTTCAGTGTGTTTATTACTTCTTTTGTTTTGGCCAAACGTGCGTTTATTACTGGATTGGCAATACTTGGGGACATGTTTGAGTGCTTGAAGGGTTTATTAGATATGCTGCTGAGATTTTCCTAAATTTCCGTCTCTTTTAGGAGCAAGTACTCACAGAGAAAGAGTAATTGTTCATGCTTTACAACAAACATAACTAAAATGCAATAATAATAGGTAAAATGCTACCTTTAAGCTTTCCACCCCTCTTATTGTTTCTTTACTTTTCATATTTGGATCCAATTTCACTTCCATAATATCCAATGGACCTAATTACATATTATCATTAATCACCAAGTCCATTAGAACCATTGAAATCACTAAAATCTCTTTTCTCTTTACTTTGACTTATAGGGTGAAAGCTTTGACTTTTTCATTTTATATTTTAAAATTATTTTCATAACCTATTTCCACATATTTTTGCATGGGAAATCCAAATATGAGCTTATAATTTTTAAAATCAAACTCCTTTCCTCAGTTTTTTTCCTCAAGTCCGAGAGGGTGCCCTTAGATTTTTAAAACTGCACTTTTAAACTTTCATGCTTTCTGATGGTTATAACTTATAAGCTTGATTAAAATCAATCTTCATTCTATTAAAACCTTAACTTATCAGATATGGATTTTATAACAAATTTAGCAGCATCTTCCAACGAAAAATGACCCTCCAAATTAAACAATCAACGACACAATCAAAGCATAAGTCCTCTATACTCATTTCTAAGCCATTTTCTATAGTATAATCATCGAAATATATCATTTGAAGCATCATTAAGCTTCCGGTCACAACCCTAAACATGCCCTAAGCCTCATTCATCTTAAAGAAAATCACAAAAATTGATGCTAGAGGTCATAACTCACTTGTCTCCATGCATGAAACAAGGCAACGTCCCTCCTCATCAGAAAAATAGATTCTCAAAATTACAAAGACAATTGATAATCAAGCCTTTTCCTACAATTATTGGCAGCCTTCTTGTGATGGAAAAAATTATCACTAATTTACTGTTTTTTTTAGTGTTAACTAAGATGATCCTTAATTATCATTTACCCTATAACCAACTTTATCACGTTCTTTATCTCATGTTAGATTAATTAGTGTTGGCCCAAACGCAGGAAACAGAAATTATACTAACAACACATAACAATGAAAAGACAATTCAAGATATATAGCAAGATGCAAATTACACTCCGACACAATTAATGCACTACTGATGCAGTACAATCTAAAAGAGATCAAAGGTCTCTTTATACTCGCGGGCGGTGAAACATTATGCACAGGACTCCAGGCAATCAGTTTAGTAAGAAATAGAGAGAAGATAGACACAAATTCTTTGGCTGGCTCTGAGTAATTACACCTTTTTTCCTTTTTATTTTTCTCTTTATTTCTCAGTTTACTTCTACACTTGAGATTGCATAGGTGAGCCATTTTCATCTTCCTCCGGAAAGTAACTCGGTTCTTCATCGAAGTCTATACCCAAGACTACCTGACGAAGGCATTGCACGATCTTTGGGAACGACAAGATCGCATCTTTCACAGTGAAAAGACCCCATACGATGAATGAGATTAGGCCCAACAATGGCATTAAGATTAAAAGTAGCAGCACAACGACTAGAAAACCAACGAGTGGACCAAAGGTTTTGATGATGGGAAAATAAGGCTCTTCGCATTGAAATGTAAATTCTGCAATCAAGCTCGCAGCATAAAGGCATAGACTCACGAAGATTGATGCCATAATGGCGACATGCTCATCAAATGGAGATTTCTCTTTGAATTGGTATTTAACTTGAACATAGCCACCTAACGTAGTAATCAGAAACATTATTACGACGTGAAGTTGAATCCTGGATGATGATGGACTACAAATTAGGCAAAAGGATAAAGTCGAATTAGCATTCATAGAAGTTTGATTCATGAATTGTGATGAGAACATTATATATACACGCACACATATATTATCGTACAGATATCTAAGGGCGAGAGGCATTATTATTGTTCAGATATGTTTTCCAATCAAAGCTTTTATAAAAGTTGAATGAATCCAAATATCCAAATGTAGTAGTAATGAGTTAAACAGTAAAACCCTCAATTGCTATACATTGCAGATCACTATTCGTAACAGTAAATGCCAACCAAAAATAAGAGAATAAATGGAATGAGCTTTGATTGACTTTACAAGCTAAGTTAAAAAAAAAAAAAAAAGAATCCCTTCACTAAATGAAAAGGATGAAAAAATCATATATAAATACCCTAATATTCCTCTAAAGTAGATCAACTCAAATTAGAGTGAGTGATAAGCACTCTCATCTCTTGAGCAAGTGGTTGAGATTTCAACTCCATCTAGTTGGAAGAGGTATACTTCTCTGGTCTATATTCCTTATGTCAATGAAAGCAACAAAATGACACTTAAAATGAAAGATTCAAAATAGCGATGACAAAAAGTCATCGCTAAGTTTTTGTAGTAGTGACTGTCGCTAATACTTTTTAGTGGCGACAAAGTGAGTCGCCACTAAAAATATAGTTTTATCGGCAACTTTTACCCTTCAACGGCAACAACAAAGTCACCACTAAAAGACTCTTCAGCGGTGACAAAAAAGTTGCTGCTAAAGACCTTCAGCAGCAACTAATATGTCACCACTGAAAGTCATTTTCAACGGTGACAAAAAGTCATTGCTGCAAGTGTTACTAGAGAAAAATATGACAACCATTGGACGTCTCCATGTCATCACCAGCCGGCCGCCAGGTGTTGCCATGTCACTCCCCACTCTGTGTCACCTACCAGATATTATCACCCTAAATATGGCCTTGACTTCCTCCTTTTGTGTCCCTTCTTGTTATTGAGCTGGAATGAATTTGGTGATAATTATTGTAAAATAAAAATTGTATAAAATAGAAATAAAAAATTGAAATAGATTTTTAGCGGTGACTTTTTGTCGCTACTGAAACTACCCTTTGGCGGCAACATAAGCCATGGGATCTTCCAATTAAATCTTTACTCTCAGTTTTAGAGTTCACCATTTGTGTTCCTATGTAATGTGGCCCCTTCAATTCCCTATGTCTAAATATGACCCATGAGATTTTCCAAGTAAGTTCCTTCATGTGATTATAATATGATCCATGGGATCTTTTAAGTAAGGGTGGAAATATGTTAGGTTAAGCTTTAACTAAAATGCCCTAAGCCTAGAATGAAGGTCTTTACCCTAAGTTTGCTCATGTATATAGGCTTTACTTTTTAGGCTCAAATTTGAACCTTTAAAAGGTTTGACATGCTCTAAAACTTTCTTAAAGGCTTACTTAAAATGTATGCCTTTAAATAGGCTTAAGAGATTATGCTTTGAAGGTTATATATATAACCTTCAAGCCTATTTAAAAACCTAGTGACAAGAATTGTACGAGAAAGTAGTAATAAGAAAAATGAATAATCCGTTGACTAAGGATATATATTTTCTAAAATCAACTAAACATAATAAGTGGCATATAAAACTGCATTTTACTTCAGTCTTTTGCTTTTCTAGCAGCAACTAGGACAAACTCCTTCTACTAAGCTCATATTATTTCATTTGGACATCACTAAAATAAATATACAATAATTGTTACGCTTCAGCAAATGATGCAAATCAAGGAAGAGGGAATGGACTAGTGTTGCCATCTTGAGCAATCAAAGTAGAGGGAGAGTAGGGACTTAGAAGATGAAAACACTAGTCCATTCCCTCTTCCTTCATTTGCATCAGTTTCAAAATCATGGCTGGTTCTGAGTCGTCTTTGGCAGGAAAAGGAAGGCTATAAAAGCCAACATTGCACATACAAATTAAAGCATTCTGAAAAGGAAAGTACAGAATCTGAAAGCGAGGGAGATGTAACATTCTACCTTTCTGTTGAGCTGTGAATGTGTGTTTCAGGCATTGCCTTGTGATGTATCCAAAGCAACAGCTACTAGCGTGTATCTGTATAGAGATATGTGATGAATGAATCTGAAAGTTTGTTGTGCAGTGACTAGTGTTTTTATATATAGCTGCGTTTTGATTTTCCCTTCCCATTCTCTCCAATTATGCGCACAACTAAAGTCAGAAAGAAATTCAGTACACGACAATGCAAAATCGTCGTACTCACATTTGTTAAAGCTGCTTTTTCAGTTCCTCTTCCTTAAAGAAGATGAGAAAGAAAAGGTTTGAGGAAAATACATTAATTATCTTCTTTTTGTCTAAATTATAGCAATCTTCCTTCTATTTTTAAAATTTGTATAAAACTCTGTCAAAAATTAAAATTGACGATACAAAAATCTCCCTTCTGTATTTAATATTTTATTTCCATTCATTCAGTTGTTAGTTAGTCTTTAAGTTTGACTCTTGAACTAAAACACCCTATTTAACATAAAAATAGTTTAAGCATTTATAATAGCCATAAAATAATTTTTATAAAATCAAAAGATAATTCTAATACAAATATGTTTTAAATTTTCTAATGTTATAAAATTTATTACTTTTTAGTATGTTATAATATTTTATCATTTTAATTTTTATCACATATATTGAAACTTATTTATTTGGATTTTTAAATGTTAAACGTGTTCTTATTCATCCAAAATTAAGAACATGAGTAATACAATGCTAGGAGGATATTATGGTTTTTCAAGACACTTATAAGTCACTATGCAGAAAGGGGGCCTTTAACAAGATATTTAGGCATGACTGAATGGGATTTTGTTATATGGATGCATTTATATCATTTTAATGGGTTTGATCATGTTATTTAAGCATTATTGCACATTTTATGTTAAGTTGGTATCATATAGTGATTGCATGCAATAATGGTTAAAATTAAAAGGGTATTTTTTTTCATGGTTTAGTAATTACTCTTAATTAGATTTGATTCCTTTGACCTTTGGTGCTATACAAGTTATTTGTAGGTCTGATTCAATAGAGATAGAAAGTGAAAAGTATAATATCCCGGATTTTGAGCCAAGAAGTACCAGAATTAGCCTAAAATGGGCAAGCTATTAGACTCTTTTTGGTAGGAGTTTTAGAAGTTCTCTAGAAGGATAATAGGATTTTTAGGGACTAAATCACAAAATAGGAGTTGTTAGATTTAAGGTTTTGATGATAACAAATTAAGTAATTTCTGTTTCAGTAAGTTGATGGATCACCTGATCGATCAAAGGTTAATCGATCACATATGAGATAAATGTTTCAGTATAATAGTAACTTAGTAGTAAGGGTTAATTGATAACTTGCTAGATAATCCAAATTTTATGAGTTGATCGATCAATTTATCGATCATCGTTAATGCTATTTAGTGTACAGGTTTGCAGAAGATTATCAATCAATTGATCAATAATTTAATGTTCGATCAACTGACAGAAAAGGATACACAATTCTAGTAAGCATTTATCAATCACCTAATCGATCAACGAGTCATTGATAAGAACACAGATAAATGGTAAAGATTTCATACTTACTTAATATCCTGGCTAATTTCTCTTTTATCGATCACTCCATCGATCAATATTTAATTGATAACCTGTTCTAACATTACTTGTGAACTTACTAGTTTATCAATAAGTTGTCCTGTTTAAGTTACCTGATAGGATTCTTAATTGATCAATTGATCGATTAGTCCTATATCGACAGATGAACGATCATCATCACCTTCACTGCGCTTACTTGTTTTTAACCATTCTTTTCAGATCACCTGATTGATCATTGGTTTATCAATCACATGATCGATCATCCAATCCTTTGAATCTTCTATTTTTCACATAACATGATCGATCAAGGTTTTTCTTGGGATTTCTAAAATAAGTTTTCAATAGTATTTTATTGATCACTTAATCGATTAAGCTTTAATCGATCACTTACTCTATCATTGTATATTCTGTGATTTAACTGTGAAAATCCTTTTTAAACCTTTTATCGATCAGATCTCCTATCATCCATTTATCGATAAAATATTCAATCAATGCTCTATTAAAAACTATTTCTCTCATACTCAGTTTTATTGATAATGTGATCGATCAAAAAGTTTTCAATCACTTGTTTGATCATTGAACCAGTTCATTTCATAACTATTCACGGTGATATTCAAAATCTTTTGAATCTTTATCTTTAAGCTTTTCTCAGCCTTCCTGTTAGTCTTAATTCTCTATTGAAAGGATTTAAAGGCATAAATGAATTTAGAGTTTTATTCTTGCATAATCTCTTCAGAAGTCACTGTATTCATTTCTCATGTTTTATCGATAACTTATTCGATCATCTGTTAATCTATAAGCTTATCGATAAAAAAATATGTGACTCAAGCTTTTCTTTGTAACTAGTTGATAACTTGATCGATCAACTAGTCATCGATCAAGACATCGATCAGGTAAGTTCAGATTATATTTGAAGGAACTGACGATTGGTGCTACGCCTTCCTAAACTGTTATATGAATATCAATAATCATCACTTACTCAGTTACCTTTACAAATTTCCTTCTGAAAGAGGACTTACTTGTTTCTAAGGTTGTTATAGATTATAAAGCAAGCTCAATGGTTATATAGTAGGCTTTAACCTATCATGTCAGAAGCATTAATGGCGAACTGCTGTTGTAACTGCTGAACACACCCAACCGATCTTGCAACGGCTAGAAACTCTTCAGTCTAATAGTTAATTAGTCTTCTCCAACTATAAAAGGCTCAAAGGTCATTGAATGACGTATTGAATACGCGAGCTACTGTCTATTGAAATTTTTACTGTTGTATTCAATACTTTGTTTTTTTTAATTGAGCTTCAGTATTTAATATTCATTCACTCTATTAGAGAGTTTGATACACCTTTTTTCTCATTTCCTGAAAGCAACTCAAGAGTATGGACCCTTAAGGGGATTGTAACCTTACTGGTAGTAAGGGGGAGTGATTAAGAAAGTCAATTACTATACTAAGGCGCCAAGAGCCCGTTTAATCTTGGGATCATAGTGAAAATTTAGAGGTGTTCTGAGGACTGGACGTAGGTCGAGTGGTTAAGACCGAGTTAATATAAATCCTGTGCCTTCGCTCTTTGATGAAATCCTTCTAACTCATTTTCTTTGTTTTATTTACCTCACTGTTTCATTACATTAAATTTTTTATAACTTCACCCAATTTACCCCTTCTTAGGTGAAGTTGCCACTAACATTTGGTATTAGAGCAGGTCACTTTAATTAAAGATTTAACCGTTCGAAGAGAGATCCTATGGCAGGTTTTGGAGACAGTGTGCTACCTGAAAGGTGTTCAACATCAAAGCCACCGGGTTTTAATGGAGAAAACTATATCTTCTGGAAGATGAGGATGAAGATTTTCATCAAAGCTACTGAGTATGGATTATGGGATGTGATCTAGCAGGGAAACCATATTCCAATGAAAATGGTAGACAATCAACAAGTTCGTAAGAGTCTTAGGGAATTCGATGAAGAGATAAGAGACTAGTGACATTCAATGATAAAGCTTTTAACATATTGACTTGTGCCTTAAGTTAAAAGGAATATTTTTGAGTTTCCAGTTTGGAAACTGTAAAGGAAATGTGGGAGGCATTGGAGATTAAAGGTGTGCATGAAGCCCAAATGCCCGCTAAGCCTGCCCGAGCCCGAAGAAAAATTCCTTGCCCAGCTTAAAAGAAAAGAACCCAAAAAAGAATGAGCATTTTTGGGCTAGGCATTTCATGAGCAAGGCTGGGGATCGGGCAGGACATGCTACCCTGCCCATTTAGCCTTGCTCGGATTATATGTATATATTATAATTTATGAAATAATATCAATATATTATATTTTTTACCAAAAAAAAAGTTATCTCACTCCTCTTTGCAATTTAATTTATTATTGTCACATGTATGTTAGTTTTCTATTTTAGGGGATCTAATTCTTCTAAAGAAGCAATAGTATCTTGCTTTTAATTTGTTCTTCATGAGCTTTATTGGGTACATCCTAGTATATGTTACTGTTGTAATGTTGGCTCTTTACAAGTCAATCTTTCCCTCTATGCCATTAACAACTTTCTTTGTTAGAGAATAGAGTTCATACATTACATATTTGTATAAATCAACAATTTTGAATATGTATACAAGATAGAAAACAAGATTGGGGTAGGAGTAGGAATAGAAAATTGGGGTTTAATATCTGAATTACACGTTTTATCTTTTATTTAATTTATATTTAGTTATTTTGTATTAATTTTTTATGAACAAATCATATGATGGAAGGATGTATTTTAGTTGTATGGACTGCTAACTGCATTGTATTGCATAATAAGTGTTTGCATATTAAAAGTGGTTATATTAAATTATTATAAAATTTTAAGATTTTTTATTTTTTTACAATTATTTTCACCCCCATTTTTATATGGTTTATATTATTCCTGTTAGCCCATTGCTTCAATTTTAATATCTTTTTGCAATCCTTTAGGTAACATTTAATTTTTGCCACTTAAATGGGTAATCAAGCTTCTATTACATTGCCATTCCTGACCCTCAATGGAATATCTCAATGTGCTTCAACCACTCTTCAATTTTTTTAGATGTTTTATTCTTTTCTCAACTTTTTGGAGATTGATACCAACCATTTGAATTTCAAGGCTTTAATTACAATCTTGAGAGTTGTTTTGTTCTAAATGGATTATGAATATTATTTATTTGGATATTTGCTAAGACTTGTTTTGAATTATTTCTGGATAATTTCAATGTGTGAAAATGTAAAATTATGAAATGTAATTTTCAGGTATGGATGAATTTTTTTTTACATGTGATATTAGTAGGTCATCACCATTTAGGCAGTGAAACCCGCCATATCCACCCCGCCCATGCCCAGCCCTAAATGGTTAGGGCTTTCTATGGCCAGAGCTAGGCAGCAAGCTACAAATGCAGCCCACTTATACTTCAGGCGGGGCATTGAGCAAGGGTCCTGTCTTGCCAGCCTTGCCCATGTGTACCCCTATTAAAGATTACACACGAGGGAATAACTGGAGTAAAATAAAGCAGAATCAATACTCTCACTACAGAGTTCGAATTATTCAGAATGAAGGATGGAGAGAGTATCTGAGACATGGAAGTTAGTTTCTCACACCTCATCAATCACCTACTGCACTTGGCAAGAACTACAGCCAAGAAGATCAAGTGAGAAAAATTCTAAGTAGTCTCATAAAGGAATGGGAGTGAAGGTAACAGTTATTGAGGAGACAAAAGGAGAATCAATCAGCTCTGTTGCAGTACTATTTGGAAGCTTAGCAGAATATGAAAGCAAACAAAAGTACAAAAAGGAGATAAACAAGAAAAATCGTAAAAGTATCGCTCTCAAGACTCAGGAGAGTGAAGACGATGATGAAGAGGATCTAGAAGACGATAAAATGGGTCTCATAGTCAGAAGATTCAAAAAGTTCTATAGGAATAAAGCTGGAAGGAGATTCCAATCAAAACGCAATGTCTCCACATCTCAAAACGAGTCTAAAGATCCTATCATCTGCTTCGAGTGCATGAAGCCGGGACACATCAAAGTAGAGTATCCTCAATTGTTTAAGATGAATGATAAAGACAAAAAGAAAGAAAAGTTCAAAAAGAAGAAGACATTTGTAACTTCAATCTAGGAGACAGTTCTTCAGAAGAAGAAGAAAGTGATGATGAAGAAACAACAAACATCTGTCTCATATCGCAAGAAGATGAAGATTCAGAGACACATGAGGTAATCACTTATGAATCTTCTTATGATGAATTACAATCTAAATATAATGTATTACATTCAGAACTAGTAAGAATTGCAAAGAAGTTGGTAAGCTCTAAAAAGAAGATAAAACTTCTCAAGGAACAGCAAGCTAAGCAGACAGACAACACACCTCCAGTTTGCACAAAATGTGAGCAGAGCAAGCAGAAAGCCAAAGAGCTCATTAAAAATCTAGAAAAATTCACCAGGGGCAGTGAAATGCTCAAAGCAATTCTAGGAACTCAACAGTGCTCGATGGATAAATCAGGAATAGGATATGATCCTACTCAAGATAAAAGCAAAGGAAAGAAGAAAAGTGGTGGTTGGTCGTATCTGACATTCTTTAGAAATACTGTTCATTCTTCTAATCCTTTTGCATTATATTCTTATTGCAACCGTAAAGGTCATACAGCCTCTTCTTGTCATCACAAGAAAAGGAACTTAGGGACATTACAATGGGTGCCCAAAGGTACTTATATACCTAGGACAAATCGTACTAACCGAAAAGGACCCAAGAAAGTATAGGTACCTAAAACGTGATTGTTCTGTTGCAGATATGTCTTAAAGCGTCTAGGACAAACAAGTGGTATATCAACAATGGATGCTCCCGACACATGATGGGTGATACCGAGAAGTTCTCATCACTTAGACAAAAAAAAAGGAGGCAAGTGAGCTTTGGCAGAAATCAATCCGAGAGAATAGCTGGACTCGAAGAAATAGAAAGTAAAAAGGAATGAAAGTTGAAGATGTCTACTATGTAGAAGGTCTATGTCACAACCTACTCAGTGTTAGCTAGAATACCGACAAAAACAACTGGGTGATCTTCGATTCAGAGGAATGTCTAGTAATAAGCAAAGATGATTTGCCACTGAAGAAGGAAGAATTGAATGTAAAGTCGAGAGCTCTAAGGGACAGTAACTACTATGCTATTCAAATTGATTTAAAACTTTTTGAAAACTGCTTTGTTAGCAAATATAAGGAAAAGTTGGCTTTGGCATAAACATTTTCTCATGTTAATATGAATCAGCTTTCAAAATTAACAAAAAGGGACTTAGTGATTGGTTTACCTAAAATTCAATTTGAACATGATATTGTTTGCGATGCTTGTCAAAAGGGTAAACAAACGAAGTCCTCGTTCAAATCAAAGAAGACAATCTCAACTGAAAGACCACTCCAAATGCTTCAAATGGATTGTTGGTCCATCAAGAGTCAAAAGTTTTGGTAGAAACTTATATACTGTTGTGATAGTTGACGACTATTTGAGATTCACCTGGACTTTGTTTCCTTCCTCTAAAGATGAGATATTAAGAGCATTTATCATTTTTGCTAAAAAGGTCCAAAATAAGAAGGGTATTTCTATTGTGTCAATCAGGACTGACCATGGAGGAGAATTCAAAACCAACAAATTTGTGAAGTACTGTGATAAGCATGGGATTGACCATAATTTTTCAGTACCAAGAATTCCTCAACAGAATGGAGTTATGGAAAGAAAGAATAGCATGCTCACAAAAATAGCAAGAGCAATATTGAATGAAAAATAGATTTCCATCAGGACATTACTCAGGAAAACTCCATATGAATTGTACAAAGGAAGGAAGCCTAATCTAGCTCATCTAAAGATCTTCGGAAGTAAGTGCTATATTCATAACAACAACAAAGAAAATCTCGACAGATTCGATCCTAAAGCTGATGAAGGTTTATTTCTCAATTACTCTAACCATAGTAAAGCCTGTAGAGTTTTCAATAAACATACTTTTACTATTGAAGAGTCAATACATATTGTGTTTGCTAAAACTAAGTTGATTTCAAAATCTCTAGATGATAACGCTGAGATTGTTCAAAGTTTTATAAAACTGAATTTGAACAAACCTTCAAAAAAAGTATTTTTAGAAGAGATTTTAGAAAACAAGGATGATTTAAATGAACCTCTCTCAAGAAAAACTAGAACAGCCTAAAGCCTGGAGCCATAACAAAAACCATTCTTTGGAACAAGTCATTGGTGAAGTCAATGAAGGGGTCAAAATCAGGAGACAGGTGTTTAATGAAGTGCATTTCTCTATATTTATTTCACACATTGAACCAACCAATATTGAGGAGGCTCTATCTGGTGAATTTTGGATAGTAGCAATGCAGGAAGATCTGAACCAATTTAAGAGGAATCAAGTCTGAGAATTGGTACCTAGACCTAATGACCATTTAGTCATAGGCACCAAATGGGTATTTAAAAATAAGCTTGATGAATCTGTGCAAATCATCTGAAACAAAGCCAAATTGGTAGCTAAGGGCTATAATCAGGAAGAAGGTATTGATTATGAGGAAATATATGCTCCAATAGCTAGATTGGAAGCCATATGTGTACTCTTAGCCTTTGCTTGCATAAAAGATTTTAAATTATATCATTTTTGAACGGTTATTTTGGAAGAAGTTTTCATCAAACAGCCTTATCGTTTTGAAAATCCTAATTTCCCTGATCATGTTTACAAACTGAAAAAAGCTTTATATGGTTTAAAACAAGCACCCAGAGCTTGGTACGAACGACTTAGCAATTTCCTGATAGAAAAAGATTTTGAAAGAGGCAAAGTGGATGCTACACTTTTTATTAAAAGAAGTAGAAAGGAACTGTTAATTGTTCAAATTTATGTGGATGATATTATATTCAGAGCTACTAATAAGGATCTTTGTTAAGAATTTGCTAAGTTAATGCAGGGTGAATTTGAAATGTCAATGATGGCAGAATTGAATTTCTTCCTGGGATTGCAAATCAAACAAAAGAAAAACAGAATATTCATATCCCAGATAAAGTATCTCAAGGAGTTACTGAAGAAATATGGCTTGGAAAACACAAAAAATGTAAAAACTCTTATGACCTCAACCATCTCACTAGACGCAGACGAGAAGGGCAAAGATGTGAATCTGACTAAGTACAGAGGAATGATTGGATCACTACTCTATCTCACACCAAGTAGACCAGACATTCAATTCAGTGTGGGAATGTATGCAGGATATCAATCAGCTCCTAAGGAATCACATGAAGAAGCCATCAAGAGAATCCTCAGATATCTTATCAGAACACCAAATCTGGTATCCAAAGAAAAGAGCAGAATATCTTAATAGGATACTTATATTCTAATCATGGAGGCTATAAAATGGATAGGAAAAGTACCAGTGGATAATGTCAGCTTTTGGGAGGATGTCTCGTCTTGTGGTCGAACAAAAAGTAAAATACTGTGGCAATATCCTCTACAAAATCAAAGTATGTTGCCATTACCGGCTATTGTGCCCAGATTCTATGGTTAAAGCAACAACTACAAGATTTAGGAATCAATTTAAAGGAGATACCAATCCTGTGTGACAACACGAGCATAATAAGTTTGTCCCATAATCCAGTTCATCATGCCCGAACCAAGCACATTGATGTTCAACATTGCTTCATTGGGGACCTTGTTCAAAAGAAAGATGTGAAGGTAGAATTCATTCCCACTGAATATCAAATAGTAGACATATTCACAAAGCTTCTCGATCAATGGAAATTTAATTACTTCATAAGAGAATTGGAAATGGTAAATCCCAATGAATTGTAAGAAATCTCATGTTGCTTCTTTAATTTGAGCATTTAGATTTAAAGTTTTGATGATTGGAAGACTAACTTAAGCATCAGAGTGAATAGAAAGTTCTTTTGCAGGAAGCTCTGTTTGGACGTCAAAAAACGACGATAAACAGAGTATGGCTTGATCGATGAAGACATCGATAATTATCTATTGAAGATTAATATAAATTATGAATCACCTGATCGATAAATCGCAGTAATGGATCAGTTGATCGATAAACAAGGCATATAGAGGTGATAAAAATGATCGGAGAAGAATTATCACTAAGTTGATCGATCACACAATTATCGATCAAAACATTGATCAAAAGCAATGAAGAATCTCAGTCAAATCAGTCAGATAGGTAAGAATTATCGATAAGTTGATCGATAAGTTGTTAATCGATCAAATGATCGATAAACCAGACCAGGTATAAGCTTTTTACTTAACATTTATTAATAACATGATCGATTATTCATTATTCGATAACTTGATCAATAATTGGCTTTAGTATTCTTGTGTGTTCTTCTTATTTATCGAACACATGATCGATCATGCATTGATTGATAACTTGATCGATCACTTTTCTGTTTATAACATTCAGAATTTGAAAACTCTTGTTAGTTTCAGAACCCTAACTCAATCAACGTTACCCCGTGTTTTCTCCCAGCAGTCAAAAATTCACTATTCCATTAAATGTCTCACTCCCCTTCACTCGAAATCACTCCCTAAGCCCTCTTGTTCACTGCTAAACCTTTCAAACCCACAAACCACCGAACATTCTCTTGAATTTCTTCTGTACGATAAGAAATGGCAAGAGTCAAGCAAGCTAAAAGTGACTGAGAAACAAACACAGTCCAAGAAAATGACTCGGGCGATTTCTAAGAAGCGATACAGACCTAAAGTGAAACAAGATTCTTTGAAGAAGAGAGGGGTGCTCAAAACTAGAGAAAGCCGAGCTGAAAGTTCTGAGCAACCACAGAGAGGATCACCTCGAGCAAAGTTAAAATTGCCAGTAGTAACTGAGGAATCAGAGACCGAGTCTGATGAGGAGGTCTTAGTTTAGAATGTTGTGGACACGGCATTGAACATTCTGGTAAGAAACTGAGAACAAGTGAGGTAGTGTCTCAACCTACTCAAGGTATTCACTCTGAACCATCTGAGTTTCTAATTGAGAATCTAGATAAGGACATGAACTTGACCAAGTTTAAGTCAGATTTTGCAACTCGAAAGATGTGTCCACTGGTTTATGTGAATTTAGATAGCTTGAAAACCAATAAGAAAATTCTTCTGGATCTAAGTAAACCCCTAGAGTATTATGCTAATTAGTTAAGTATTAGTGGGGAATACTATCCTGAAGTAGTAAAAAGATTGTATTGCAATATGGAATCAATTAAAGAGTTTGATGATCACAATCTGATAAATGAGTATCTCAAAACCAAACTCAGAGGAAGATCATTTACTCTCACTCCTATCAAGTTGAATGAATTACTGGGGACACAAGACCATGTGAGGGGAGGAGAAATAATGATATTAAGGCCTATAAGATCCTCATGCAGAGTGATAATTATCCTGGTGAGCTGAGCTTTCCTCCGAAGTAAATGTGTGATTATTATAGAATAATCCATTACAACTACTCAAGAAGCATGATCAATAAATCTGGAAGTTTCTCCCACCTCAACCAAGATGATTATCTGCTGTTGGCCAGAATAATCAGTAGAGAAAAGATCAACATAGGAGCCCTAATTTACAGTGAGATGAAGGACTTTGTTCTCAACAAGTCCAAGTCTACTCCTATCCCATATCCTCAGTTGGCTACCTATCTGCTTCAAGTACACAATATTGCATCTCTTGAGCCTGGAGAAGTCAAAGTGAAGGCCCCCACTTTTGGCATCAATTAACTAAATAAGATGAATATCTTTATGCCCCTTCGACCCTTATAGAGATTGGCACACAAAGAAAAGGGGAAACAGCTCGTTGCTAGCACTTCCAGACCCCAGGATGAAGCAGAACCACTTCAGCTCCCTCTCACACTTCTGGACCATCATTTATATAAAGGTCCATCAAGGAAATGTTCTAGGCAGAACCTCAAGATTTTGAGAGGAGAGTGTATGCTACAACCAAGGATTATAGGGAGATATCAGATAGAAAGTTTGACGGCCTTTACACTGTGTTGGATTTACATTGACAAGCCATGGTAGTCTTGGAAAGAGTAGTCTCACAGAGATTTGATTATGTGGAAAAAGAAATCAGAGAACTTAAAGGAATGGTGGCTTCTCTCTGCAACAACTTCTCTGCCCCCAGTACCTTTTTGATCTTTGAAGACCTTTTATCTCATCCATCCTCTCCTCCTCATCCTGATCCTGAACTACCCTCCTCACATATCTCTACCTCTCCTACCTCTGCTTCTTCTTCTGTCCCTTTCACATCTTCTCCTACTCCTCCTTCCACCACCTTAGCCATTATCCCTATCCCTAAACCTACTCTTTCTTTTACTCTTCCACCAATTTCCCAAGCTCTTTCTCCCATTTCTCAACTTCCCTCTCTCCTTATTTCATTACCTTGCCTACTATCGATTCTCCTTTCCCATCTTCTAATACTGACAAAAAGGGAGAAAAGAATTTTGATTAGATTTTTTGTTGTTATGCTCTTCTATCACTATTGTTTTGTAATTTATACTCTGTGATTATTGGTTGATTATGCGTTCTGACAGTGTTTGAATGTTATTAGTTATGCTTTTCTGCTAAATCCTGACAGTTTGTTGAATTTTGTTATCTGTCATGAGTTTCTACTAAGTTCTGGATCTAATTTCATTTTTTTATTTGATGAAATATGATTAATATTACCCCTATGTTTTCTCATTGTCAAAAAGGGAGAGAATGTTAGATTTAAGGTTTTGATGATAACATATTAATAATTTCTGTTTTAGTAAGTTGATCCATCATTTGATCGATCAAAGGTTAATTGATCATATATCAGATAAATGTTTCAGTATAATAGTAACTTAGCAGTAAAGGTTGATCGATAACTTGCTGGATAATCCAAATTTTATGAGTTGATTGATCAATTTATCAATCATCGTTAATGCTGTTTAGCGTACAAGTTTGCAGAAGATATCGATAACTTAATGTTTGATCAACCGATAGAAAAAGATGTACAATTCTGGTAAGCATTTATTGATCACCAGATTGATCAACAAGTTATTGATGAGAACAGAGATAAATGGTAAAGACTTCATACTTACTTAATATCCTGTCTAATTTCTCTTTTATCGATCACTCCATCAATCAATATTTAATCGTTAACCTGTTCTAACATTGCTTGTGAACTTACTAGTTTATCGATAAGTTGTCCTATTTAAGTTACCTGACAGGATCCTTAATCGATCAATTGATCGATCAATCCTATATCGATCAAATGATCGATCATCATCACTTTCACTGTACTTATTTTTAACCATTTTTTCGGATCACCTAATCGATCATTGGTTTATCAATCAAATGATTGATCATCCAGTCCTTTGAATCTTTTGTTTTTCACATAACGTGATCAATCAAGGTTTTTCTTGGGATTTCTGAAATAAGTTTTCAACGGTATTTTATTAATCACTTAATCATTAAGCTTTAATCGATCACTTACTTTATCATCTTATATTCTATGATTTAACTGTGAAAATCCTTTTTAAACCTTTTATCGATTAGATCTCCTATCATCTATTTATCGATAAAATATTCAATCA
This sequence comes from Neltuma alba, assembly GCF_004799145.2. Classification (NCBI taxonomy): domain Eukaryota; kingdom Viridiplantae; phylum Streptophyta; class Magnoliopsida; order Fabales; family Fabaceae; genus Neltuma; species Neltuma alba. The sequence continues at coordinate 323,829 of NW_021635079.1, read as the reverse complement.
ATGCTCTGTCAAAAACTATTTCTCTCATACTCAGTTTTATTGATAATGTGATCAATCAAAAAGTTTTTGATCACTTGTTCGATCATTGAACCAGTTCATTTCATAACAACTATTCACAGTGATATTCAAAATATTTTGAATCTTTATCTTTAAGCTTTTCTTAGCCTTCTTGTTAGTCTTAATTCTCTATTGAAAGGATTCAAAGGGATGCATGAATTTAGAGTTTTATTCTTGCATAATCTCTTCAGAAGTCACTGTATTCATTTCTCATCTTTTATCGATCACTTATTCGATCATCTGTTGATCCATAAGCTTATCGATAAACATATAAATATGTGTGACTCAAGCTTTTCTTTGTAATTAATCAATAACTTGATCGATCAACTAGTCATCGATCAAGACATCGATTAGGTATATTCAGATTATATTTAAAGGAACTGACAATTGATGCTACGCCTTCCTAAATTGTTATATGAATATCAATTATCATCACTTACTTAGTTACCTTTACAAATTTCCTTCTGAAAGAGGACTTACTTGTTTCTAAGGTTGTTACAGATTACAAAGCAAGCTCAACGGTTATTTAGTAGCTTTTAGCCTATCGTGTCAGAAGCATTAACGGTGAACTGCTGTTGTAACTGTCAAACACACACAACCGATCTTGCAACAGCTAAAAGCTCTTCAGTCTAATGATTAATTAATCTTCTCCAACTATAGAAGGTGTGAAGAGCATTAAATGAAGTATTAAATATGCAAGCTACTGTCTGTTGAAATTTTTACTGTTGCATTCAATACTCCTTTTTTTTTTTTTACCAAGCTTCAGTGTTTAATATTCATTCACTCTGTTAGAGAGTTTGATACACTTTTTTTCTCATTTCCTGATAGTAACTCAAGAGTGTGGACTCTTGGGGGATTGTAACCTTACTGGTAGTAAAGGGGAGTGATTGAGAAAGTCAATTACTGTACTAAGACGCCAAGAGCCTGTTTAATCTTGGATCATGATGAAAATCTCAGAGGTGTTTTGAGGACTGGACATAAGTCAAGTGGTTAAGACCGAACCAGTATAAATCCTGTGCCTTCGCTTTGCGGTGAAATCCTTTTAACTCATTTTCTCTGTTTTATTTACCTCACTGTTTCATTACATTAAATTTTTTATAACTTCACCCAATTCACCCCCTCTTGGGTGAAGTTGCCACTAGCAGGAGTTTCCTGAAACCATGAGATAGGCAAGTTAGAGACTCCCATGAAGTCTCAAGGGCTTGAACATGGGAATTGGAGATGATTAAAGGCCAAAGATTATGCTGGGAATCTCAGTGAGATAATTTTCGGGGCTAAACCTGAGTAAGGACCTAATCATAGATTCAAAAAGTTTCAGACTAAAAAGGGACAATGATAGAAAGCACGCCCAAAAATTTCAGAAAATTTCAAAAAAAAAAAGGAGAAATGAGGTTCTAAGACCTGTAGGAGGTTAAAAATAATGAAAATATTCCTTGAACATATTGGTAAAATTGCAAGGGTTTTGGCTAATTATGAGTATTAGCTGAAACTGAATTATTTAAAATATGCGGAGGCTTTAGATAATTAAAAAAGTGAGGAATAATTATTTGAGGAGTTATGTAAGATTGTAAAATTATCTCTGACCCTTAAAGAAAAGTGGTTGACTTTAGAATAATTTAAAGCTAAATTTATAGAAAGGGGGATATCTAAAAAAAAGTCAAAATAGACTGCTTACAGGTCAAAGTTTCACTTGAGAAAAATCAGAAGAATTTCCCATTATAAAAAGGAGTTAGTGGTACCCATAAATAGATTTTCAAAATCATAGATTGATAGAAAAAATTTGATCAAATTTGTTCTGAAATAAATATTATTAAATAATGTTTAATGGATAGACAGGGGAAAAGCATCTCTCTCTATGTACATGCATATATAATGTCATGTGAAGTTATTTGTGATGAAAAAGAGTGCCAGAACATATCACAGTATTACCGGGTAAGTAAGAACCTAGAAAAGTACCTAATACAGAGTAAAATTGACACATATGTGGAGGAATAGCCAAGGGTATAATTATGCATGAATTTTTTTCTCCATATTTTGATGATAATTTGATGAAGGGAACAAGCTTGGAATTATGCCATTAGTCAAAGGCAAAAATTACAAAAGAATTAAAATAATATTTATTAATGACTTGTTAAATATGCAAGGAAACTTGACAAGAAGAGAATGTGCCGCTTAACTCCATGATACAAGGGAGATGATGTAATGCAAGATGATGTAAGGAAGATGATGCAAGCTAAGACACTTGGCTAGATCATGAAGAAACAAAGCCTAATCAAGAACCATGTGTCATGATGAGTAAGCACAGTAACTTAATTTTTATGAATACCCCTTTCTGCCTCCCATTTGTGTGTTTGAATGCCAAGAGAGGAAGCACAAAATTTTGGAGAGAAAAAGAGAGAAGAAGAAGAGCTTCAAGTCCTAGGAAAATTCAAGTTTCAAAACAAGTTGTTAATGAGTAAGCAAGAGGATGTATGAAGTGGAAGCAAAAAAAAGAAGAGAAGAATTGAGAAAAAGTGTTGTATTACATTTTGCAATTTCTATGTCAACATATATATGGGTAATGCTATAATGATATCATGTAAAGTTAAATGACGATGATGGCATGGATTATGGAGTATGTTAATGCATGAGAATGAATTATATAATGTTGGCATGATTATGAGCATGCAAGAAATAAATATAAGTTGTTAATTCAAAGTAAAAAAGATAAATGACTCTTAATGTACATTAAAGTTGAGATAAAGCAAAAGTAAGGTAAATGAATGAATTTGTCCTTGAAATTTTATGAGCAATTAGTACACATCCCAAGATCTAAAGCAAGTGATAGATCATGTAAAATAAATGTGTGAGCTAAGAGATATGATTGCTCAAAATTAGGACAAAAAAGCTGAAAAATATTGTTTGACCAAATGACTAGTATACATTCATGCAATTTATTGTACTAAATAGGTAAGTAAATGAACCAATGAATATTTTTTCTCTATAGGGAATTAAAGGAGCTTTAAATGGAGACTTGAATAACCTCAATATGATTTTTTTTTGTAATTAGTTATAAATTTTCAAAATTAGACAAAAATTTTGAAACTTACATCAAATAGTAACCCGAAAATCAAATTTCAAAATTTCAATATACGACCTTATTTCACAATCCGCTTGAACCATTATGCTTCCAGACACGTAGTAAAAGGGGCAAATGGAAGGACGTTTCACAAAAGCCAAAGAAAAGGAGCAACATTGAAGCCTAATTTCAAGCCCAAGATATTGTTGTGTTTACTAGATATTTGCCATGGCAAATTCACTTCTCTGCATCGTTTGCTAGATGTTTGTTATAGTAATTAACCAAATTCTACAACATATCATTTTGATACGTCCAATGCCTAAATTCAATCCACCTACCCAAACCAACCCAGATAACTCCAAACTTGACTCATCTTTCATTTTAATCAATCCTCCTCTTCCATTTTGCCCCAACTTGACACACACATGCTCTCCTATCTTCTCCATCGTTTTCTCCATTAATCTCTAACCATCAACCTCACCTCTGTTCCTCCTTCTTCTTCCATATTAGTATGTTTCACTCCCTCTTCTCCACGGTTGGATCAATTATTACTATAGCTGTGGCGAGTTTGATCTCCATGACAAACTAGGACTCCACCTCTTGAGGATTGTCCAAATGGCTTAAGTTCAAGGCTTCATTGAAGAGTTTTCTTAGTTCCTATTATTTTTCAGTTCTCCTATATGTATTTTGATTTCCTTAATTTAGAAGTTCTTGATACATGTTGATGAGATGACTGAGTTGTTGAGCTCCATAATGTGGTGGGCTAATTTGTATATTTTTATTACATTCTATGTTAATTACTTCATCTCTTTACACACACACACACACACACACATTTCAGTTAAGTTTAATGGTGTTGAGTGCTTAGTGTGTCGTTGAAGAACTTAATTAGCCACAATACACCCTTCTTGTCTAAGCATTTTCATACTTCATTGGGATACTATCAAATCTAATGACTTTATTATTGTCCATTTTTTTAAGAACTACCTTAGCCTGACCTCCAATACAGGTAGAATTATGTTTAATTAATAAGAGGTTTATAAGTTGGAAAGACCCATAAACTCACATCATCAAGGTTTTGAGTTAAAATGTGATTTTGAACTCACTTACATGTTTCCTCTCATTACTCTTAGTTCAAGTAGACTTTCCCTCATTTTCAAGTGGCGCCCCTTCCGTTATGCTTCCCAACACATTTATTTACAAAAATTTATCGGCTATATTTTTGCATCAATTTCATATAGAACCGACCTAAAAATATCGAGGACACTAATAGATATTTTGCACAAGTGCATGTTACGGGAACTATATATATATATATATATATATATATATATCCCCCCAAAAAGTTGACAAAACTCAAATATAACCCAATCACCCCCGTCCCCCAATACGATATAGGTTTATAAAAGAAAAAAAACAGAGAGAGAGAGAGAGAGTAGTGTTCTTCTATAAATGACATCTCGTCTTAGTTGAGTAGCTTTTCCCTTCGATCAATCATGACATGCCTGCAAGATAGACTCTGCAGAGCTCAATAAAAAGGTAATATGTTATCTCTCCTTGCTTTAGCTCCTACAGTTTCATTTCTCAATAACGCATTTTGCTTTGAACTATACAATTCTTAAATTTTCATATTCGCACTGTGGCTTTAACATTTCTTCTTTCTCACACTCAGAAGTTGCGTTATAATCCTCTCGTGTCTAAAAGATGATCTGATAGATAGAGATTACGTTTTTTGTTTATTATCATTTTTGCTTCTTCATGGTCAAAGGAATTCATCTATATTCATTGCAGTGTCGTGTTATGAAACTTTAATTGAAAGTTACGTCTGAACAATAATGCTTTCAATCTTTGGATAGCAGTGACATTGTTGTATATTTTCCAATCATCAGTTTTTCCTCTCATTTTCTGTTATTTTTTAATTTCTAAATTAAATAGCATATAAGAAACTTTTCTCTTTTATTATGATTAACCTAATACATTAGTTTCTTATGTTATTTATCTAGTTAGAAATCTGTAAATATTTACATACGTAAGCAACTTTTCAATAGTGAGGACTATTCTACCCAATTCACGTTTTCTTGAATAAAAAACAAATGATGGCTGGGTTGTAAAGCGTGGACAAATCTTGATTCTAAGGGGCTGGGTAACAATAATACACACACATATTATGACTCAGCTACTGTTTCGTATGAGGAAAATGAAGGGAAGAAGAAGGGAGAATTTTTTTAATGAATTATGTTTAAAAAATTGGAGAAGTGGGATTTTAAAATTTTAATAAAGAGAAGAAGTAATATAAAACAGTAAAAAAATTAATTAAAAACTTTTGACCCCATTTTTTTAATTTTTTAAATTGATCTCATTAAAAAAATTTCTCCATTCCCTTTCCCTTCATTTCCCTCGGATTAGGGATAACAATTCAAAGTATGATTATTTTTATGGTGTATAATGATTTAAAATGTACTCTTTCAGTCCTTAATGCAGGACTTAATTATTGATTTGATTTTAGTCTTAAATATAATATTTATTTCTTATATTTATCATTTTTTTCTAAATTATTTGTATTAATACTTTCTCAATCACAGTTAAGTAAGAGAAGAATAAATGAATTAAGAAAGATGATTATGGTATTTTAAGAAAAATATTTCATATTTTTTTGTGATTAACCAACGTATCTAACTTCTTTAATATAATCAAATTAATTAAGTTTTTATATTAAAGATTGGAGGAGTAATTTAGATTAAAAAATCTATGATCAAGAGCAAAGTATGATGCAATCTGGAATTTTAAGGACAAAATCAAAGCCAAAAACTAAGAAAATGAGTTTTTTTTGGGGGGAGGGGATTATGGCTATAAGACGTAAAATGCGCTTGGGATGAGGGAACCATCTAATACATTTATTGTATTTTTTGAAAAACGTATTTTATTAAAAATTTATCAAATAATAGCCACTACATTGTTCGCTGACAAACATTGATGAGTTAAAAATCTGAACCACGGTGAGTACTTTTATGGACCCCACCTTTTTGGAGTCATGGGATGTAACAAAAAGCATGCGTAAGCTGAGTTGACCTGACTTGACTGCCGCTTGAATAGCTTCCACGCATCCAAGTCCTTTTAAAATTGTAACAGCCAACCTTGTATAAACTCGTGAATATTAACTTTAAATTTCAGGACAAACGAATGAAAACCATAAAAACTAATAATAATAAGCTAAAATATACATTTACTCCTTTATTTTTGTAGAGATTTTTAATTTAACCCCTTAACTTTAAAAACATACTTTTAATTCATTAATCCTAAAATTATTAACAAAAAGTGATAATATTGATATCTTAAATGTTGATAAAAATTTTTAAATGTTAACATATTAAATTTAATTTTTAAAACAGCTATAATTAATATAAAAAAATTATCATTTAAGTCTAACAATTTTATAATTAAAAGATCAAATGTATAATTTTTAAAATTAAAAGATTAAATTAAAATCTTATTATCTCCTATTCTAGTTCTAAAAGCTAGTTGACTAAGTTAAGGAAATTAAGAAAAAAATTAAGTTAATTATTTGTAATAAATATGTGTTGTCTTTCCTAAAATATCATTGCTAATCAAGTGTATTGGCTAGAAGGACTACTTTGGGAAAAAATGTATAAATATGAGAGACAAAGTAGATTGAGGTCTTATATTTAGAATTAAAATAAAAATCAAACAAGATCTTATATTAAAGATCGGAGGTAGTATATGAAGTTAAAAAATCAAATGTGTACTTTAAGAAATAATAATATTAGTCCTGTTATAAAATATAACAATCAATCTTTAATGTGCGGGTGTTGGCAAGATATACATATATGGTACGAAAAATTAGACATTTACACGTATATGAGGAAATAGAAGGAGACAAGAGACAGCGACATCCACATGGGCGGAAGATGGTTGCCAAGCAATGAGACAGAAAATTGCAGCTGGCTACTTGGGCTTTGCCCTTTCATGGAGGACGCGCCCGCACTTTTCCCCTCATGAAACGGACAAAAACTAGTGCTCCATTGCTACACTTTTTTTCAGGTCAAGAAAATACTACTGTCTTTATTGGGGCGACGTACTAAAGTAGGCTAGCTGCACCATGACACACTTAGCCAGGCCCTCCCACTACACAGTGGCAGGAAATTTTCTTTATTTTTATTTTTTTGCCATTTTCACAAGTGGGAGAATTTTGCCTCTCCGTTTTGGTGATGAAAATTTTGCCTTTTGTTAGTTTGTGTGGTAGTGTTGTACTGATTTTGGACTATTGGTCCCAGTACTTTTTGGTTTGGAAGTCCTCTAATAAAAAGTTTTTAAGCATTTATAGGATAAAAGAGTTATTTATTGTCCGCGTTATAAACATAGGGATGGAGCTTGCTGATTGTTGTTAGCTAGGGAAGACGTTAAAGTGGATTTCACAAATCAATGTCAAGGGAAAAAAAATTACAATCAAATCCCATACAAGAGAAATAACTACTAAAAGGTTCAATAACAATTTAAACAGCATGTAATAACAAGTTCTAGAATGAAAAATAACAATTTTTGAGACTTGTTTTGTAATTTTTTTTTCTTGTATGAGACTTTATTATAATTCTCCAAAAAAAAAAGTAGGGGTATTCTATTCTCTAACCTTCTCTTCCTCTACCCCTCCTTTATCCTTCTTTTCTCTTATCATTAGATTTTTATTTATGTATTTTTTTAAGTAAAATTATAATAATATTTATTTTTATAAAATAATAAATCTGAACCATTGGATCCTTAATCCAATGGCTGTGAAGAGAAAATGAGGATAGATGATGGGAAGGGTAGAGGGAAAAGTCTTTGTCTGAAAAAATCACATCAGGTTTAAATTTTTTTGAGAAAAAAATAAAAAGGTAGAACTGAAATTTTGGGCTTTAAATGGCTGAATTCCGGAGCCCAACAAGGGATCAAAAGCACCTGCCATATCAGGGGTCAAGTTTCTCTCAGCGTCATTTTTCTCAGTATCCCTCAGAAGCTTTGAATCATGTCCGTCCATTTGATCTGAGCGATCAGAAAAAAGACACGTCATCTAACTTTTAAAATTGCTTATCCACCGTCCGTTTTGTTATAATCCTGACTGTCCCTTCAGTTCCTCATTTCTGCCAAATCTCCATCCCTCTCAGAATGGAGCTTCCATTTGCCTTTATCGGGAAAATTTCTCTCCTTAGCCCTCCGTCTTCGAGCTTCCCTTTAATGAATTCTTCACAGACCACTGTCTGCAATAACCATATCCCTTAACAGGTAGTTTCATTGAACATTGAGCTTCTTTGGTTCTTCGACATTGCATTTTGGAACCCTACAACTATGGTTCGTGAGAGTGGAAAATCGCGTAGGGGCTGGTCAAAAATAACGTGCTTAGGATCTTGATGATTTGGCTTGGGCATATATTCATTCAATCTAATTGCGATTCTAATGCAAAAGGATCTCCTTCGCAATATTGAAAAATTTCTGCTTTTATTAGAATGCCTTTTTCAGACATTATATTTTCTACTAAAGCTTTTTGCATTATTGTTAGTTGTTACTGTTCTGAATAAATTTATAGCATTTTCCTTTTAAACATATATTTTTACGTTTCGTTTTGCTTGGGGAGGCTCTAATCGTTTGCTCATTCATGCAGTAGAAAAACAGATTATGGTCCATTTAAAAGTGTTTCTACTTGAGCAAACAAATGGAAAAATTGAGACAAATAATTGCTATTCTCTTCTTCACCTGGGCAAATAGGCACTTGACTGAACACAACCAGACTGAACATAAAAGGGCTGTTTCACTTTACCACCAAGAATTGATATCAGTTTCTGCAATTGCTGAAATTTCTCCTTAGCTTCTTGTAAAGAGATAAGCAATTATAATCACAAATATTTGCAAGTCAATAACTTGATAGCCAATAAATAGGCACTACTGGGGTTTTTGTCAGGATGGATTCGCGATGCTAACTTTGTAGTATGGTTTCTTTATTTCCTGTCGAGATCAAATTTTGTACAACAATTTAATTATTTTGAAGGTGAGGCTAGACTTCAATTATTGATGCAACAATCACTTCCACGGCCGCAGAACCTTAAATTTCCTCCTGGGAATACTTTTTCTCAGCTTAATGATTCTTATGGACTCTCTTCAAGATTAGATCAATCATAAGCCAGTATTTTGTTCCCTGCTAGAATCAGGTGCAGAGTCGAAGCTGTTTGGGAATGGCTAAGCTTCGGAGAAATGAAATATTTGCGCTTGACAAGTTCTATGCAGCATATGGGATGTAACAACTAGTGTGGAAATTTCATGCTTGGTACCTGATTCCAAGCCATGGGAACGGAAACGATGGGCACTCTATGACAGTGTCCAACAGTGTCCAAGACTGAGTGATTTACAGAATGCTTGGTACCTGTCTAAGATTGAACAGTTACGGCAGTGCTCGGCAATGCCCGCTGGTGGATGAGGATGAGGGCTGTGCGTTTCCGACTTCCTTCTCAGATCGCTGGGAATTTCGTTGGGAAATTGAATGGACGGTCAAGATTATGATTCAATGGACGGTGGAGATGCAATTTTAAAAGCTTGATGATGTGTCTCTTTCTGAAATGTCAAGATCAATTGGACGGATAGGGTCAACGACGCTGAGGGACGCTGAGGAAAAGCCCCAAAATGCTAGTACTGCCCTTCTGGTATTTCCCCGAAAGGAATCATACTTGGATTTGCATGTAAGATGTATGCGTGAGGTTGAGGTTAAGCCTGGAGTATATATTTTTGTAAGGTCTCAAGGAAAAAAAAAAACTATAAAAAGTTCTAATAACAAATGAAAAGTTGTCATTCCTGATGCTGGAATTTGTCATTATAAACTGTTTTATTGTCATTAAAACTTTTTAATAATTATATTCCTTCGTTAAAACTTTATGACAACTTTCCCAATATGTTTTTTGGTTGCTATGCCTATATCTCTTGTTACTTGCCTTCCTTCTCTTTCTTTTACACAATATTGATACATGAGCAATCCAACCATTTGGCTTCCTCATCTTTGTCTGGTTAGTATGAAGGAAATAAAAGGAATGGGAGAAAAAATTTTAATGAGCTCCATTTAAGAAACTAAAGAAATGGGGTTAAAAGCTTTTAACTAATTTTGCTTACTCTTTTATCTTACATGAGCAATTTGTTGATTGTCGGCTGAAGGCTGGGTCAACTGGTCTTGACTATTCCAACTTTTTTTTTTTTAAAAAAAACAAAATTTATAATACCCTTCTTCATATGCTTCATCTCATATTCCCAAGCCAATAGCTGAAGGCATTTTGTGTGTGTATATATATAATTATTAAGGCATTGTTAAGGAAAGAATTTTCCCATAAGGGTGAAGAATTACACAATGTCAATGTTATTTAGAGTTACTATTCTTGGTGAAAGATTGCTAATTGTTTACAAAAGCTGGAGTTGTTAAAATTATCTTTTGTAGTGTGACTTTATTATTATTATTATTATTATTATTATTATTATTATGATGTTGTTGTTGTTTTTAGACGTGGTAATATGAGTTGAATCTATAAACTCAACCTGTCAAAAAGTGGCGAGTTAGGTGGACAAAATATAAGCTTATTTTAAGGTGTGCGCAACTCGCTGACTCGTAACTCCTCAGGGACCAGTCTGCAAATGAAAATCTATCCTAGTTATTTTTTCAGTTCCAACGGTGGGTTCTTAACTACTCTCAGGGCCCACGCGGCGTAGACTAATTAACGACCATTATTCATGTAGCCGCTGGATGTCCTTAAATCTGACCCAAATCTCAAGCTTTATTGCTAACTGCTCAAATATGTCGCTTAAGACTTTAATAATCCATCTCCTGCCCCTTCCATTATTACTCTGTCGTTTAGTCCTTTTGGCCAAATTTGATGGAAGACTCACAGCATTTACCAGTTCGCTTTAGGAGATATATGCCTAAATTTGAAGGTATGATTATCTGCTTCATTTTCCTTTATACTCTGATTCGCCATTTCCTCAATTAGCCTTTATTTTCATAGCGTTTCTATCACTCGCTCCTTTTTCTTTTTCTTTTTTTAACTCAGTCTCATTTTTTCCAGCTTGCTTTCATATGGATAATCAAGTATATAGATTTATACACTTAAGTAGCATATCTATATCTTGTTGACCAAAACAAGTAGATAGATTCTAAAGTGTTAATAATATTAATATGAAAGAATTGGTTATAAAAAATTTACATCTCATTTTTATTTGGGAGAATTAGACAGAAAGACCAATAGAAAGTGATGTTTATGGGAGAGGATTATAAAAATTAAATTATTTGAAAAGACCATATATTTAAATATAAATTTAAAAATATCATATTGTCCCTATCCAAACGTCTTATATTTTCTCTCATATTCCCTCTTACATTTTAATTTTAAAACAAATATGAATTAATAAATTTCACTAAGTTAAACCTAATTTCTCTTAAAGTTTATAACCTGCGTAAAAATCAAATAAAAAAAATGCCAACACTGTTCAGTGATGTAAAAATTAAAGTTTTATTTTTTTATGAAAAAATAAAATTTTCTTTTTGAAACCATAACGGATTTTAATTGAAAATAAAAGTCTTATAATTTTATTAAAATTTAAATTACTATATAATTTATTATATACACAATTTCAAAAAATTCAAAGAAAATATGTATAATTTATTTCTTATTTTATTACAAAATTTATATCATATTTAAAAATAAGAAATTCAGGTAATGATAAGAAATTTAAATATTTCAGATAATCTATTATAATTTTATAAGACCCCCCTCAAAATGTTTTAACAAAAGCCACTAATTATATGACATATTAATATAAATAAAATATAAAATATAAAAATTAATAAATATAAAAGGGATTATATTTCACTTAAAAGAATTACAGCAAGGAAATATATCCTTAAAAAATAATTTGTTTGTAAAATAAATTAATTTTAAATATGTTAAATTTTCTACCAAAATATTTTAGTAATTAGTAGATTAAAATATTAAAAAAATCATCATTCCCACACAAAAATAAAAATAAGAACCCTATTATCATTTGCTTATATTGTGATTCATTATAGGATTTATTAAAATTTTGCATTGACTATATTTTTTGAATTATGATTGAGTATTCTCTAATAAAAGCAATCGTGATTACAAATTTTGCAATAAAATCATAATAGATTATCTGAATTCTTTAAATTTATTAATATTACATGAATTTTTTTATTTCTTAGTCTGACATAAATTTTTTATAAAATAAAATAATAAATTGTACAAAATTTTTTTGAATTTTTTAAAATTCTATATATAATAAATTATACAATAATTAAAATTTTAATAAAATTATATAACTTTTATGTCCAATTAAAATCTGTGATGGTTCTAAAAAGAAAATTTTATTTTTTATAGAAAACAAAACTTTAATTTTTATTTGTCTGACTAATGTTTTTGTATTTTTTAATTGATTTTTATACAGGTTGCAAATTTAGTAAATTTTATTAGTACGTATTAGTTGTAAAAATAAAATATAGGACAAAATGTAGGAGGTTTGGATAGGGACAATATGGTATTTTTAAATTTATATTTAAATATCTGGTTTTTTAAAATAATTTTTATGATCATTTCTCATAAATATCACTTCCTATTAGTCTTTCTCTCTAATCCCCCCTTTTGATTTGAAACAACCATCTGAATTAAAGTTAAGTAACTAGATTTTTTTCTTTTCTAATTGCTTCGTTGACCGGTAAAATTATTGGATGATTATTTGAAATTTTTACTATTATTTTCATTTGTATAAATCTTGCTCCTTTTTTTGTTTCTTTTCCTAAGTGCTATGCGTTGAAGAAAAAGAATGGTAATGTTAGAAACCTTCTCTCCAGATCACTGAAAGTCATACTTTTATCCTTTTCAACTCTGGCATTTCGAATTAAATAAGTTTTTTATGTTACATACGCTCCCAATTAAATAAGGTTTTTTTTTTCATATTAAACATTTTTTAACGGGTTTTCTCAATCACAATCCTAATTTTTACTTGTCATTCTTAATGCTTTATACTAAATGGGACCTTGAGGAAAAAAGTTAGGTCAAGTTTCTTTTGTGTTTTGTTTTTGTTTTTGTTTTTGCTAGAAGGTCAAGTTTCTTAAATCTATTATATCAAGTATTCTCCAATTATATATGACCATATGTTCTTTTTTGTTTCATGTAGATTTATAATTAAATACTAATATTTCATAAATAGGACATATTATCATGTGTGATTTAGAGAACTTGACATAGATATAAAGAACTTGATATGATTATTGTCTGGACCTTAATTCTCCTTCTAGATATTTCTCTGTTACATATGCTATCCAAATTAAATAGGTTTTTTTTTTCCTCCCTGTTGTAGGTGTGTTGGCCAATAATCCATCTCAATTTTAATGATATTATTATCTATTCACCTTCCTCATCATATTAAGAAAGATTTTCGAGTCCTGTCTTATCTGGTTGGATACAAAAAAAGTACGCCAACTTTGTATTCATCATCTTTTTGTTTTTGACCAAGAATTTTGTGTCCATCTTCCGAAAACAGGCGCTACCCTTCATTATTCTCAAAGATTTCTTCCAAGCACATATAATTTATTGCAGAAAATGACTTTTTTATATTAAAAGTTATTTAAAAGAATTTATTAATTAAGATTAAAAATAAAAAATGATAAATTGGTGTAGTAGAGTATTACATATATATATATATATTCTTAAAAAAAAGAAAAATTTTGACTCCCCAATCCCCATACCTTAGGTTGTGGATCCGTCGTGGTCTGGAAGTGAGTTAGGTTAGGCGCAGTTGGGAGGCTAATAATGGAATTTTATTTTTAACGACATCTAATAATGGATATTTAAATAACAAAAGCCCATAATATAAAAAAAGGTTATTTCCGAACAAATTTGATCATATCTTACGTTGTCACTATCAACAAATTCATCCGTATCTATCGATATAAATAAAGTTAGTGAGAGGAAATAATATATACGGAATCAACGAATAAAATTAAAAAGGAAAGCAAATGAATTTCTCATTCTAGTAACTTTTGATCAGGTCGTCGTGGCCACGTTGGCAGTATAATTGGTCATCTTTCCTTTTTCCTTGTGCAAACATAATTGGTTATCTTCGCTCCTTATTATGATGAGCATTACATGCCAATCACTGTAATTCAATTTAAACAATCTAAAGTTTAATATGAATGTTTCAGATGTAAAATTTTTAATATATAATTTTTTCAATAACAAATTTATTGTTTAAAGATATGTTAGTTATGATATTATATTTATTTTAAATTCTGTATCTATTAAGACAAAAGGCTGATTAAAATTTATAAAAAATTTAAATTCAATCTGAACCATCTAAAATCAATTTGGATAGTTTAAATTATGATGAGCACTCCATGCTCATATGTGCTCCCGTTATGTTTCCACTAAGCAGTTGATTAGATTTAATGTTAACCACAACGCAATAGAAATAGATAATTACTACTTTATACAATAGGAAGAATCGCATTTAAGGGCCAACATATGTATTGAATTAATAACATTTAGATACTCAATTTTTGTTTTAAAAAAATTAGTTGCAAATATCGATTCAAACCATTACAAATAGGAATCTAATTGCAAATCCAGAGTTACATTTAAAATTTAAATGTCTTATTTGCAACTGAGATTTCTGAATTTACTATTGTTGAATCATAATCCCAACTCATTAAAGATCTTTCCCCTGCTTTTAATCATAAAACAAATTTAATTAACTTCATATATGGTTGTCAATGAAGGAATGGTAGTTGATATATATAATAATAATAAATTTATAGAAAAATGTGTTAACTTTATCTCTCACTAAAATTAATGGAGGTAATAAAGTGATGTTGAAAATTTGGCCAAATTATACATTTCGTCCTTTAATTTTAAATAATATTTTAATTAGTCCCTTAAGGCCTTAACTTTAAAAAAAAAAACAATTTTAGTGTTTTAATATAAAATCGTTAGTCTTAAATGATAATATTTTGTAAAGTTGTTTTGAAAATTAAACTTATATGTTAGCATTTGACGATTTTCAACCAATATTTAAGATCTTAATATCATCATTTTTTTGTTAAAGATTTAGGATTAGAAGATTAAAAATATACTTTTAAAAGCTAAGGGACCAAATTAAAATCTTGTATAAAATCAAAAGACTAAAAGTATACTTTAGCAATTTAGCTTAGCCAGAAAAATTTGAATAACACCTGCTAATATTTTTGCTGCAATAGAGGAGAGGGAAGATTTGTTTTTGGGGGGGGGGGATTGAAAATAATTGATTATTTCATCTTTACCCATAGCTGGTAGTTTGGAACTAACTAGGGCTTTCAAGCTCTGGCCAAGAAAAGATGACAATGAAAGAGAGTGCTATTTTATTTAGAAAGAGTGGTTAATGATATCGTACACTGTTCCCTCATATAGATATACAACTGTAATTTATTAACAATCATGTACAAACTGAGAGAACGACGTTTAATTAATTCTACTTTACATTGCACAAATGGGTTCATACTATCTCCAGAGGGTGACTTGATTCTGATGAGACGTCAAAGTATCGTTTTATACCTGAGATTCCCTGACGAAGATATTGCACAATCCTTGAAAACGACCGGTACACAGCATTTACTATAAAGAGACCCCATATAAGGGATGCGATCATGCCCAAGGATGAAACTAAGATACAAAGAAGCAGCACAATGACAAGAACCCCGACCAGTGGACCAATGGTTTTGAAGAAGGGAAGGTAAGGATTTTCACTTGGGAGTTTATGTTCTGCAATCAAACTCACACCATAGAGGCATAGGCCGATAAGAATGGCTACCATAATGGCTGCATGATCATCAAACGGAGTTTTCCTTTTGGATTGGTATTGAACTTGAACAAAACCACCCAAAGTGGTAATCAGAAACGTAATTACAACGTAGAGTCGCTTCCTGTAGGAACTGTAAATGCAACAAGATAAAATTGAATTATATCAGCTAGAATTCAAGAGGATAAGTTTTCATAAAAGTTGATCGAATATTGAAACAAAAAAACTAAACCATAAAAGTTGCCAAGGGACAAGGGGAGAAGAGGCTGGCGGCTGTCTGCTCAAACTCCGCTGCCCTGTCGCAGATCAGAAGCAGCTTTCCACTGCAATATTCGGCCATCCTTGTGTATCCCTTCTCAATAGTGTTAAAGGAGAATTGTTTTAGGTTTTGGCAAGTTTGTGAGATTAATTCATATAGTCTTAGTATGAATCATTCAAGTATATTCGAATCTTGAAGCAAGTGAGAGATAGATGTCGTCTACCTTCCCTTTAACCTTTGATGAGTTTCGAACATGTCATGAGGGACTGGTGAATTAGAGCATATGATGAGAACGTTAAAGTTATTCTGTAGATGGTAGGAACGGTGGAGTCTAAGGAAGGGTCCACCACCGGGATGAAGCATATGATGAGAAAGTTGCTCAACGTCAGCTTCCATGAAAGAGCGATTGGGAAGAGCCATAGAAGTGAAAACACAAGACACTAGATTCTATTAGCAAGGGAGAGATGAATATACTTATACACTAAATTCTACATTCAGTCCTGAGTCTCTGTGTATTATATTAAACCATGAAGTTGCAAGAGAAAGGATATCAAAGATCAACTTAATTCAATAAGAGCATACTAAAAGCGAACCTGTTGACAAGCCCGTCCGTAAGATTTTGCTTCCCACACAAGGCTGCAATTTTATCCGCGAGATTATTAATTAATGCAACGGTATATGGAGAGGAAGCTTGATGGAAATTACTTAAAGCGTGTTGTCGCCAACATTTTTGCGTATCGTAGAGATTGTTTTAATTCTTGTATTAATAAATGTTAAAAGTGTGGAACACTTTTGACGCCCTTGGCATATACTTTTTTATCCACATCGTCATCTTCTAGATTTTCCAACATAAAAGGGCTTTCCTGTGTGCACTAGTGCTTGCACTGTCCCACTAGATGGGTTGAATTCATTGGATAATCATTATTCTTGAACCCTAATCAGCTTTTCACTTCTAGCCATTACAGTACCCAGGACGGTTCTACTTATGTAGTTGCAAGGGCAATTTCCCTCACATCAACATTAAAAATTGGATGTGAATTTTATGTGAGTTGAATGGCTAAATCATCATTTGATAACTAATTTGCGAGTATTAAGAAAATTATATTAAGTTCGTTATTTTTAATAAATAAGTGTTATCTTTTTTTAAACACTCTTGTTAATCATATGCATTAGATTAAAAACCCTTTAACCTCTGTAATCACCATGGGGACTACTATGGGAGAAATGAATAAATATGAGAAATAAAGGAGATTCGAGTATTATATTTAAAACCAAATCAGATCTTCAATTAGCTCCTATATTTAGGGTAGGAGGTAGTATTTGGCATCTGATACTTTGGAGGGATCTAATCTGCTTCCGGTATGTATTTTAGTAAACATATGATGTGTTAGTTTCAATTAAGAAGATGAAAACGGTAAGTAGTGCATGTATATTGGAAAAGAGATTTATGACAACTTTCAAGATACAATTACTCTCACATTATTGTTTGTTGATGCACAGTTTTTGTATTGTGAAGTTGGTATTCATTTTCCACATTGCTTTTTAGACTTTTACTAGAAAGTGTCGCTTTGAGACGAGAAACTTGACCCTCGCCTTCTCACCAAGGTTGCTCTTTTGTTATGTCGTGTGGTGTTTTGATTGGTTATCTTTTGGACATTTTCTTTGTAACCGTCCATTCCATGCCAAGTGGATGTGCTGCTAATTTTCCTTGTGTGATCTAACCTGTTGTTTTGTCAACATTTGAGTCCTCAATGTTGATTTAATGAGTCGTGTCACTCTTTAGCCAGCAGAATACATTTTTCAATTTCATCTTTTTAGTTCAATCGTTTATCAATTTCTTAAAAATAACTAACATTTGTACACAAAAAAGGCAACATGACTCAAGTTAGAATACTAAATGTTGAAACTATGAGTGAAGTGTTTTAAAAGAACAACAACAACAAAGGGGGAAAGAAATACTCTTTTCACTTCTTAATATAAGAGCTACTTAATTAATTTTTGTAGGATAAGGAAGTCAAATAAATTAGTTAAATAAGACAAATTTTTATGGATATTTTTGGTCATATGGGTCATATACGCCTTAAACAAGTACTTGGCTGTTCCAAATAAATGATCAAATATTTGTAAACAGTCGACATATTTAACGGTTTTTCAATGAATAACCGTCATATCAAATAGCATCCTTCTTTTTGAAAAATCACGCTGTGCAGGAAAAGGACTTTCAGGAATAGTATAGCACCATTCTCCACGAGCATGCATAAAGATGTGCTCCGCGAATCCTAGAAGCGAATATTTTCAAAAGTTATCCTACCCAGGCTCATTTTTCATCCCATGTCATTTTTTAAATTGACTAATGTACAACCCACTCTGTGTGCGCGTGCAATTAAGATGCAAATATGGGTGTCTTGTTAATGATTAGATAAGGGTATAATAAGTGCAAAGAAATGAGGATGAAGACTGTGTAGTGTCATTAAAGATTAATAAAGATACAACAATCTTTTTAGGGGTTAGCCAAATCTCTCACTTGAGAGATAACCCACAAGCAAAAATCATTTAGATTAAGAAAGGAGATCTAAGTTATCCTACCTCTCTTTGGTGAGGGTTCCACATCCCACACACACTAACCAACATCACATTAGACTCTTTTACGTAGAGCTTATCTCAATTAGCTAATGACACTATTACACTTTCTAACAGACCCCCTCAAATTAATACCACCTCTTACCCTAATTTAAGTGTCAACTTACAACACAAAAATAAAAACGGATATACAATATTTCAGTATGCAAAAACATGATATCTTTAGAATATTCTTCTCAATCCACTTGTTGATTATTCCCCTCTGACATGCTTCAATCTGCTTGAAGGAGGAAATTGTTTTCAGCTATTATTATTGGCCCACTTATTGGAGTGCCACCTACACATTGACCATAGAGTGCCACCTAAGCGTTGACCATATTTCTTACATAGATTCCAAAGCAAGTTATCCCTAACGACATGAAACTAATTCTTCGACCATTTGCTCATGCTGCAAAAGCCATTGAATATATACTTATCGCAGTCCACTGTCTCATGCCCAAACTAATGCACCAATCCAAACACCATGTAGTGGAAATCCTCTTCTTCCCAGAGCCTCATCTTAATGAGCCAGAACTAGGACTTCCACAAACATTGTGCAAGCCTCCATCTTCTTCTTCACTTCCTCATCCTGTGCCTTGTACTTTGCCTCCTGAGATATCCTCTCAATCTCTTCTTTGGTTTTGAAATATCTCAGAAATAGAACTTTTCATTAACCTTGTTCCAATACCAAGGTGGCGATGAAGTGCTAAAACTCCTAAAGTCATGATGACGAGCACCAGCCGCAACGTCTTTGAACTCCCCATTCCATTCTTCAGTTTCATTCATTCTCTCTCGCATAAAGCCATCAAGAAGTATATGTGAGGGTCCATGAAGTCTTCAACAGTAATTACATCAAGTGCCAATTATGTATTTGAGGCCAAAACAACTTTTCAACGCAACAGGACAAGAATACTTGCAAACCCATGTATTTGAGGATACATAAGTGCTGCTGGGGGACTCTCGATACAAACTAGAAGACACCTGAATATGAGAATATAAGATAATACTTGATGCCCTTCCAAAATACTAGCGATGAATACTTTCAAATAATAAAGCCAGATGAAGAATGCAGCAGAATAGTCTTCTTACGGTCACGATCATTTCCTTGCAATCCTTGATCCAACTCATGCGGAGTTATGTCATCTCAATCAAACCTATTGATCATTCCAA
This sequence comes from Neltuma alba, assembly GCF_004799145.2. NCBI lineage: Eukaryota > Viridiplantae > Streptophyta > Magnoliopsida > Fabales > Fabaceae > Neltuma > Neltuma alba. The sequence continues at coordinate 303,796 of NW_021635079.1, read as the reverse complement.
TAAAAATTGATTGACCTTTTCCCTTGTCGCATCATAGATATGAAACTTATAGCCTTCGCTGGTGTAAGAGGAACTCACCAAGTCATACTCTGGCACCATTAACGACGGAACCGCCGGCGAGAAAGACAATTAAATTTTGCTTCTTGTTCGGCATGTGAATAGCTTTTGTTCCTTGACCTCTCAAGAACTTTCTCTCACAAGGCATGAACAGATCTTGAACCTCAAACCAGAAAACTGGGCAACCTCGATGGTGAATAAAGGGAACGAGAATGACAACTTTGCAGCGGCGAGAAAAACGATGGTCCAAAACATCGATGGACGGTGAGTGACAGAACTTAGACGACCAATGAAATTATTGTCATCGAAGCATTTCGACATTGCAGGCTTCAATCCGCTAAGGCTGTGGTCTGCCGCAAGCTTCAACACACAGGCTTTGATCGCAAGCAGACAACCTTCATCCATTGGACCTTAAATGCGGTGCTTCGTTTCTGGCCTTTCACACGGATGCCAACGATGAAGAATACGATGTTCCGTCACTGGTCTTCAGCACAGATTTCAAGGGGGGCAGACACGCAAGATTGGAATATGAAACGGCGACATTGTGGTGGATGCTGAATCCCGGTGCCCCGCCGCTCATCTTGACACACACTTCGACGGCGGCAAGGAATGGCAAGATGAAGGGGACAATCTTAAAAGGAAGCTTTGACGACGGCAACACCGTCGTAGAAGCGGTGAGAAGAGCGATCTTGCAGCCGTGCTTCAATAGCAAGAAGATGGGTTTTGGAAGGAAGCCGTCGGCTATGAATGAAACTCAGAAATGTGGTGCCGCAGTTGAGTTTTCATTCCATGCGATAAAACATATATACAAGACTGTACAGTGTCACAACTGAATCAAGAATAATGCAGTTGTAATTTATGCAGGTCAAATTTTCACAGCTTAAATTTATTTTTTTAATAATAATTTTATAAAATATTACATCTGAACCTTCCGTTTTTTTTATCTAAGGACAGACATGATGAGATTACGAGAAGAAAAAAAGAATCGGGACCGTTGAAGGAGTCATATATAGAAATGCAGTGTAGAGTAGAATGTTGGAGTAAGGGAGAGAAAATAATACAGTACCTTGATGTTGAGCTCTAAGTCCCTCTGATAAATCTAAGGCAGTAACTGCAAGTTCCTGCAGATGCTTTCATAATTAAGCTAATAATTACAATGTTCTCTTTTTTTGTTTGCCCCCGCCTCCCTGCCCAAAACGGTGTCCCTGTGCTTAAAAGGGTTCTTGAATTGTTTTGATTGTTTCATATGAATTCACTTCTACTTTTCCTTTTCTTGTGTGTCTATTTGATATCCCAAATTTTAATGTAATGATTCTCCTTTTGCTCTTTGGGGAAAAATATTGTTTTAAAAATTCATTTTTGTTGAATTGTTTCTTAAAATTTTCTTCAAAATAAGCATTAAGCAATATGACTTTACAAATTGAATGCTTTCAAAATTACACATAATTCTTGTTTAATTTTTAATGCACGTTGCTAATTAATTCTAACTTTATTTTATACTTCTGGACAGCTAAAATTATTTCTTGACCAAAAATGATATATGTAGTTGAAACTCATCCATATCAAAATGAATTTTATTTTAAGACATATATAGCAGCTACGTCTCTGCTCTTTGAATTCGAAAGTTAAAATCGACTACACAATGGTAGGAAAGCGGAAAAGAATAAAAGGCCTATGCGACCTAGATAGCAGATTTTTCAGAATAAATTAGTATAATATAAGAGGAATTAATTAGAGACAATATAATTTTTGATCCCTCAAATTTGTCCTTATTTTAGTTTTGGTGCTTTAAATTTCAAACTATATGTTTTTGTGCCTCTAGGGGTAAAATGGTCTAAGTTTTTATTGAGTTATAGGGACCAATATTTTAAATGCAAAGAAACTTGAAGGACAAAAACTTATTGTTTAAAATTTGAGAGATCAAAACCAAAATAAAAACAAACTTAAAGGACCAAAGTTTGTATTGACCCAGTTAATTGAAAGAAAATTTAAATAATGGTTTTTCTGTGATTAAAAAAAGAACCCTACTTTTTCCTATTCTCATTCCCCCTTTTTTTTTGGGTAATTGAGAGTGAGAATTATCGCCACCTGGATGAGAATGCAAGTCAAGGGGACAACCAATCATCGAAACGAAGTGGATCCCGCAGGAAGCATCCCAAATGGGACAATCCGACAAATCAGATAATGTCTTTCCATTCAAGAACAAAACCCCAAAATTAAAAAAACAAGAGAAAAAAGAGAAAAATTGTTCAGAATGTCAAATTTGTGAGATCAATTCAACTATGGGCGACCAACGCGTACTCATGAGCATTGCTTAACGTACTGTGCTAATATCGCTCTTTTAATTTGTAGTATAAATTATACTATGAATTAATTTTTATGCTTGCATGCTCATAACCAATGTTGAAAGTTTAATGCCTTTCAAAAAAAATTGCTAAGATGATTTACGAAATATTCGTGAATGCGCGCCTAATACCATAATGACTCTTGGGAGACAAACTGCCTATAAAAATTTTAAAATGATCAAAAATTGTTAGGACAGTTAATTTAAGCAGACATTTGTAAAATTTTAGAATATAAATGGATGGATGTGAAGCCCATTATTAAAAATGACAGATGCTTACTCAAACAAACGGGTATGACATTTTTGTGCTCTTTTAAAATTTTTATGAGCATTTTTGAGTCCAAATTAATATTGCACTGCGCACTTAAGTAAATTTATGCATTGATCCTTGAATAAAATGTTAGTTTACTCATATCCTCCTGTTAGTTTTGTAGCCACTGTAGAAAGTCCTTTGAAAAAACAATAGAATGATCATGGAAAGAAAATTTAATTCCTGGATTTTCCGTGGTCCACCCTAGTTTTTCTTTTTCTTATTTATTTGCTGTTTTTTCTCTTTACTTTTTGTAATTGATAAGAGATAATATATAAGAATTCTCGCCACCTGGATGAGAATGCAACTCAATGTGACAGCCAGTCTGCTTGATTGGTATTCATTTCCATGAAAGGACATGCCGGAGAGTTACTATATTAAAAACATAAAATTTTTATGTGTTTTCTTTTATTTTTTACCCTTAAAATGACTATATTGTATATTATTTCATTTCGTACATATTTTACATTTTTTAAACTATTACATGACTATACAAATATTATCATAGTAATAAAATCATTTTAAAAATATTAATCATGTTAAACATTAAAAAAGCTTAAATTAACCAAATATATTCCTGTTCGTAAAGTTGACCCCTATATTTTCTTTGTCTTTTTTTTTTTTTGTGAAATGGCCCCCATATTTTCAGTGCTGAGTTCTTAACAACTCTCAGGAACCTGCAGCAGCGTAGACTAAAGACTTTGTCCGTCAAGGTCGTCGCTGAAGCTCCTTAAATCTGAACCAGATCTCAACCTTAAATTTATTTATCACTGCTCAAAGCTCTTCAATAATCCATTTCCTGCCCCTTCCATTACTCTCTCATTCGGTCATTTTGGCCAAATCTGATGGAAGGGTCTCAGGGTTTACCAGTTCCATCGCTTTACAAATTTGAAGGTATGATTAAGTTTTACAAATTCCTACATATCTGCTTCTCTTTTCCCACTGTTTCTATGACTTGCTCTTGCAGTTAAGGTTTAATAACTCTTTCTTTCTTTCTTTCTTTCTTTCTTTTCTATGCTTTCAATTGGGTTTTGATCTATTTTCCTAGTCAAGAAGGCTTAGTTATTTAGCTTTATATATTTAACATATTTATATTTAATAAGAGTTTATTATAGAAGAAACAATACACTAGCTCATGTTCCTAATACAAGAGCTAACAAGGGGTTGTATTTAAATTCTAAATATAATACCTCTATCCCTTTTTTTCTTTCGTATTTATTATTTTTTTAAAACTAATTTGTCTAATTTATAGATATATTATACCCCAGATACTTAATATAAGAGCTACTTAATTAATTTGAGTATATTTAGGAAATTAAATATAACAATATGTTAGATATCAGTTTATAAGTTAGGTAAATTAGTCTGAAAAAAATAAAATATGAGTGACAAAGTATATTTAAATATTATATTTAGGATCAAATGTAACCCCTAATTAGCTTTTATATTAGAAACCAAAGGTGGTATAATTTAATGTTATATAAAAGTATATTAGAGAGATGGTATAAAATTTGTGTTATTAACTAATTTAATTATTTTATTTTTTTAATGTACCCAAATTAATTAGATAGCTTTTATATTAAAAGTAAGAGAAACTATAAAAAAAAAAAATTTCCATGTCTTATTGAAAACAAGCACCTTATATATTAGTTTTTCACTTTCCTAATTGCTTTGTTGACCTCGGTCAACAAAGCAATTAGGAAAGTGAAAAACATTGAATGGTTATTTGTAATTTATACTATTCTTCCATTTGTATAAATCTTACTCTATTTTTCACAGAATTACTACTATATAGTAGGGAGAATAACATTTAAGTAACGTACAAAATATTGAACAATTAATGCCAATTAGATCTCTAAAATTTTTTTCTGATGAAAAATGAATTGCAAATATCAATTTAGATAATTACAAATAGGAATTTCAATTGTAAACAAGTTACACTTGAAACCTCAATTTCTCATGGGCAAGTGAGACTTTTAAATTTACTGTTTTTCACGTAATTAAATTTGTCATGGGCCTAATTATTTTTTAATTATTTCTTTGTGACCTAGCTGCCTGCTTCTTTTATCCTATTCATAAGGTAAAGAAAAAAAGTTTTTCTTAGTTCTATTTATACGTGATCTTATTAAATTTTTACTTCTTTCATTTATTATAGTATAAATAGATTTTTAAATGTGTATATATTAAATAGGGGTAAAGTTAAAAAATATTATATTTTAATGAATAATTAATATAATTTAAGTTTTACTTTGATTTGTATGAAATATGCTAAAAATATTTTATAAACAGGACTAAATCAGTATATGGTAAAGAGGCAGATCATGGAGACACAAACATATATACTCTCTCCCGTTAATTATAGGACAAGTTTAACTACATCGTTTTTAATTAGAGGGCATGTCTAACTTTGCAGAAAAATTTGTGAATTTTCAATTCTACTCTTCACTGAAATCAATGAACAAAGTAGTAGAGTCCTGTTCAAAAATTAAAAGCATGCATGGAAATTATTTGTTACAAACAAGGAGGAATCAGATTTTTTTAAAAAAAAAAAAAAGATGAAGGATTTAATCTTTATCGTCTTAAATGCAGGACTAAGTAGGGCTTTGAAATATTGTTCTAAATATAAAAGTACAACCTCCGGTCCTAAATATAAAAGCTAGTTAACTATTTGAGTAAATTAAGAAAATAAGTTAAATTAGTTATTTATAATAAATAGATATTGTCTTTTTTAAAATGTCTTTGCTAATTAAGTTTGTTGATTAAAATTATCATTATTAGAAGGACTATCTTGATAAAAAAAAAAGGATAAATATGAGAGACAAAATGGATTAACGTCTCATATTTATGATCAAAATAAATATCAAATGAGGTCTTATATTAAAGACCAGAGGTAGTGCCATCTATAATGAGAATATGACTAAAATGAAAAAGAAATTTATCTATAGAGAGGGTAGGAAAGAGAGAGACAGTGAAAAAGAGGGGAAAAAAGGCCCCCGGGGGAGGGCGAATAGAGAAACAGAGGAAAGCTTAATTATGTTATTCTCAAAGAAAACTTATTACAATAACCCCTCTGACACCTTTCTATATAGAACATAATTCCTATAGGCTGTCTACTGTCTCTTACTATTTTTAAAATTTTTCTCACTTCCTAAATGTTTTTTGCTTGATTCTTTTTATTTTTAAATTTTACATAAAATGAGTAATATTTTGATATGTTATTAGCATAAGATGGTACTGTTTTATTTTTTTAAAAAAATTTTTGAAGAAAAATATGCTAAATTAAAAAAACTACATAATCTGATTTTTTTACTTTTAAAAAATCATTAAAAACTCAAAACTGCGCCATCTTTTACTTAAAAGATATCAAAATGTCAATCATTTTATGGAAGGAATGATTAAAAGGTTGTAGGGGGAAACAAACACCCCCAATTACACTTCCTACACACAATTAACTAACTAACCAATATCTCCCTTAACTGAGTTACTTTCATTTCATTTCAATTAGAAAGAGTAGTGATCCGTTGCCTCCTATAAGTATATGTTGGGGCTTTAGGAGAACACCGTTTTACTCTACTTCAGATTGCACAAATCAGCTCACACTATCTCCAGAGATTGACTTGATTCTGAGACGTCAAAGTATCGTCTTATACCTGAGATTACCCGACGAAGATATTGCACGATCCTTGAGAACCACATGATTGCGGCTTTTGCTATAAAGAAACCCCATATGGCTAATGCGATTTTGCCCGACAATGGAGATAAGATCATAAGAAGCAGCACAACGACCAGAAATCCGAACAGTGGACCAAAGGTTTTAATGATGGTGGGAACGCAAGACTCTTCCCTTGGAAGTTCATATTCTGCAATGAAACTCACAGCATAGAGGCAAAGGTTCACAAAAATGGCTGCCATGATGGTTGCACGCTCATCCAATGGAGATTTCGCTTTGGATTGGTATTCAACTTGAACATAACCGCTGAACGTACTAATCAGAAACATAATGACAGCGTGGAGTTTCTTCCTGTAGGAACTGCAATAATGCAAGAATATAAAATTGGATTATATATATGTGTATATATATATAGCTCGCATTCTAGAAAGTTTTGATTAAATCATGCATAGCTTGTAATAATTTTGAACGTACGAATCCAAAAAACTAAACCATAAAAGTTGCAAGGGACAAGGGAGGGTCGGACGAGGATGCTCGCAGATCAGAACCAGCTTTCCACAGCACCAGATAATATAGGCATCATAGTGTTTCGCTTCTCTGTCTAACTAAGAGCACAAAAAAAGGTATCAAGGGACAATTGTTTTAGGTTTACGGCAAGTTCGTCGGATTCGTATAGTCTAGTATGAATCGGTCAAGTATAGTAGAATCTTAAAGCAAGTGAGAAATGTCATCTAACCTTCCCTTTGAGCTTTGATGAGTTTCGAACATGTCACGAGGGACTGGTGAACTACAACATATGATGAGAAAATTAAAGTTGTTCTGTGGATGGTAGGCACGGTGGAGTCTAAAGAAGGGTCCACCACCGCCAGGATGAGAAAGTTGCTCAACGTGAGCTTCCATGAAAGGGCGATAGGAGATCTGTGTGTATCAAACCCTGCATGGGGTTGGAGGGAAAGACGATATGTGGGAAGGTTTTGCATGAAGGGATCCAACTTTATTTATAGTAGAGTCGTCATTATCGTGCTTGGGTGCCATAGACGATCAAGTGAGCCAAAAAATCCAAAATGAACCTCTCAACACGCCGGTCGATCAGGTTTTGATGATATAATATAATTTCTTCTCACACAAGTCTACGTCCATATCCGTGAGATCAATGCAACGATCGAGAGGAAACTTGGTGGAAACTCCATGAGCGCTTTTTCCCCGAATTTTTTTTTTTTTTTTTGCGTATCGTGTACATATGGATGTTGATATGTAATTTTTTTTCCTATTATTTTGTATTAATCATGGTAAAAGTGGGCAGGTTTTTGAGTCACTTGGCAGATATATATGTACTATATAATCACTTTCAGATTAATTTCTTGATGCTTCTCTCTCTTCCCCCCTTCGCTCTCTGTATGTGTCCCATAATTTGGGTTGAATTCACTATGCAATTATTATCCATGCTACAAATTCTTAGAACCCTGATTAGCTTATCACTTCCAACCATTACTGTTCCAACCATGGACAACCAGTCTCTTTCACACCCATGGACGTATCTACTTGTATAGTTGTAGGGAAATTTTGGTTGCTTAAACACAACATATGTATGTGCCTATTCTATTTGTACATATAAAGTTACATATTTAGAGTTAGGTTTGATAATACTAATGGTCTCTTTTTGTTCCTATGAATATCTTTAAAAATGGGATGTGAAATTTTATGCAATTATGTGGCATCTAATATTTGGAGCGATCAAGTATAGCTTCAAATTTGCATGTTAATAAAACTTTGCTGCACAAAGAGTTTTAATTAAAAAGATTGAAATGGTGATAAGTGCATGTGCGTGGATACAGGTTGGAATAAAAGAGATCTATGACAACGTTGGAAATAAAACTACTCTCACATTGTTTGACTAAAATCAACGTATTTTAGACGAAAATATGTAATCATTATCCTGTTACTGTTTTAGATGTGAATTTCTTATATTGTGAAGATCGTATTCATTTTCCACACCGTTTTTTGAACTTTTTCTATAAATTATTGCCCAGAGACAAGAAACCTGACCCTCGCCTTATCACGTTTCCCCCAAAATAGCGTCACTGTGCTTAGAAGGGTGTTTGATGTTGTGTGTTGTTTTGATTGGCTATCTTATATATGAACATTATTTTTTTTTCCAAATTTATATATTTAGTTGTTTACTATTGAACAATTCTTAATACAAACTACTAATTAATTTCCTTAATTTTCTTATACAATACTACCTCTGATTCTAAATATAAGAGCTAATTGACTAATTTGAGTAAATTAAAAAAATAAGTTAGTTATTTGTAATAAATAGATGCTATCTTTCCTAAAATATTCTTACTATTATTTGCTAGAACTACCATTATTAGAAGGACTATCTTGAAAAAAAAAGATAAATGTGAGAAATAAAATGGATTAGGGTCTTATATTTAGAATCAGAATAAAAGTCAAACGAGGTCTTATATTGAGGACCGGAGGTAGTAGTAGTTTTGGTCAGATAAAATAAGATAAATTATTTGTCAACAATAATTATACATTCAAGGATGTTGAGCCATGCACCTCAAGGATGGTTGTCGGGGAAACTGTTTACCCAATGGAGAAAACAGCTTTCTGATTTGCCTCACTCCTTTTCTTGGACGATCGACAGATCTGAATAATCAAGATCATCATCCATTGCATCAATCCTTAATCACACACTGATAATTTTTTCATTGTGGCCATGGCCGTTAATGAGGATCTAATAGCAAGTTCTATGGTTATCTGTTCTTAGAAGTTTTGTGTATATAGCAGAGTTGGTGAAACTCAAGATTGATGGAGAACGAATGAGGCGAATCTAAACTGGAAGTGCGAGGTAATATTGAAGGTGGCTCTGAATTTATTGATCTAGTATGGCGTATCCCTTTTGGATATGATTTTGTGTGAGATTTTGGTGGCTGACGTAAACATATGGAAAGACATTGTCTATATTGTTAGAATCAATAAATATGGATACCATGGACATCGTCACTGAAGTATTCTTCTTGTGTTTGTATGGGAATGATAATTTGGTTATAATCAATAGAAGAATTGTTAACAAAGTAAACGATGATAAGAGATGCTGGGTGCCTCCAGGAAACTATGTTTGTTTTAGTACTGTAGTGCAAATAATTGAGGAGATTATGCTAAAACAAGAGGGTAAAAGATGGATTGTGTTGTGGCTGAACACTGTATGTCTTTATTCCTGATCATGTGATCTCATGAAAGTTTATCTAGTTTTCCAGAGATTTTCCTCCTCTTTAAGGGAGATGAAAACTACAAATGTTGAAGCAACTCTAGTGATAAAAGGGTAGGGCTGTTTTGTGGAGCAAATCTTAAGATTACTACCCTCTCTAGCCATTTTCGTGGTTCGTGAAGCATCAAGATTTAGCCGTTACATTATGAAGCTTCAAGGTGCACGTCCTCATGAGCTTTCTCGTTATTTTAATGTCTAGCTATCTCATTGGCACTATTGCTCCTTTTGGTTCTATTGTTTCTACCTTGACTGAGCTGAGGGATTTTGAGGCTACAAGTTTATTTGCCGTGGAGTTTGGCAAAAAGAGTCTTGTAGGGTTGGCTTCCTTTGGCTCGACTTTTGGAGGGCGATGCTAATGTAGGAAGAAGCATTATAATGATTGTAGCATGTTCTGATTTGTGTATAGTATTGACAGGTGTAGGATTGGCTAACAATATTGTTGTTGGTTAAGTTTGGAGTTGCTTTATTTTCTTAGGTTAGTTTGTTTATTTCGTGCTTGTTTGGAATGACTTATATAAACTGGTTTTTAATTATAATTTAGGAAATACGAAGTAAGTATGTAAGTGGAAATTTTGTCTTGGCTTACATGAAAATATTTATGAACACTTATGAAATGCTGGTTCAAACAAACCAGAATTGATTTTTTTTTTTTTTGGTTTTAGCGTTTGAGAGAATTTGTGTTTAATTTGTGGAACTTGGGTGTGTGTTTTTTTTTTTTTTTGGTTGAATTTCGATTTTGGTGAGCGTAGTTTGTCTTTTGACTTGATTTTGGCCCCAAAAAAATACTACCGTGAAGTTGTGACAGGACGAGGAACTTATTATAAATTAAAAAATACTAATCATAATCAAATTGAAGAGCATAAATACACAATCAACACAGATATATAATGCCAAAGAAAATATAAAAATGTACAAAAACGCTGCCAGCATTACGCGGGAACTAATATGAAAAAAATCAAGGGGAAACTAATTAATACTGCAGTCCTTATACTATCATCTCATTTTGAATTAGATCCTTCAAGTTTTTTAAATTTTTATTGAATCCTTATCGATTCAACCGTTTCAGCTGTTCGTCCTTCTGTCTGAAAAATGCTGAACAGGGGTAAACGTCGTTGAACAGTAGTGATGGGGGCCATGTGGCAAATCATTTTACCTTCAACTCCTCCTTCTCCTTCGAAGGATCCGGCACCTCAATTTCCAAGTTCAAAAGAACATAAAGTAAACAGTTTACACTCAACTCTTCCTTCTCCAGTTTCACCAACGTCACATAGCGATGATGTTTTGAAGAACCACATCAATTTTTTGGCGCACCTCCTAATACCTGCTTCTTACTTCGGTAGCCACCTGAAGCCACGTTTGAGAAGGAAACAAATAAATTAATTGGCACCACAAATAAGTGGTCGTTGATGCACCTTCAGCTCAGAGTAATCTCAATGGGAGTGTTGTCATCCGCAGAACCAACAAAAGAAGTCATGAAAAAGAAGGATCACATACTTGGTCAAAGGCCTTTTCTTGCAGCAGCTAGTACTGATATAGATTGAGCTTTATGGTTCTAGTAACATTGTCTTGTCCCCTCCTGGAGTTCATTGGGAACTCTTCAAATAGATTTCCTCTCAGCATCTAGTATGTTTTTTTAAATATTTGAAGGCTTGATTGATTACTTTGTTTGAACTTGCTTGCTTTCGAATTATCATGCAAATGGAATCTGCAGAAGCTGATTCTACTATGAACCTGACCGAGCAAATTATTGCCACCGCTTGCAGGATTGCTTCAAGGGTAGCTTTCGACGAGATGCACGGCGGCGCCTTAGAAGAAGCAAGGATGTGGGCTTGTACTCCGTTTCTCTCAGTATCACAAGAATGAATGTAAAAATGTTTACTTTAATACTTTATGTTATTTTGAACTCAGAAATTGACGTGTGCTGGATCGTTCAAAGGAGAAGAAGGAGTTGAACGTAGAAGGTTTCGCCACATCACTGCTATTCAACGGCGTTTACCCCTGCTCAACGTTTTGCAAACGGAAGGACGCACGGCTGAAACGGTTGAATCCATGAGGATTTAATAACTTGAAGGACCTGATTCAAAATGAGATGATAGTATAAGGACTGCGTTATTAGTTTTCCCAAAAATCAAAGGTCAGCTCTTGATCTGGAGGTCGCATCCATCGACCAAGCTTAAATCTTAACCAAATCTTAAACTTGGGTTAGCTCTTAAATCTATTTCAGTTCGCTTTCTTTCTTTCTTTCCTTTTTCCCTCTCGTTTTGGCCAGATTTGATCGAACTGTTACAGCATCATGTTGTGTTTAGCATGCATATGCAGAAGCGGAAACGCGTTTTATAAATTTGAAGGTATGATTCTTCAATTTTCGAAAGAATAAGCGGAAACGCGTTTTATAAATTTGAAGGTATGATTCTTCAATTTCCGAAAGAATTGTTCCGTTTGAATTGCCACCTGTTTAATTATGCCTCTGCTTCTCTTTTCCCAGCGACTTTCATTTTCTATCGCTGCTTCTTAAGGTTCATATACTCTCATTAGTTTCGTTCTCCATCAATTATATCCTAATTGCTTAGTTAAGCGGTAGATAGATTTGGATCTGAAGTGATTTTGGAGTGAGTTTACTGATCTTATTTTACTCCGTAACCTCAGAAAGATGATTTAGCTATGAGAATGGTTTAGGGTAGAAGTTATATATATTATTCATTGATCAGAGGCAATGGAGAGACAATAGCTATCTAATCTTTTTTCTTTTGTTCTTTTGGTCAAAAGCTAGACATATCATGATCTCTAACATACGTTAAGGATCAGATCTCTGTGGGCCTAAGGTGTTGGGCTTAGGCCCATGACTTATGGACCCCTAACAACAGAAATAGACATCGTCTTCATATCATTCTTCATCGATTAGGCCATGGCATTGGATCTATATCTCTTTAGCTTTTTGATGTTTCTCCTTAACATATCTCTCCCTCCACCAAATAGGAATTGGATCTAGTAAAAAGAGTTAGTTCTTAACAACACGGAAAATACTCATTTAGGACGCAATAGTACTTCAAATAGGATTATCTTTAATAAAAGAATACATATGTCTCTTTTTTTAAAAAAAAAAACTCCTCATCTTTCATTATTGCTTTTTGAACACTTCTCAGTGGCATCATCTTTTTACAATAATTTTTTTTAGACGAGAGTTCTTTTGGATTTCCCTTTTTTTTTTTTGTTGGAAATAATCAACCATCCCATACACACATCATAAACTCAACTCATTGTATTGAATTTATTGGATTCTCAAGATAAGATGGCAGTTTTAAAGAACAAAAAACCGTGGTATGCAAAAACACCCTACAAAAATAATATTTAATTGTATTGCTATTAAAACTTTCTAAACGTGTGGCAATAAAATTAAAATGGATAAGAATCGTTAATAATGTCCTTAATATAGGGTATTAGATTTGGTCTCAAATGTAAAATTCCAATCCACTTTGTCTCTCGAATTCATAGTTCATTCTCTAAAGTATCCCAATTGATTAATCAAGAGGGTCTCCATCCAAGGATAGTTATGATTAAAAGGATACTTTAGGAAAATCAAGTCATATATGTTTCAAATAACTAATTTCCTTAATATATCCAAATTAGTTAAGTAGCTCTTATATTAAGGACCAGAGCTAGTACCTTTTTTTATACTAGAGTAAAAAAATTATATACCTGAATTCAACAAAAAGATTAAAAAGAAAATTAAAGTTAATTAATTTCTCATTATATATATTAACTTCTGATCTTCATCACGGCTGTGTTGGTAATACAGTGGATTAATGCATTATTTACTGCTCTTAATCAACATACATGTTTAGGGGTAAGCACTTGATTAAATTTAATGTTAGACAAAACCCGACAGAGGTGGAAAATTATATATAGTAATGAACTCAATAGAATTAAAGAGAATAATATAATAATCAAACAGATAGTGAAGAACAAAGCCAACATACAAAACAGCACAACACAAAAAAAGAATGCATACATATGTAAAACGAGTTTCTTTAATACATATATGATATATATATATATATATATATATATCTGAAGGGATAAAGAATGATCTACAAACGTTCTTGATCCTATAAAACACATGACATTAATTAATTAGAAAGCAATAGAGAGAGGAGAAACACACTGAGACTGCAGGCTTATCCTCTTTCTCTTCCATTCATACGTTAGTCATTATTTCAGATTTGTACGGGTGAGCCATAACGCTACCAAATATTAAGATGCACAGCAAATGTACGGGTCATAAAAATAGATAGTGATAAATCAAGGTTGATCACACAGAAGACTCATTTAACAATGATTAAGCAACAAAAATTCTTTTTTTTTGTTTAAGTTGAGAAAATCAAAATTTAATCAAATTGAATGAAAAGAAATTAAAATAAAACAAAACAAAACTTTTCAAATTAATTAAAGCAAATACTAAAAAGACCAACCTAGCGTCACCATTCACTTGCTAACTTTTTAAACCTTATTCTACTAAATTGATTAGCTTTAATGTCAATTTTGTTAATGTAAAATTCAATTAGCTGCAAATGCTTCTGCTTGACGTTCCACTTATAGCTCTCTTTTAAATTAGTTATGTAATCTCTTACATAATTACTTAAGAAGCTAAACAATTTGATCTCACTCATCAATAGTTACATGGGGTAATTAGGTATATTTCTATTCTAATCACAAATTAGATTATCAATCTAAGAACTTAATTAAAATCTTTTTTGTCAAGAAATACTTTAATTCTCAAATTCATCATGCTTAACGGTGGCAATCAAATGGACAAGTGAAACAAGATTAAGGGTATGTTTGGATCTCTGTTTTGAGATCCAAACGTGCCTTGGAAATTGTAATAAGCCAGTTAGGAGCGTTCTGAGCTAAACTCATTGTTTGGATAGGTAGCTTTTCAACCTAACTTCTGAAAAAAAGCATCTTATTTCTGAACGCTCCCAGATGCAACTTTTCCAACGTTTCAAATGCATTTCTCTAATATGTATTCAAGAATATATTCAAGAACATATTCAAGAATATATTCAAGAATATAATTGAAAATGCGATTCCTCCTTCACTGTCGCACCTTGATGGGTCAGTTCCCCACCTTCGGCGACGACCAGCTCAGTTCCCCACCTTCGGCGACGACCAGCTCAACTCCGGCGACTACCAAGTGGGACCCCTTTTGACCTAACCCTCTCATTTTCTTTTTTTCTATTGGAAAGAATGGTTTTGCCTTTCGACTTGCGTATTACATTTTACCGCCTGTTCTTTTCTCAAATTTTTTTTAATCTTTTATAAGCCACCTCAGCTCGTCCACTTGGTTCCATATGAGCATATTTAACAGAGTTAGGGACATGTCAGCATATTTAATAGTGTTAAAGGTGACACCAAGTCCTTTTAAAAATATAAGGACTAACGTTTTGAACGAAGCAAACTTAAAGGACCAAAACTGGAGGTTACAAACTTCAGGGACCAAAACCAAAATGAATGAAAAGTGTAAGGACTAATCATTGTATTAACCCTTTAATTAATTATCTACAATGTGTTTTTAAATTTGTCTTGGTAACAAATATTTTTATCTTATAATCTCACAAATAAACTATTTTTATTTTATCATAATAATTTTAGATTTTTTTTAACAATTATCATATTAAAAATATCAAACACTACTATTTAATAAAGTATATGTCCTTTTTAGTCATTTTACAATTGAACTAACTTTTTTACTCATCCAAACAACTTTTAACTTTTCCAACTGACTTTTTAAAAGCACCTATCCAAACATACCATAACTGACTTTTACTCTAACTTCAGTTACAAAAGTCAGTTGGACTAGAAGTCAGTTTTGCCCAACGTCAATCCAAACATACCCTAAGTAACCAAAATTTAACATTGAGCATTCTCAATTCAGTAAGAACAAAGATTCATTAACTAACAAGTTCATAGCTACTTTAGGTTGCAAAACAAAAATTAGCTACACATAATTGTAATTACTGTCATCTCAGCAACGAACCAGATCAGATTCAACATGATAAATGGAAAGGAAGAACAATAAATCAATGGGAAGCAAACTGAGATTGAACGGTATTGCAGAGTTTCCTCCTCAGTCGAATCTTAGTCTTCTTCTCCAGCACAATGATGTTCTCTCTTAGTCCTCCCTTAGTCCCCCCCGTTCAGTCGCGTCACTCCCCTTCCTGAAATCAAGCACCGTCGACCCCTCTCAATCAGTGAAGAAGATGACGATGAACAGTTAATTACAGCCTCCTTCTTTCGAACCAGAACCAGCTGCTGTCAGATGGAGAAGACGATCCACCAGCTCTCCCTTGCTTGTCTCCGTCAAGCTCCAGCAGAAGAACGGCGCACTCTCCTCTGTCCCCAACCAGTTCGGCGGCCTTCCTCCCTACCCAGCAGATGGTAATCGAAGGAGATCCTCCTCTGTTTATGTTAGATTTTTGGGCTTGGATCCGCCCTTGATGGGCCGGATTATTTGACCCGGTATAAAGAGAATATATCAGTCAAATATCCAAGCGATATCATGATATGTTTGACTTGGTCAAACATTCTGAATCATATCCAATCGGTTACGATATAAATCTAATTAATTTATATTAAATTAATTAATTTATATTGTATAGATTAAATATATATTAAGTATATATATTTAGAATTAATTAAGATTGATTCTGGATTTGAATTCAAAATATCATGATATTATGAGATAAGGATATATTATATCTTATCTCAGATTTTATCTGATGGGCTCAGTGGATATTTTTATGCTACCCAAAATATCCCTGACAAAAGCTATAAATAGAGGCTTCCCCCCATCAGTTCAAATCACTCCAGTAGTAGAGCTTTCCTACTATCTCTCTCTCTCTTAATTTTCTTTCTTGCAAAAGTGGTGCTCTGCTGTGCACTTAAAAGCTCAGACTTTTATAGTCTAGCTTAAGCGTGAGCTAAGGAGATCCGACCGACCCGACCCGAGATCCGACCCGGTATGTTTTCGATCCATTCTCCAATTTTTCTAACATTGGCATCAGAGCCGAGATGTTCTTGAGGCTCTCAATATATGTGTGCATATATATATTACACGCTCATTTTTTTTCCGCTGCACCGTGAATATGCCGTATGCCATTCGAACTGAATATGCTTGTGTTTTAAACTCAAATACACACTCCGTTTATATAAGTGAAGTTCGAAAACATTACTTGTTACTCCGTAAGATTTAAAAACGTGATCGAAGTCTATTTTCTGGAGCTTCCAACGTCGGCCGTTCGAACCTTGTTTTTGGGTCTTTAAAATTGATGTTTTTTAAAGAAAATAAACCCATAGAGTTGTAGAGCACGAAAATACGAGTCCATAGACACCTAAAATGCATAAAACGGAGCTCGGAGGAGGAAGATACGGCGGTTCGAAAATGGCGGGTCGCGACGGACCCGCCGGAGCTCCAGCCGGATCTGGGGCGACCCGGCTGGAGGTCAGGGACGACCTGACCAGCCCAAAACGGCGTCGTTTTGGGCTGGCCAGGACGCAGCGTTTCACTTTAAGTGAAACGCTGCGTTTCGGGTCCGTGGACCCGGATCTCCCTGGAAGTCGGGTCGGTAGACCGACCCGACCGACCTTTTTTTAAAAAAAATTTTTTTAAAAAAATAATAAATTTTTTTTGAAATAAAAAAAAAATATTTTTTCTGAAATTTTTTTTGGACGCGCCATGTGGGCGCGTGGGGTCCACCTAGGGACCCTTTGGTCATAAAAAGCACATATATAGACTCCTTGAGACGTGAGGAATCAAATAGGACAGGTCAGGTGACGGCGAGAGGCCGGAAAGGCGGCGCGTGTATGACACGCGCCGGTCCCGAGAGTGGGCGATCCTAGCTCTTTAAAAAAAAAAAAAAAAAATTTTTTTGCTTGTTGGGGCGCGTGAGGGCGCGTGAGGGACTATTTTTGAGCCCTGTTTGACCTGAAATATTTCTAAAATCATGAGCTATGAATTAATATATTATGTGCTGATTTTTTATGACTTTTTGGGTATGAAAAATAGCAAATAAATGTTTTGAATATTTATTTTTATATTTTTCTTAACTTGTTCTTTTTGGGTTTAGGAAATGGCCAACTCAAACTCAAATTCTAACTCCTCTTTTGGAAAATATCCAACTTATTCTCCACTTTCTGATGCTCCGAAATCTTCAAATAATTATGCTGCCGAAAGTACAAATAAAAGAAAAGCGCCTCAATCACAAGTAAACTCTAATGTACCTGAGGGGAGCAGTGGTAAAAGGAAATGTGTTCCTGACCAACAAGAGGAAGAAGTCTGCAGACCCAAGGACATAAATTTAATAGAAAAGATAGCAGAAAAGCATGCTGATGAATACAAGCATCAAAAGTGCCTATTTTCAAAATTGAATTATTATGCTAAACAAATTGTCAATGAGCAAGACGCACTCTTTTTCTCAAATATTGCAATCCAGTACAGAGAGGAACTGGCAAGGAGGGGACACATATTTAGTGAAGCATTTTTTAAACAATGTCTCTGTAGATGCTGGAAAGGTGTTAAAGAGAGTTTGAGAGAACCAATGATAAAATATATCATGAACGAATGAGTTTTTGTTCACATTTATATTTCTTTTCATTTAATGTTTACTCTTGAGACTTCATTTTTGGAATTATCCAATTTTTTTGTAAACATTCATGCTTCAATAAATAAAGTTTTTTTTATTTTTCAAATGCTTTATTTGAGTGGGAGTTTCATGAGGAAAACTCCAAATTGGGGATATGTTCAAGGAAAGTCAAAGGTAAGAAAGGTAAGAGACTAACCAGGAGTAATGGGATGGGAGCCAACCTAGTTGTCTCCTGATCATGAAAATGGTGAGACTCTTACCCAGGCGACCTATGACCTACTTGAAAAAAGTGTATATATTGCATACCATACTAAAATGCATTGTTGTCTATGTGATAGCACGATGTCTCAAAGAGGAATCAAGTCCATTATAGCTGACCTCGTAGGAGGTGACAAGCTGAACGGAGACAATTACAGCATGTGGCGTCGTAAGATATCGTATGTCCTCGAAGAACAAGAAGTCACTGATGTGTTGACTACTTTTCTTCCAGAGCCTGAGGCAAATGCATCGCGAAGGGACCAGGACGGCTACGCGGCCTGGAAAAGAAGGGACACTATCGCCAGAATAACCATGCTAAGTGCCATGACTGACGATGTGTTGGTGCAATTCGAAACACACCCTTCAGCCTCTGCCATGTGGGCAGCACTGAAATCCGAATTTGACGGTACCTCTGCTGCGAGGCTTAGGAGACTCACCGTCAAACTTGATAATTTCAAGCTGGGTCCTAACACTCCCATAAGGCATCACCTAAGGGCAATGCAGAACTTAATAAGGGAGCTTAAGGAAGCCGGAGGCGCTTTATCTGATGAGCAACAGATTCAAGCTGTCATGAGATCTCTCCCAGCAAGTTGGGATACCATGAAGCACACCATTACTCATAATGAGAGTATAAAAACCTTTGCTGATGTAGCTCGCCACCTCCAACTGGAGGATGATCGGATGGAAACTGTGAAGCCTGTCAGTAAGGCATATTTAACTGAAGGAAAGGGAGGGACAACCTCCCAAAACCAGTCCAAGAGAAGCAAAGGCTCTCAAAATAAGAAAGGCGGCCCTAAAGTGAAGAAGGGAAAGAGTCCTTCAAGAAAGGCAAGAAACCTGCAAAGAAGCGGAACATAGCAACCATCAAATGCTATGCTTGCCAACAAAAGGGACATTATGCCAAGGACTGCCCTGAGCAGAAAAAGGTATTGGATTCAGATTCAATACATTTCTCTTATGTTTCTAGCACTGCGTTTATTGCTGAAACTAATCCTGTTTGGGTTATAGACTCAGGGGCCACAGACCACGTGAGCAAGGATCGTGGGAACTTCACAGAATTTCGTCGGTTACCAGCAAGAAGCAGATGGCTTTATGTTGGGAACAACGCGAGAGTAGAAGTCAAAGGGATCGGTACTTGTGAGCTGACCCTGCATGGAGGAAAGACCCTAGTCCTGCAAAATGTCCTCTACGCTCCGGAAATCCGACGAAATCTTGTGTCTGTTATTTCCTTAGTTAGATTTCATTTCAATGTCTTTTTTCATGATTTCACAGTAGACATTTCGTATGGGACCAATTTTTCAGTTTCTGGTTATGTTTCGGATGGTTTCTTTGTTTTAGAAAATTTCAATGATAATTTTTCTAGTTCTTGCTATGCGCTTTCTTCCGATGTCAATTACGATATATGGCACGCTAGATTAGGACATATTGGTCAAGAACGCATGACCAAACTAGCAAAAGAGGGTTTGCTAGGAAACGTGTCCAAAAAGGAAATGTCTCTGTGTGAACATTGCCTTGCTGGCAAGAGTACAAGGAAGCCTTTCGGAAAGGCAACCAGGGCTAACCAACCTCTTGAATTGGTACACTCTGATATTTGCGGACCAATGAGTGTTAGGGCACGTCACGGAGCATGGTATTTTATTACCTTCATCGATGATTCTTCCCGATATGGCTATACTTACCTGATTTCCCACAAATCTGAGGCATTAGAGTGCTTTAGAAAATATCTCAATCTAGTGGAAAATCAGCTAGGTTCAAGAATCAAAGCCTTAAGAACTGACCGAGGCCGAGAATACCTCTCTGATCAGTTCAAGGAGCTCTGTGAAGAAAGGGGCATTGTTAGGCAACTAACAATCCCTGGCACTCCTCAACAGAACGGAGTTGCTGAAAGGAGAAATAGAACTCTCCTCGATATGGTTAGATCAATGATGGCACAAGCTGAGCTTCCAACCTCATATTGGGGAGATGCTCTTTTAACCGCCACATTCATACTTAACCGAGTGCCTTCTAAATCAGTCACAACAACCCCTTATGAATCATGGACAAACCGCAAACCGGATCTAAGCATCCTAAGACCATGGGGGTCAGCGGCCTATATTCGTGATTCTTCCCATAAATATGACAAGCTAGAACCAAGGGGCAAAAAGTGTATCTTCATAAGATACTCTGAGAACTCTAAGGGGTATGTCTTCATTGGTGAAAATGATGACGGCTCAGTGACTGAGATAGAGTCAAGGGACGCAACATTCATAGAAACCGAATATCCTAGCAGAGGGAGTATTGATCGAACAAGCCGTCTTTATGAGGATGATGGCAATGAGGTACAACAAAGTGTTCCTCAGTCTACTGATCCGAGTGGGAGGGTTGAACCATTTTCACAACAAGGTTTAACCCAGTCACAGGAAGTAAGTCCTGCAACAACCCCACTTAGGAGAAGTAACAGAGACAAAACTCCTAAGAGACGCTTCTCAATTGAAGGAGCAACCTTCATCGTTAGTCCAGAACACGATGAAGAAGACCCCGTAAGTGTTAAAGAAGCACTAACAGGACCTGCTAAGGAAAAATGGCAGAAGGCCTTACAAGAGGAAATGGATTCCATGGAATCCAACCAAGTATGGGAATTAGTTGATCTACCACCTGGCCGAAAGGCAATTGGGAGCAAGTGGGTTCTCAAGTACAAACGTAAGGCTGATGGATCAATTGATAAACCCAAAGCAAGGTTAGTTGCCAAAGGGTATACACAACGGGAAGGAGTGGATTACGCAGACACCTTCTCACCTGTTGTACGTTTCAACTCGATACGACTGATACTGGCTTTAGTAGCAAGTTTAGACTTAGAGTTACATCAGATGGATGTAAAAACCGCCTTCTTGAATGGAGAACTAGATGAGGAAATCTATATGGAACAGCCTGAGGGCTTCATACAGAAAGGGAACGAACAAAAGGTTTGTAAACTATTGAGATCCATTTATGGACTCAAGCAATCATCTAGGCAGTGGTACTTAAGGTTCCACAAAGCTATAAGCTCCTATGACTTTGAAATGATCGAGGAAGATCACTGTGTTTATATCAAGCGGTTTGGAGACAACTTTGTCATTCTATCCCTCTATGTTGATGACATACTACTGGCTGGTACCAATCTTAAACTAATAAAGATGATCAAAGAGTGGTTATCCTTGAACTTCGAGATGAAAGACATGGGCGAAGCAGAATATATCTTAGGCGTTAAGATAAGAAGAGATCGTTCTAGAAAATTGCTGTCATTGTCACAAAAGGCATACATAGCAAAGATTCTTGAGCGTTTCAATATGAGAGACTGCAAGCCTATGGATACCCCTGTGGTTAAGGGACATAACCTAAGTGAGGAAATGCGCCCTACAAAACAATGCGATATAGAACGCATGAAGAGAGTCCCATACTCAAGTGCCGTTGGCAGCCTAATGTACGCCATGTTGTGTACCAGGCCAGACATATGCTTCGCAGTCGGACTTGTGAGTCGATTCCAATCCAATCCAGGAGTCAAACACTGGGAAGCTGTAAAGAGGATTATGAGATATCTAAAAGGAACCATGGACTATGAGCTATGCTATCAAGGAAATGGCCTTCGTGCGGAGGGTTATTCCGATGCTGATTGGGCAGGAGACCTGGACGAGCGACACTCGACGTCAGGCTATGCTTTCCTACTGAATAACGGAGCAATCTCCTGGAGCAGCAAGAAACAAACGTGTGTGTCTCTTTCATCCATGGAAGCAGAATATGTAGCCTGTTCTGCAGCTGTCCAAGAAGCTGTGTGGCTCAAAAGATTCTTAGTACGATTGGGAATCCATGGTGGGAGTGAGGGACCAACTCTGATTCACTGCGATAGTCAAGCAGCAATCGCCTATGCAAAGGACCCTAAGTACCACAATCGTACTAAGCATATAGACATAAAGTATCACTTTGTAAGGGATATGATCGCTAAGAAACAAGTGACAGTTCAATACTTGTCCACTCATAAGATGTTGGCAGATCCCCTAACCAAGCCTATAGCTAGAGATCCTTTCGTTAAGCATGTAAAGGCCTTGGGCATGCGTAGAGCATGATGTATTGAACTCCTTTTTCTTTTTGATCCTTTTTGTTCAAATACGCAGGCACAAGGCATGTTGTACTGAACCTTTTCCTCTTACTTAGTAATTCAATGCATTTTATCCAGTTCAAAGAAATTTTTCTTGTATATTTGTGTATTTATACATGCATAGGCACAAGGTATGCAATACAATTATGTCGTACAGGTCACAAGGTTGGCTCACTCACACGAGCAACCGCCTCGCTATGTTCTCATGGGATATAGAAGGTTTGACAGCAGATGATCACCATGAGATGGTAGAGAAGAATCACTGCACAAATGTCACCTCAGCTAGACTGAGATGAGACCCATAAAAGTTTGGGCCGAATCATGGATAATGTGTCATCCATGAGACCTGTAGCCAGACAAGGAACTCTTTACTAGTGAGACGTCATATATAGTTGTGATGAAAGAGCTCCTGGTTCAAATGTTGGAGTACATTTGGAACTTAAGTCTGTACGGTGCTATTAAAACCAAAAGCGACATACTCCACTTAGTGGATTGAGCACCGTAACATGCAATTCATACTGCATGAGCTCACTCAAATCCGCAACAAGGGACGTAGATGGAAGATCCCTGATCCATTACGATGTGAGTCCCAGAAAGGAAATAAACCTTTCATAATGCCCTTAAGACTTAGACAACATCACAAGGTTTTGGTTTAGTGGCAGCTACTCTAGCCTAAACCCCATGGTCAAGAATGATACGATCTAACGGGTCAAGACTGAGAAAGCGACTATGCCAAATCTAAATGATGAATAGTCAGAAGGAAGGTTTATCCTGAAATACACATCTACGTTGGTGTCTGTGACATGTCCCTTGCAGGTTGAACAGAACAACTAAGCAAGTGTGGATACCATACGTATGAAAAAGGCAATCTGAGTAAACAAAATAACTCGAGAGGGATTAGATATGCCACAAGTAAAGTGTATGGATAAAACTAGGGCATTCGAGGCAACAAGCATACAATTTGCAGGTACACCAAGGGTGTTCTTGTGTGCTGGTCCTGCATAAAGGATTCCTAGTGCACAGGCGCCCGAATCGATGACGTCATGCCCACGCGGTCACGGCAGACACCTAGTATGAAGCAATGAAAGATTTAGCTATCGCACGATGGACAGCCCATCAAGTGCGAGTGGGAGATGTTAGATTTTTGGGCTTGGATCCGCCCTTGATGGGCCGGATTATTTGACCCGGTATAAAGAGAATATATCAGTCAAATATCCAAGCGATATCATGATATGTTTGACTTGGTCAAACACCCTGAATCATATCCAATCGGTTACGATATAAATCTAATTAATTTATATTAAATTAATTAATTTATATTGTATAGATTAAATATATATTAAGTATATATATTTAGAATTAATTAAGATTGATTCTGGATTTGAATTCAAAATATCATGATATTATGAGATAAGGATATATTATATCTTATCTCAGATTTTATCTGATGGGCTCAGTGGATATTTTTATGCTACCCAAAATATCCCTGACAAAAGCTATAAATAGAGGCTTCCCCCCATCAGTTCAAATCACTCCAGTAGTAGAGCTTTCCTACTATCTCTCTCTCTCTTAATTTTCTTTCTTGCAAAAGTGGTGCTCTGCTGTGCACTTAAAAGCTCAGACTTTTATAGTCTAGCTTAAGCGTGAGCTAAGGAGATCCGACCGACCCGACCCGAGATCCGACCCGGTATGTTTTCGATCCATTCTCCAATTTTTCTTACAGTTTACGCTGAGGTCTCAGATGGTTCAAAAATTGCTGCTCCAAAACGTTGTCGTCCCTAGCTCCACAATCCAACACGTGCTCCTCATGCCTTCCCCTTTTTTCCAAAACTCAACCTCTCTAATTTCCCAGTGAATTCGTGGCTTCAGCTTCAAATTTGGACTCCTCAAAGCGGTGCGCACCTGACAAAGGGAGTTGAAGAAAACATAATGAAAATAAAATAAAAGAAACCTGAAAAGAAGAAAGAAAGAATAATTTAAAAAAAAAAACTCAAACAAAATAAAAGAGATGATAAGAGAAGATAACAGAATTTTAATTCCTAAAAATTATTTCAAATTACTTTAATTTCTTTTAAAACTAAGATACTAACAAGAAAAATCTCCCAAATAACGCTCACAACTAATTTCTTTTCAAAACTCTTTAAAATCACCCAAAATCCTAATGATAACTCTTTAAAAATCACTCAAAATATTTTTTCAAGATATTCAAAATAATCAGTTATCAAGCTATTTCCATGGACATCCGGAGAGTGACTTGTTCTTGAGAATAACCAACAACGACGCTGCACGCTGTTGCACATTCGGGACCCTACACACAAACACACACACACACATTATATGTACATATATATGTTGTGGAAAACAAACAGAAAAACATTCAATTTTGAACTTAGGTCAAAATACTTCCTTAATATAAACATTTTTTTCCTTCTAAATACTACTTTCTGTCTGACTAATTTGCGGATATTAATAAAATTAGTTAAGTTAGTTATTAGTGTATTGGTTTTTCCAAATTATCTTTTTTAATCATGTGTATTAGAACTACCTCATAATAAAAAGCCTTAATACGTTTAATTAATGGGGATACTTTGAAGAGAAAATTATATATTTGGGGGAATAGGTGAATTGATATCTTGTATTTAACTTAAGACAAAAACAAACCCCCATCTAGCTCTAATATTCAAGATTAGAAGTAGTACTACCTCCGGTCCTTAATATAGGACTTTGTTTGATTTTTATTTTAGTCCTAAATATAAGACCCCAATCTATTTTGTCTCTTATATTTATCCATTTCTTCCAAAGTAATTCTTGTAGTAGTTACACATGTTAAATGTTCAATCAAATGGTAGTTCTAGTTAATATATATATATGATTAGGAAGGATATTTTAGGGAAGACCACTCAATTATTATAAATAATTAAATCAACAAACTTTCTTAATCTACTCAAATTAGTCAACTATTATATTAAGAACAGGAGGTAGTATATTATAAAGAGAATTGCTATGAAGTCTCGAAAAAAGAACATAATTACTAAAAAGTCTTAATGACAACAAAGCAACATGCAGTAACAAGTTCCAATATAGAAAATGATAGCTGCTCGCTTGATTGAGACTTTTTTATAATTATTTTCAACTAGCCTAGTAGATGTACTATCTCCAGTCTTTAATATAAGAATTATTTAACTAATTTGGATATCTTAAGGAAGTTAGCTAAGTTAGTTGCTTGTCACATATATGAGTTGATTTTCCTAAAAGCATCATTTTAATGATAACAACTCTTGGATGGAGACTGCCTTGACATGTGTTATCAATAGGAATACCTTAGAGAATAAACTATAAATTTAAGAGACAAAGTAGATTGAGATATTATATTTGAGATCAAGTCTAATACCCATCTAGCTCATATACTACTTCCAATCCTTAATATAAGTGCTAGTTTGACTTTTAATTTGGTTCTAGATATAAGACTCGAATCCACTTTGTCTCTCATATTTATTTATTTTTTTCAAAGTAGTTTTTATACTAGTTGCACATCTTAAAAGTTTCATCAAATTATATTAACTAATACATACGATTAGTAAAGGTAATCTAGCACTACAAAAAAACATGCTTTTAGCGACAGAATTTAGCAACGAATTTTTTATTTAGTGATGGAATTAGCGATGGAAACGGATTAGCGACAAAATTTGTTCCGTCACTAATTCCTTTCAATTAGCGACAGAATTGAAATTTCGTCGCTAAATCAGTCGCTAATTCTTGATAGAAATTTCCGTCACAAATTAGCGACGGAAAAATTCCGTCACTAACTTGATTTTTTAAAAAATAAAATAAAATGTCACATGGCACCTCTACCCATTGCCACGTCATCACTGGGGACCGCCTCCACGTGTCGCTGCCACCTCATGTCTACTACCATGTGTGCTGCCATCTCACCTCCGCCTACCATATGTGCGCCACGTGTCACACCTCTGCCTACCACATGTGCCTGCCACATCACCTTTGCCTGCCACGTGTGCACCACGTGTCACCATCACATAATTTCCTTCTCAAAGTGACTTCTCCATGGCTTGGAACCCAAGACCTCCTCTGTGCGCACGTGCTGCTTTACCAGTTGAGCTGCAATGAACCTATTGACTTATTATGTAAAATTAAATATATATTATATTATTTTACACAAACAATTATATATACATATATATTATTAAAAACTAAAAATATACTATATGATAATTTTAATCATAACTATTTTAATGAAAAAATATTTTTTAAATATTTTTTTACTATTTTTATAATGTTTTATTTTTTAAAAATATTTTTAATATAATTTAATTTCTAACGACACTAATTTGAATTTTAAATCATAAATAATTTTTTATAAATACTTTTTAAATTTATTTTTTAATTAACATTGATAAGATATACAATTTACTTATATATATTATATTACATTATATTATATTATGTATATGTGTTTTATATATTTGAAGAAAATCATTTACAATTAGTCAAAAAATCTTGTTATTCAAAAAATAACTACTATAATAAAATCTAATAAATCATTCTATATAAAAAATTAAATGATTTAAATAGATTATGATAAACAGTATTTTCCTACTTGTATATATATCCTATGTAATTTATGATAAACAAATTTCGTCCAATTTCTGACGGAATTGCGACAGAATTTCTGTCGCTAATTTTTTTGATGGATTACCGATGGAATTTTTTGATGGAAAAAGATTCCGTCGCTAAATATTTATTGACAGATTTTCTGACGGATTAGTGATGGAATTTAGCGACGGAATTTCCGTCGCAATTCCGTCAGAAATTAGCGACAGAATTTGTTTCCGTCGCAAATTCTGTCGCTAATTTGAGTCGGAATTTTTTTCCGTCACTAATCAGTTGTTTTTTTTGTAGTGTAGGGAAGACAACACCTATTTATTATAAATAATTAACTTAACAAACTTTCTTAATCTACTTAAATTAGTCAATTAACTCTTATATTAAGGACTGGAAGTAGTATATCATTATCAAGGGTATCCTTTTTAGAAATAAATCATTAATTACTCCTACAATTGATTGTCAAAACGATTTACACTCAAACAAAAATAGAACCTGGGGAATGCATTTAATGGAGTCAAAATTAAAAAGTGAAATTTACATGCGGTAGCACGCAGGTTCACCGCTGCTTGTTTAATCTCTGAGTATGACTTGATGA
Source organism: Neltuma alba (assembly GCF_004799145.2). Taxonomy (NCBI): domain Eukaryota; kingdom Viridiplantae; phylum Streptophyta; class Magnoliopsida; order Fabales; family Fabaceae; genus Neltuma; species Neltuma alba. The sequence continues at coordinate 275,912 of NW_021635079.1, read as the reverse complement.
AAGCTCTAATTACAAACAGACCCAATATGATGGACGCGATGATGGCCAATCAAAACTCCAAGATTGAAAGCAGCAACACAATGGCAAGAGCTCCAATCAGCAGAACAAACCATTGAAGGAAGGGAAGGCAGGTCCTACATGGCTCCTCGCTTGAATGCCTCTTATTAGACTTGAACCGTTACCAACCCTTGGTTTGAAACAAATCATAATCTTGCATTAAAATTTTCTCACATCTTCTCTTATTTATCGATGCATTCAATATCCGCATATTATTTTTTTCGTTTCACTCTGACGTTATGCATATGCATGTTAAGTACTCTTACTCCAAAAGTGTAGCTGTGCAATTATGAATGTTTATGCTCCTACATGATTTCCAACACCTTAATAAATTTCTTTGCTGCACTTTAAATTTGCAATAATTAACTGCATCGGACCCGAATTTAGTGTAGTTTTTCTGAAGTTATTGCATTACAATTGATTGTTGACAAATAAAATATTTGTTTGACTTTTAGTTTTAATACTACCTCTAGTCCTTAATATAAGATCTAATTGACTAATTTGAATAGATTAAAAAAAACTAGTTAATTAATTATTTGTAATAAATAGGTGTTGTTTTTCCTAAAATACATATTCTAATCAGATATAGTGACTATGACTACCATTATTACAAAGACGATCTTGAACAAAATGAATAAATATGAGACATAAAGTAGACTGAGATTTTATATTTAGAAGCAAAATAAAAGTCAAACGAGCTCTTATATAAAGGACTGAAGGTAGCTAGTATGTATTATTGGTACACTGCCGGCTCAACAAGTATAGGGAAGCTGAAGAAGTATTTGACAGCCTTCTGAACAATGAAAAGCAACCTTTGAAACCAGATCATAAAATGTTTCATACGATGATTTACATGTATAAAAAGGCTGGAAATCATGAAAAAGCTCATAGGACGTTTGCTTTGATGGCTGAGCGAGGAATTGAGCGATCTACAATTACTTGCAACAGCTTGATGTCGTTTGAAACAAATTACAAAGAAGTTTCAAATATATACGACCAAGTAAAATTTAGTATTGATCACCAACAAGAGTTGGTCCAATTAGTAAGGAGTCAGCTCATAACCTACAAGGTCGTGAGTTCAAATCCCACTGCTAATGTGAGAACCTTGTTCGTGGGGTATTGATAAGATACTTACAAGTTAAGCGGAAGCCTGTAATATTAATTACTATTAGCGTTTTTTGTGGAGGTGTTAAACTCTATTTTTGGTTGTTTTATAAGTATACTAGCTCCTAAGGGTACCAATCTATATTCTCTTAGCTCCGGCCCCTGCACTTCTGTAATGCATTAGAACATTCATTCAATAGAAGATTGTTTCCCTCTGCCTTTGCCTTACTGTCGTATGTATGCTAATATATGATAAAACACAGATAGGAGATAATTAGATATTTTGACAACAATATTGCTATTTACTTGGAAATGTTGCGCTACTGCGATCCATAATATAAGAGCTGGTTTAACTTTTAATTTGATTCTAAATATAAGATCTCAATTCACTTTATCTATTATATTTAATTTATTCATTTTTTCGCAAGGTACTCCTTGTAGTAGTTGTCCATGTTAGAATACCCTTGTTAATATACCCGATTAGTAAAGATATTTTAGAAAAACAACATATATTTATTTCAAATAACTAACTTAATTAATTTTTTTAATCTACTCAAATTAAGTAACTCGGTCTTATATCAAAGAATGGAGGTAGTACATTTTAATTAGTCCTTTTTTTCCCCAAAAAAAAAAAAACTAGATGCTAACCCAATTCATAGACATGCATATACTCCTAAAAAAATGTAATCAGGATCTGTCCACTTGCATCAAACTTTTTTATTAAGATACCCATTGAACCTAAAATTTTAAATTGCTCATCTAGAAAAGAAGTATATGATAATTCAACATACACAGACATCCCAAAGAAGAACCGTACAAGTAACCAAGAGGGAATTGGTACTATGCTCAAGAAGATAATACTTTCATGCCAATCACAAGGATAAACAACGGCTTGATAGTAACATCATCTCATCGTAAGGATGAGCTTCATATTGTACAGCTGAAAATAATAACAATAAAGTTTCCATGAGATTAATTTTCTTTTTTTATACAAAAGTCAGGTTAACTTCCATTGCTTTATGGATTAAAAATCCGGTTCTTTGATCTATGTATTTTTTCTGTAACGTAATTTTGCTTTATAGAAATTAGGTCAATTTGTGTGAATGTGAATGCATTATTTATAAATGTAAAAGAATCCGTAGCAGCAGAGATATAACATGCTTAGCTTAGTACACCCTTTTGTTGAGCTCTTTTATTCTTCCCTGTTGGATAACATTCAAGGCTCCAACATTTTTCTTAAGCTCTAAATTAGTGGTCGATCAGCTCACAGTAGCTAAAATCCGGGTACTAAAATTCCAATTGGAAACCTTTTTAAATTAGATTTTTGTACTTCTTCCCTCAGCTTTTTAAATTTATTGTTTATTTTGTTATCAATTAATCAAATCAAATTAAATTAATTATAATCAGTTCTATTGTAGTTGCTCCAGCCATTGAAAATCAAAGGGAAAAGTTCACTATTAACTCTTTAATTTTAGATGAGGTTTCAATCATGTTGCTTAGTTTTATAGAAAACTTCCTCTCCCCCCCCTCTTTCTGACCCCTAACATCATTATAGTTCGAATGGTAGTTTCTCTTGTCAATAATAATTATTTTAAGATGGATGCAGCTTTTAATATAACACTATGTTGCTATCTATAAGTCATTTGCACCCTAAATTTGCAAATCAAGAAATGTATCAAATTAATAATTTTTTTTTCATTTTTGTTCTCATTAAAGAAAGGTTATTAAAAAATACTCCTCTGGTTTTAAATGTAAGACTTATTTTATAGTATAAATTACAATACAAATTAGATCTTATATTTAGAATTGGAAGAGTATGTTTTATATTTTCTCTTACCTGTTCAGGTCAATAAGGGTAAAATTGAAAAAAAAAAACTCATTAATTACCCTATAAATGACTTATAAGTAAGAACAAAGAGATAAAGTGATCCTATTTATATAATAGGTTATGGTGATTAAAATTTTAAATTTTTAGGGTCTGTTTGGTAGGAGGGAAATGGAAAGGAGGAGAAGGGAGAAAATTTTTTAATGAGATTGTTTTTAAAAATTGAGGAAGTGGGGTTAAAATTTTTTGGTTAATTTTTCTTACTCGTTTATCTTACATCTTATCTTTAGCAAAACTTTATAACCCCACTTCTCCAGTTTTTTATAACAAGGTCATTAAAATTTTTCCTCCCTCCCTTTCTCTCCATTTCCCTCCTACCAAACACACCCTTGAGGGCTTGATACAAATTTGCACCAAAAAAATTCGGGCAGCCAACCTTGCGAAAACTCTGGAAAGTAAATTTTCACCATATCCCCTTTTTTTTTCTTTCATATTTTCTGCCTCATATCTTGGAGAAAAAAAGGGAAAAATCCATCTTCATATGATTTTTCTTCGTTGATTTTGGCTCGTAATTGTTGGTTGTGGGCATCTAATACCATAATGTCTATTTGGAGACAAACTGCCCATAAAAATTTTAAAATGATGCAAAAATGTTATATGTGACTGTCAATTTAAGCAGGCATTTGTCAACTTTTAGAGCGTAAGTGGATGGATTTGAAGCCCATTGTCAAAAAATGACAGATCTTGACTCAAATAAATGGCTATGACATTTTTGTGCTCTTTTGAAATTTTTATGAGCAGTTTCGGGTAAGTAAATTTATATCTATCCTGTAAAAGATGTTATTTTACTCATATGCTGCTGTTAGTTTTGTTGCCAGTATAGAAAGTATTGGAAAAAAAAACAATATAATGATCATGGAAAGAAAATTTAAATCCTGAATTTTCCGCGGTCCGAAAAACAACCTAGTTTTTTCTTTTCCTTATTTGTTTTTTTTTTTTTCTCCCTACTTTTCGTAATTGATAAGAGATAATATATAAGAATTCTCACCACCTGGATGAGAATGAAACTCAAGGTGTGACAACCAGTCTTCTTTATTGGTTGAATCAACTTGGTGTGGTCATTTCCATGAAAGGATATGCCGGAGAGTTACTATATTAAAAACATAAAATTTTTGCATGTTTTCTTTTGTTTTTTCCCCTTAAAATTTACTATATCCGTGCATTATTTCATTTCGTACATATATTCCTGTTCAAAAACTTGACCCCCCTATTTTTTCTGTCTTTTTGTGTAAAATGGCCCCCATATTTTCAGTGCTGAGTTCTTAACAACTCTCAGGAACCTGTAGCAGCGTAGACTAAAGACTTTGTTCGTCAAGGTCGTCGCTGGAGCTCCTTAAATCTGAACCAAAGCGCAAAGCTCTTCAATAATCCATTTCCTGCCCCTTCTATTACTCTCTCAGTTGGTCCTTTTGGCCAAATTTGATGGAAGAGTCTCAGCATTTACCAGTTCGATCGCTTTAGGAGATATATGCCCAAATTTGAAGGTAAGATTAAGTTTTAGAATTTCCTACTTCTCTGCTTCTCTTTTCAGTGTTTCTATCACTTGCTCTTGCCGTTTAGGTTTAATGGATATTACTTTCTTATTTTCAGGTTTGTCCAGCACCTTGAAATAATTTTTTGCCTTGATGCTTGATGTAGTAAACAATATTTTGAGGTGCTAGACGCTATTAAAAAATTATTTTAGAATATTGAATGCACTAAAAAATACTTGAAGCTGCTGGAATCACTTAAAAAACACTTTACAATGCCGGATTTATGATAAAATACTTTAAGGTACTGAATGCACTCGAGAAAATATTTTGAGGTGTTGGATGCATATTAACCTCCTTTTTTATGCTTTAAATTGGGTTTTGATCTATTTTCCTAGTCAAGAAGGCTTACTTATTTAGCTTTATATATTTGATATGTTTATATTTAATAGTGTTAATTATATTAATAACAAGAGTTTATTATAGAATAAACATTGGGTTGGCTTTAAATTCTAAATATAAGACATCTATGTATTTTTTTTATATTTATTATTTTTTCAAACTAATTTATCTAATTTATAAACTAATATATTATACCTCAATCCTTACTATATGAGTTACTTAACTAATTTGAATAGATTATGAAAGTTAAATACAATAGTTGATCATAACAAATGGGACTTGATCTTTTGAAAATGCTCTCCTGTATGAGATCATATTATACATCAAATTATAAGTTAGGAAAATTTATTTGGAAAAATTGATTAAAAAAATGAGTGATAAAGTGGATTTAAATATTATATTTAAGATCCAATCTAATCTCCTAACTAGCTCTTATATTAGGGACCCAAAGTAGTATAATTTAATGTTATATAAAAGTATCTTAGAGATATCATGTAACATTTGTTATAACTAACTAATTTAATTATCTCATTTTCTTGATCTTTCCAAATTAATTAAATACCTCTTATATTAAAAATAAGAGAAAGTATTAAAAAAAAATTGCATGCCTTGTTGAAAACAAGCACCTTATATATAAGTTTTTCACTTTCTTAATTGCTTTGTTCAACAAGGCAATTAGGAAAGTGAAAAACATTGGATGGTTATTTGTAATATGTGCTGTTCTTTTCATTTGTATATATCTTACTTTTTTCCCCCGCAGAATTACTACGCTATATAGTAGGGAGAATAATATTTAATGCCAATTAGATCTCTAAGAAAGTTTTCTGACGAAAAATAAATTGTAAACATCAATTTAGATAATTATAAATAGGAATATCAATTGTAAACAAGTTAAGACTTTTGAATTTACTGTTTTTCACATAATTAAATTTGTCGTGGGCCTAATTATTTTTTAATTATTTCTTTTGTGGCCTTACTACTGCCTATATGGTAAGTAGGCAGATCATGGAGACACAAACATATATAGATACCCCCTCCCGTTAATTATAGGACAAATTTAACGACTCGGTTTTTAATTAAACGGCGGTAGTTTGATATATGTTTATATTTGTAGAAAATTATGTGAATTTTCTTTCTTTCTTTTTCCTTTATTGCCAACGTGTGAATTTTCAATTTTATCCTTCACTGAAATTAATGAACAAAGGAAAGTGCTGTTCAAAAATTAAAAGCATGCATGCCAATTTTTTGTTGCAATCAAATAGAAATAAGCCCCCCCCCCTAAAATGAAGGATTTCATCTTTATCGTCCTAAGTATAGGACTAAGTAGGGCTTTAAAATTTTGTGCTAAATAATATAAAAGTACCATCTATTAAGAGAATATGACTAAAATGAAAAAGAAATTTATGTGTAGAGAGGGTAGGAGAGAGGGAGACAGAGGGAGAAAGAGAGAAGAACACAGGGGAAAGAGAGAGGAAGAGAGAAACAGAGGGAAGCTTAATTTTAATTCTATTATTCTCAGAAAGCTTATTAAAATAACCCCTCCTATACCCTTTTAATAGAACATAATCCCTACAGATTTGGTGTCTGCTCCCTCCTATTGTGTCTTAAAATTTTCTGACTTCCTAAAATTTTTTTATGGTATTTTTATCATTAGATTCTACATAAAATGAGTGACACTTTCATATTTTTTTAGCAAAAAAAAGTATAGTTTTGAATTTTTTTAGATTCTTTTAAAGAAAAATACTCTAAATTAAAAAGAAACTGCACAATTTGAGTTTTTTCCTTCTAAAAAATCATTAAAAAAAATCAAAACTGCACCATTTTTTTCATAAGAAATCAAAATTTCAGTTATCTTATATAGAACCTAATAAAAAATAACAAGAAAAAGCATTTGGAAAGTTGGGAAAAATTAAGAGGCAGTAGGAGGAAGCAGACGAACCCAAATACACTTCCTACACCCAATTCTAACTAACTACATACCCAACAAATGCTTTAACTGAGTCACTCTCATTTCATTTACTACGTCCAGTACTAATTATAAAACCTTATTTATAGTCTACAAACAACGTTTTATAATTAGAACCGGAGGTAGTATTACGCAACAGAAACTTTAGTTATTGAAGCAGTGAGGACACCTATTAGAAAGAGTGGTGATCCCTCCCCTCCCCTCCTGTAAAATATATGCAATTTATTAACGATTGTGAACACTTGGGAGAACACCGTTTTATTCTACTTCAGATTGCACAAATGAGTTCACACTATCTCCAGAGATTGACTTGATTTTGAGACGTCAAAGTATCGTCTTATACCTGAGATTACCCGACGAAGATATTGCACGATCCTTGGGAACCACATGATTGCGGCTTTCACTATAAAGAAACCCCATATGGCTAATGCGATTTTGCCCAACATTAATGGAGATAAGATCATAAGAAGCAGCACAACGACCAGAAATCCGAACAGTGGACCAAAGGTTTTAATGACAGTGGGAACGTAAGACTCTTCACCTGGAAGGGCATATTCTGCAATGAAACTCAGAGCACAGAGGCAAAGGTTCACAAAAATGGCTGCCATAATGGTTGCATGCTCATCCAATGGAGATTTCCGTTTGGATTGGTATTCAACTTGAACGTAACCACCGAACGTACTAATCAGAAACATAATGACAGCGTGGAGTTTCTTCCTGCAGGAACTGCAATATTTGGAAGAACATAAAATTCGATTATACATATATAGCTGACATTCTAGAAAGTTTTGATTATAGCATACATAGCTTGTAATAATTTTGAACATTCGAATCCAAAAAACTAAACCATAAAAGTTGCAAGGGACAAGGGAGGGTTGGACCAAAAAAAAAAAAGTACTGAAGGAGAATAGTTTTAGGTTTTGGCAGGTCCGTTGGATTCGTATGGTCTAGTATGAATCTCTCAAGTATAGTAGAATCTTAAAGCAAGTGAGAAATGTCATCTAACCTTCCCTTTGAGCTTTGATGAGTTTCGAACATGTCACGAGGAACTGGTGAACTAGAACATATGATAAGAAAATTAAAGTTGTTTTGTGGATGGTAGGCACGGTGGAGCCTAAAGTAGGGTCCAACACCACGAGGAAGAGAGAGTTGCTCAACGTCAGTTTCCATGAAAGGGCAAAAGGAGACCTGTGTGTATCAAAGCTCGCATGGGGTTGTAGGAAAGACGGTATCTGGGAAGTTTTTGCATGAAAGGATCCAACTCTATTTATAGTAGGGCCGTCATTATCGTGCTTGGTTGCCATATGATCATGTGAGCCACAAATTAAAATCCAAAACGAACCCCTCAACACGTCGGTTGATCAGGTTTTGATGATATAATAATATAATTTCTTCTTCCACAAGGCTACATCCATATCCGTGAGATCAATGGAACGATGGAGAGGAATGAAACTTTATGGAAACTTCTTGGGCGCTTTTTCCCCAATTTTTTTTTCTTTTGCTTATCGTTAGATATGGATGTTGATATGTAATTTTTTGTTTATTATTTTGTATTAATCATGGTAAAAGTAGGCAAACTTTTGAGTCACTTGGCAGAATATATATGTAATATATAGTCATCATCAGATTAATTTCTTGATGCTTCTCTCTCTCTCTCTGTCCCATTATTTGGGTTGAATTCATTATATAATTATTATTGATGCTACAAATTCGTATAACCCTGATCAGCTTTTCACTTCTACCCATTACAGTTCCAACCATGGACAAGCAGTCTCTTTCACACCATGGACGTATCTACTTGTATAGTTGTAGGGAAATCTGGCTGCTTAGACACAATATATGTATGTGCCTTTATCTATTTGTACATAAAAAGTTACATATTTAGAGTTAGGTTTGATAACACTACTGGTCTCTTTTTCTTCCTATGAATATCTTTAAAAATGGGATGTGAAATTTTATGCAATTATTTGGCATCTAATATTTGAAGCGATCAAATATATTTTCAAATTTGCATGTTAATAAGCCTATGCTGCACTAAAGAGTTGTAATTAAAAGAGATCTATGACAACGTTAATAAGTGAAAAAGAGATCTATGACAAGTGGTAATAAGTGCATGCGCGTGGATAAAGAGATCTTTGACAACGTTGGAAATAAAACTACCCTCACATTGTTTTGACTAAAACCAACGTATTTTAGACGAAAATATGTAATCATCATCCTGTTACTGTTTTACATGTGAATTTCTTATTTTGTGAAAATCGTGTTTATTTTCCACACCGTTTTTTAAACTTTTTCTATAAATTATTGCCTAGAGACAAGAAACCTGACCCTCGCCTTATCACGCTTCCCCCAAAATACCGTCACTGTGCTTAGAAGGGTGGTTGATATTGTGTGTTGTTTTGATTGGCTATCTTATATATGAACATTATTTTTTTTCCAAATTTACATATTTAGTTATTTACTATTGAATAATTCTTAATACAAGCTACTAATTAATTTCCTTAATCTTCTTATGTAATACTACCTCCAGTTCTAAATATAAAACTAGTTGATTAATTTGAGTCAATTAAGAAAATAAGTTAAGTTAATTATTTGTAACAAATAGATGTTGTCTTTCCAAAAATATCCTTGTTAATCAAGTTTATTGGTTAGAGTTACTATTATTAAAAGGATTATCTTGAAAAAAATAGATAAATATAAGAAACAAAATAGATTGGCTTCTTATATTTAGGAGTAAAATAAAAGTCAAACGAGGTCTTATATGAAGGACCGTAGGAAGTAGTAGTTTTGGTCAGATAAAATAAGATAAATTATTTGTCAACAATAATTATGCATTCAAACTTCTTCATCGATTAGGCCACGGCATTGGATCTATATCCCTTTAGCTTTTTGGCGTCTCTCCTTAGCACGCCTCTCACTCCACCAAACGGGAATTGGATCTAATAGGAGTTAGTTTGTAGCAACGTGATGAATTAAAATTTAAACTTTTGTCAGGAAAAGTATTCTCATTTAGGACGCAATAGTATTTCAAATAAAATTATCTCCAATAAAAAAAAATACATTTGTCTCTTTCAAAAAAAAAAATCTTCGTCCTTCATTATTGCTTTTTGAACACTTCTTTGTGGCATCATCTTTTTAGAACAACTTTTTTTCAGATGAGAGTTCTTTTGGCTTCCCCATTTTTTTTTTTAAAATAATCAATCATCCCATACACACATCATAAACTCAACTCATTGGATTCTCAAGATATGATGGTAGTTTTAAAGAACAAAAAACGGTGGTATGCAAAAACATTCTCCAAAAATAATATTTATAGATTGTATTGCCATTAAAACTTTCTAAATGTGTGGCAATAAAATTAAAATGGATAAGACTCGCTAATAATGTCCTTAATATAGGGTATTAGATTTGGTCTCAAATGTAAAATCTCAATCTATTTTGTCTCAAATTTACAATTCATCCTCTAAGGTATCCCTATTGATTAATCAAGGGGGTCTCTATCTAAGAGTAGTTATGATTAAAAGGATACTTTAGAAAAATCAACTCATATGTGTTTCTAACAACTAACTTCTTTAATATATCCAAATTAGTTAAGTAGCTTTCATATCAAAGACTAGAGGTAATACTCCTCCGGTTATTAATATAAGACCCATTTAACTAATTTGATTATATTAAGGAAGTTAGATAAGTTAGTTCATTATAAGAAATGAGACATGTTTTTCCTAAAATACCATAATCATCTTTCTTAATACTCCCTCTTCCTCTTCTATTTAATTATGGTTGAGGGAGTATCCATAGGGGTAATTTAGAGAAAATTGGTAAATATGAGAAATGGGTCTTATATTTAAGACAAAACTAACTCAATAATTGGGTCCTATATCAAGGACCGGAGGAGTACCTTTTTTTATACTAGAGTAAAAAAATTATATACCTGAATTCAACAAAAAAGATTAAAAAGAAAATTAAAGTTAATTAATTTCTCATTATATATATATGAACTTCTGATCTTCATCATGGCTGTGTTGGTAATACAGTAGATTAACGCATTATTTACTGCTCTTAATTAACATACATGTTTAGAGGTAAGCAGTTGATTAAATTTAATGTTAGCCAAAACTTGACAGAAGTAGAAAATTATATATAGTAATGAACTCAATAGAATTAAAGAGAATTAGATAATAATTAAACAGATAGTGAAGGACAAAGCCAACATGCAAAACTGCACATTACAAAAAAAAGAATGCATACACATGTAAAACGAGTCTCTTTAATGTGTGTGTGTGTGTGTGTGTGTGTGAAGCTGAAGGGATAAAGATTGATCTACAAACATTCTTCGATCCTATAAAACACACGACATTAATTAATTAGAAAGCAATAGAGAGGAGAGAAGCATACTGAGACTGCAGGCTCATCCTCTTTCTCTTCCATTGCACACTTCAGTCGTTATTTCAGATTTGTACGGGTGAGCCATGATGCTATCAAATATTAAGATGATGCACACAAGTGTACAGATCATAAAAATAGATAGTTATAAATCAAGATCGATCCTACAAAAGGCTCAGTTAATAGTGATTAGGTAATAAAAAAATTTTTTTTGTTCAAGTTCAGAAAATCAAATTTTAATGAAATTGAATGAAAAGAAATTAAAACAAAACAAATCAAAACTTTTTTTTGTCAAATTAAAGCAAATACTAAAAAGACCAACCTAGAGTCACCATTCACTTGCTAGCTTTGTGAACCTTATTACATTGAATTAACTAGCTTTAATGTTAATTTTGTTAATCTAGAGTTCAATTAGCTATAAGTGCTTCTACCTGTCAGTTCACTTTTAACCTTTTTTTAAATTAATTATGTAATCTCTCACAAAATTACTCAAGAGGCTAAACAATTTAGTCTCAGTCATCAACAATTATAGGAGATAATTAGGTATATTTCTATCCTAATAACAAATTAGATTATCAATCCAATCCCATGTTACTCAATCTAAGAGCTTAATTAAAATTCCTTTTGTTAAGAAAAACTTTAATTCTCAAATTCATCACACTTAACGGTGGCCAGTCATCAAATGCACAAATAAAACAAGATTAAGTAACCATCCTCAATTCAGTAAAAACTAAGCTCAACAAACTAACAAGTTCATAGCTACTCTAGGTTGTAAAACAAAAATTAGCTACGCATAATTGTAATTACTGTCGTCGCAGCAGCGAATCAGATCAGATTCAACATGATAAATGGAAAGGAGGAATAATAAATCAATGGGAAGCAAACTGAGATTGAACGGTACTGCAGAGTTTCCTCCTCCTCCCAGTCGAATCTTAGTCTTCTTCTCCAGCACAATGATGTCCTCCCTTAGTCTTCCCTTAGTCCCCCCCTGGTTCAGTCGCGTCACTCCCCTTCCTGAAATCAAGCACCGTCGACCCCTCTCAATCAGTGAAGAAGATGACGATGAACAGTTAATTACAGCCTCCTTCTTTCGAACCAGAACCAGCTGCTGTCAGATGGAGAAGACGATCCACCAGCTCTCCCTTGCTTGTCTCCGTCAAGCTCCAGCAGAAGAACGGCGCACTCTCCTCTGTCCCCAACCAGTTCGGCGGCCTTCCTCCCTACCCAGCAGATGGTAATCGAAGGAGATCCTCTTCTGTTTACGCTGAGGTCTCAGATGGTTCAAAAATTGCTGCTCCAAGACGTTGTCGTCCCCGGCTCCACTGTCCAACACGTGTTCCTCATGCCTTCCCCTTTTTCCAAAACTCAATCTCTCTAATTTCCCAGTGAATTCGTGGCTTCAGCTTCAAATTTGGACTCCTCAAAGCGGTGCGCACCTGACTAAGGGAGTTGAAGAAAACATAATGAAAATAAAATAAAAGAAACCTGAAAAGGAAAAAGAAAGAATAATTAAAAAAAATAAACTCAAAACAAAATAAAAGAGGTGATAAGAGAAGATAACAGAATCTTAACTCCTAAAAATTATTTCAAATTACTTTAATTTCTTTTAAAACTAAGATACTAACAAGAACAATCTCCCAAATAACGCTCACAACTAATTTCTTTTCAAAACTCTTTAAAATGCCCCAGAATTCTAATGATAACTCTTTAAAAATCACTCAAACTATTCTTTCAAGATATTCAAAATAATCACTTATCAAGCTATTTCCATGGACATCCGGAGTGTGACTTGTTCTTGAGAATATCTGACAAGGACGCTGCACGCTGTTGCAGATTTGGGACCCTATATGTGTGTGTGTTGTGGAAAACAAACAGCAAAATATTAAATTTTGAACTTAGGTCAAAACACTCCCTTAATATAAACATTTTATTCCTTCTAAATACAACTTTCTGTCATACTAATTTGTGGATATTAATAAAATTAGTTAAGTTAGTCATTAGTGTGTTCGTTTTTCCAAACTATCTTTTTAATCATATGTATTAGAACTACCTCATAATAAAAACCCTTAATAGGTTTAATTAATGGGGATACTTTGAAGAGAAAATTATATATTTGGGGGAATAGGTGAATTGATATCTTGTATTTAGAACAAAAACAAACCCCATCTCTAGCTCTTACATTCAAGATTATAGGTAGTACTACCTCCAGTCCTTAATATAAGACTTTGTTTAATTTTTATTTTGGTCTTAAATACAAAACCTCAATCCATTTGTCTCTCATATTTATCCATTTCTTTCAAAGTAATCCTTGCAGTAGTTACACATGTTAAATATTCAATCCAATGGTGGTTCTAGTTAATACATATGATTAGCAAGGGTATTCTAAGGAAGACAACACTTAATTATTACAAATAACTAACTCAACAAACTTCCTTAATCTACTTATATTAGTCAACTAACTCTTATATTAAGGACCAAATGTAGTATATTATAAGGAGAATTGCTATGAAGTCTTAATCACAATAAAGCGACATGCAGTAATAAGTTCCAATGTAGAAAATAATAGCTACTCACTTGATTGAGACATTTTATAATTATTTTCAACAAGCTTAGTAGATATACTATCTCCGGTTCTTAATATAGGAACTATTTAACTAATTTGGATATTTTAAGGAAGTTAGCTAAGTTAGTTGTTTGTCACATATATGAGTTGATTTTCCTAAAAGCATCATTTTAATGATAACAACTCAAATTAATCTACTCAAATTAGTTAACTAACTCTTATATTAAAGACCGGAAGTAGTATATCATTATCAAGGGTATCCTTTTTAGAAATAAATCATTAATTACTCCTACAATTGATCATCAAAACGATTTACACTGTAAATCAAAAATAGAACCTAGGGAATGCATTTAATGTAGTCAAAATTAAAAAGTGAAATTTACATGCGATAGCATGTTGGTTCACTGCTGCTTGTTTAATCTCTGAGTATGACTTGATGAAAGCTCTAATTACAAACAGACCCAATATGATGGACGCAATGATGGCCAACCAAAACTCCAAGATTGAAAGCAGCAACACAATGGCAAGGGCTCCAATCAGTAGAACAAACCATTGAAGGAAGGAAAGGCAAGTCCTACATGGCTCCTCAATTGAATGCCACTTATTAGACTTGAACCGTTACCAACCCTTGGTTTGAAACAAATCATAATCTTGCATTAAAATTTTCTCACATCTCTTATTTATCGATGCATTCAATATTTGCATATTAGTTTTTTGTTTTACTCTGAGGTTATGCATATGCATGTGATAACACACTGAATGACTGAATAATACCCAGTGACTTTATTCATATTGGGCCAAAAAGCCAATGACATGGTACACTAAAACAAAAGGTCCTGACTTATATTTATACATGTCAAAGTCCATAACTGAATCTATACTAAGGGATACAAAGGACACTTTTACCCTTTAACACTCCCCCTCAAGTTTGGGGGCATAAATGTTCATGATCCCAAACTTGTTCAAAATCCCATCATGATCCTGCTTTCCTAGGCCCTTTGTTGGATATCTGCTTGTTGTTCCTCACTTTGAACATGCTTGAGAGATATGATTCCTTGTTGCAGCTTTTCTCTAACAAAGTGACAATCAATCTCTATATGTTTGGTTCTCTCATGGAAAACTAGGTTGTTAGCTATGTATATAGCAGATTGACTATCACATAAGACTTGTACTGGTTTCAAATTACTAACTCCAAGATCTTCTAACAGCCTTGTAATCCATACAAATTCTGAGACAACACTTCTTAATGCTCTATATTCTGACTCTGCCAAAGATTTAGAGACTGTATTCTGCTTCTTGGATTTCCAGCATATTAGGGATCCTACAAATTTAACCACGTAACCTATCACTGATCTTCTTGTATCCGGGCAGGTTCCCCAATCTGAATCAACATAACACTCCAAATGTGGTTTACCTACTGCTGTAAGTTTGACGCCAAGGCCTGGACAGCTCTTAAGATATCTGACCATCCTTATTGCTGCAGTGAAATGTGACCTTCTTGGAGAATTCATGAATTGTCCCAATGCCTGCACAACAAAGCTAATGTCAGGTCTAGTTACAATAAGGTAAGATAACCTACCGATTAGCTGCTTGTATCTTTTCGGATCTGTCAGCAAAGGATCATCTTTCTTATGCTTGGGTTTCCTACTCAGTCTCACATTTTGCTCTATGGGTATGCTGAGAGGTTTTGCTATAGTCAAACCCATGCCAGTTAAAATGTCCAGTGTATATTTTCTTTGATTTAGGATTATCCCTTGTTTGGATCGTGCTACTTATAGCCCCAAAAAATATTTGAGCTGGCCAAGATCCTTAATCTTAAATTTGTTATGTAGAAAATTCTTGACCTCATTAATCTTTTCTACTTGGTTTCCTGTAATCACACGATCATCCACATACACTAAAATCAAAGTAACTTTAGAATCAGATTTTCTTATAAAAAGAGAATAATCATACATGCTCTGTTTAAATCCAGCTTCTAACAAAGCTTTGGTAAGCTTAGCATTCCATTGCCTAGATGCTTGCTTGAGGCCATACAAAGACTTGGTTAATTTGTAGACTTTATTATCTCTAAATTCTCTAAATCCTTGAGGAATCCTCATGTAAACCTCTTCCTTGAAGTCACCTTGAAAGAAGGCATTATAGACATCGATTTGAAATAAGTTCCAGCCATCCATAATAGCAATATTAAGAATAATTCACACTGTAACCATTTACACTACTGGTGAAAAAGTTTTGAAATAGTATATGGCTTCCCTTTGGCTATACCCTTTGGCAACTAGTCTTGCCTTAAACTTGTCAATAATAGCATCTGTACTTAATTTTGTAGACCCATTTACATCCAATGGGTCTCTTACCCTTTAGTAGGTCTACAATTTTCTAGGTACCATTTTCTTCTAATGCTTTTTATTTCTGTTTTCATAGCCTTGACCCATTGGGGGTCTTGGGCTGCCTCTTCATAATAATATGGCTTAACAGTACAGTCAAGACTAGATAATATATGTTTATAACTTTATGATATTTGGGAATAAGATAAAAAAGATTGCATTGGATATTTTACCTCTCTTTTACCTATTGTAAGTGCTTCATGAACATCAACTGTGCATGCATATCCCACCAATGATTTAAAGGAGACATTAGAAGTACCCACGTAATCCTTCATCCATGTAGGAGGTCTTCTGTCATGAATTGGTCTTTTAACATTCTGAGGGCTTTATGTGCCTGCCTTGTCTCTAGTTGTTTCTGTCTCTAGGTGATTATTATCACTGTTGCCATGTCTAAGTGCTACTGGAGGTGTTGCCTGTAATCTGTAAACCTCAGAGTCTTATTAGAAGGGATCAATCATTTTAGGATGACTATCTCCCCCTTGATTGAACCTGAGACATCTTTAAAAGGGAAACGAGTTTCTTCAAAAATAACATGTCTAGTGATGAGAATGTTATGAGTTTGAAGATTATATAAGATGTATCCTTTCTTATTACTAGGATAACCTATGAAGACACAGGGATATGATCTACTCTGGAATTTATCTTGAGGTTGAAGATTGGTAGCAAAAGCTAAACACCCAAAGACTTTTAAATAAGAAAAATCAGGTTGATGACTATAGATCATTTCATATAGGGTTTTATGATTTAAGACAGTAGAAGGTGTTCTATTTATTAAGAATGTAGTAGTTTTGATAGCCTCCCCCCAAAATTTTAATGGAAGATTGGATTGGAAAATTAAGCTTCTTGGGACTTCTAAAAGGTGTCGATGTTTACATTCTACAACTCCATTTTACTGTGGGGTATAAGGGCAGGAAGTTTCATGTAAAATCCCTTTACTAGGTAGATAAGTTTTTAAGGTAGTATTAACAAAATCAAGACCATTATCAGTATGTAATTTCTTGACAGTAAGGGAAAACTGAGTATGTACATAAGCAAAGAAATTCTTCAAATGGTGAGAAACCTCAGTTTTATTAATCATAAGAAAAATCCTGGTACATCATGAAAAATCATCTACAAGAGTCAAAAAATAACGATGTCCTTTATAACTAGGGACCCTGTATGGTCCCCATACATCTACATATAGCAATTCAAAACAACAATTGGTCCTAGAGCTACTAGAAGGAAAAGGCAACCGAGTTTGCTTAGCATGGGAACGTACAACACATTTCTCAATATTAAAAACAAAAACTTCCTTTTGAATCAAATCCAAATACCGCAATTTATCCATGGGGGCATGTCCTAATCTACTATGCCATATAGATTGTAAGTGTTTAGCGGAAGCATTCATGATAGAATCTAACTTGTTAATTCACTAAATGATATACAACCCACCATGAAGGTTACTAATCTTCTTTATCGTTCCATGTATGATGTCCTATAAGGTGCAATGGTCAGAGTAGAAAGAAGCCACAAATTGCTTACTAGTGGTTAGTTTGGATACAAAAACTAGATTACAGCAGCAACCAACAACATAATAGATATCTTTTAAAATGACATTATCAAGTATTTGAATTGTACCTATGTAAGTAATTAACATTGTATCCCCATTTGGAACCTTAATTAATCTAAGCAGTCCAGAATATTTTTCTTTGTGTCAAACATGCTCAAATTATTCACCATATGACATGTAGCACCAGAGTCAAGAATCCAATGAGACTCACATAATGACTTAGGAATAGCGTTAACAGTACCTGAGATGGTCTCTTCCACATAGTCAGTGGCACTCACAGCTATATCCTCTTGCTCCTTCTTGAGAAGCTTTAGGATTTAGTCATATTGCTCCTAAGTAATGGGTGTCTGAGCTAAGGAAGGCATAGAGGAAGAAGAAGCATTGGTGAGATAGTTGGGCAAAGAAGCTTGGGATTGCCTTCCTTTGAAGTTTGGAGGAAATCCTACTAGGTGGTAGTAATTCTCTCTTTTATGACCCTTTCGATGAAAATGTGAACACTCATCCTGTGATCACCCTCTTCTTTTCCCCTTCCTTGTCTCCCCCCTCTAGTGGTCATAGTTGCTCCATCAAGAGGGGGTGAGGAGTATGGAAAGACATATGCTGCTGGGTTTTATCCTAACAAATCATCAGATACGCCTGATTAACAGTGTTTAAAGGAGATTGTAGCAAGATTTGAGTGCTGGCTTGAAGATAGTTATCATTCAAGCCAGTAAGAAAATTGAAGTAGGCGTTATATGGCATTCACAGGTTGGAAGAGGCATAAGTGCATCAAATTTGTCCCAAAGGTCTCTTAGCTTAGTAAAATATTCCGATACACACATTGTACCTTGAACAAGAGAAGTGATTGCCTTATGCAGAGCAAAAATTCGTAGACCATCTGCCTTGTGAAATCTCTCTTTTAGGTCGTTCCAAACATCTCTTGCGCTATTGGAGAAGACGATTCTGGTGGCTATCTATTTATCCACTGAGTTGACTAACCAAGATAAGATGATAGCATTACAACGATCCCATAGTTCTTGAAGCTTAGGATCTTCATCTTCACGAGTATACGTAACATCAATAAACCCAAGTTTATTCTTGGCAAACAAGGCGAGACGCATGGCCCAAACTTCATAGTTCTCCTGTCCTTGAAGCACCTGAGAAACTAGATTGATAGAGTGGGTATTAGATGGATGTAAGAACAGAGGGTTTGTGAAATCTATTGGGGACTTCAAATCTGCAGACGCTTGATTGACCTTTCCCATGGCAAAACTAATAAGGGGGGAAAATGACGGAGAGAACAGACTTGGAAGATTTAATCGCCGTTCTATCTAAAGAAACTGATTACTGGCTCTAAACCAAAGAATCGCAAGACAGAAATGCGAGGGCCTTTGAGATTTGGGATTCTTTCAAGAAGCATGAATCGGGGAGGCAATGTTGACTTAACGATGTTGTCTAGTTCACCTGCAATACCCGCAACAGAGACTGGATTATCAAGAATCAGGCTCTTGATTTAGCGGCCCAATGAAGCTACGCTCTGGATACCATGATAACACACTGAATGACTGAATAATACTCAGTAACTTTATTCATATTGGGCCAATAAGCCAATGACATGGTACACTGAAACAAAAGGTCCCGACTTATATTTATACATGTCAGAGTCCATAACTGAATCTATACTAAGGGATACAAAGGACATTTTTACGCTTTAACAGCCTGTTAAGTATCTCCTCCTCCAAAAGTGTAGCTATGCAGTTATGAATGTTTATGCTCTTACGTGATTTGCAACACCTTAAATTTCTTTGCTGCACTTTAAATTTGCAATAATTAACTGCATCGGACCTGAATTTAGTGTAGTTTTTATGAAGTTATTGTATTACAATTGATTGTTGACAAATAAAATATTTGTTTGACTTTTAGTTTTAATACTACTTCTGGTCCTTAATATAAGAGCTAATCGACTAATTTGAATAGATTAAGAAAAATAGTTAAGTTAGTTATTTGTAATAAATAGATGTTGTTTTTTCCTAAAATATATCAGCTAATCAAATATATTGGTTGTGACTACCATTATTATAAGAACTATCTTATAAAAAAAGAATAAATATGAGAGACAAAGTAGATTGAGATCTTATATTTAGAACCAAAATAAAAGTCAAATGAGCTCTTATATAAAGGATCCAAAATAGTATGTATCATTGGTACACTGCCGGCTCAACAAGTATAGGGAAGCTGAAGAAGTATTTGACAGCCTTCTGAACAATGAAAAGCCGCCTTTGAAACCAGATCAGAAAATATTTCATATGATGATTTACATAGATAAAAAGGCTGGAAATCATGAAAAAGTTCATAGGACGTTTGCTTTGATAGCTGAGCGAGGAATTGAGCGATCTACAATTACTTGTAACAGCTTGATGTCGTTTGAAACAAATTACAAAGAAGTTTCAAAAATATATGACCAGGTAAAATCTAGTATTGATCAGATAATTACAAGTTAAGCGGAAGCCTATAATATTAATTACTATTAGCGTTTTTTGTGGAAGTGTTAAACTCGATTTTTGATTGTTTTATAAATATAGTAGCTCCTAAGGGTACCAATCTACATTCTCTTAGCTCTGGCCCCTGCACTTCTGTAATGCATTAGAACATTCATTCAATAGAAGATTGTTTCCCTCTGCCTTTGCCTTACTGTCGTATGTATGCTAATATATGATAAAACACAAAATAGGATATAATTAAATATTTTGACAACATTGCCATTTACTTGGAAATGTTGCACTACTCTAGTCCATAATATAAGAGCTTGTTTAACTTTTAATTTGATCCTAAATATAAGACCCTAATACATTTTGTTTGTCATATTTATTTATGTTTTTCCCAAGATACTCCTTGTAGTAGTTGTCCGTATTAAAATACTCTTGTTAATATATCTGATTAGTGAAGGTATTTTAGAAAACAACATATATTTATTTCAAATAACTAACTTAACTAGTTTTTTAATCTACTCAAATTAGTTAACTAGATCTTATATTATAGACCGGAGGTAGTATATTATAATTAGTCCTTTTTTTGCCCCAAAAAAAAAAACCTAGATGCTAACCCAATTCATAGACATGCATATACTCCTAAAAGAATGTAATCAGGATCTGTCCACTTGCATCAAACTTTTTTTTATTAAGATAGCCCTTGAACCTAAAATTTTAAATTGCTCATCTAGAAAAGAAGTATATGATAATTCAATATACACAGACATGCCAAGAGAAGAATCGTGCAAGTAACCAAGAGGGAATGCTCAAGAAGATAATACTTTCATGCCAACCACAAGGATAAACAACGGCTTGATAGTAACATTGTCTCATAGTAAGGATAAGCTTCATATTTTACAGCTGAAAATAATAACAATAAAGTTTCCATGAGATTAACTTTCTTTTTTTATACAAAAGTCAGGTTAACTTTCATTGCTTTATAGATTAAAAATCCGGTTCTTTGATTTATATATTTTTTCCGTAAGGTAATTTTGCTTTATAGAAAGTAAGTCAATTTGTGTGAATGTGAATGCATTGTTTAGAACTGTAAAAGAATCCGTAGCAGCGGAGACATGACATGCTTAGCTTAGTACACCCTTTTGTTGAGCTCTTTTATTCGTCCCTCTTGGATAACATTCAAGGCTCCAACATTTTTCTTAAGCTCTAAGTTAGTGGTTGCTCAGGCTCACAATTGCTAAAATCTGGGCAATAAAATTCCAATTGGAAACTTTTTTAAATTATATTTTACTTCTTCCCTCAACTTTTTAAATTTATTTTTTATTTTGTTATCAATTAATCAAATCAAATTAAATTAATTATAATCAGTTCTATTGTAGTTGTTCCAGCCATTGAAAATCAAAGGCAAAAGTTCACTATTAACTCTTTAATTTTAGATGAGGTTTCAATCTTGTTGCTTAGTTTTATACAATTTTTTTTTTGTCTTTCTAACCCCAACATCATTATAGTTCGAATGGTAGTTTCTCTTGTCAATAATAATTATTTTAAGATGGATGCAGCTTTTAATATAACACTATGTTGCCATCTATAAGTCATTTGTACCCCAAATTCACAAATCAAGAAATGCATCAAATTAATAAATTTTTTTCATTTTTGTTCTCATTAAAGAAAAGGTATTAAAAAAAAATACTCCTCTGGTCCTAAATGTAAGACTTATTTTATAGTATAAATTACAATACAAATTGGGTCTTATATTTAGAACTGGATGAGTATGTTTTATATTTTCTCTTACCTGTTCAAGTCAATAAGGATAAAATTGAAAAAAAAAAAACCTCATTAATTACTCTATAAATGACTTATAAGTGAGAACAAAGAGATAAAGTGATCCTATTTATCTAATAGGTGATGGTGATTAAAATTTTAAACTTTTAGGGTCTGTTTGGTAGGAGGGAAATGTAAAGAAGGAGAAGGGAAAATTTTTTTAATGATCTTGTTTTAAAAAATTGAGGAAGTGGAGTTAAAATTTTTTAATTAATTTTTCTTACTCTTTTATGTTACTTCTTTAGCAAAATTTTATAACCCCACTTCTCCAATTTTTTAAAACAAGCTCATTAAAATTTTTCCTCCCTCCCTTTCTCTCCATTTCCCTCCCACCAAGCACATCCTTGACGCCTTAATACAAATTTGCACCAAAAAAATTCGGACAGCCAACCTTGCGAAACTCTGGAAAGTAAATTTTCACCCTATCCCCTTTTTTCTTTTCATAATTTCTGCCCTCATATCTTGGAGAAAAAAAAGGGAAAAATCCATCTTCATATGATTTTTCTTCGTTGATTTTGGCTCGTAATTGTTGGTTGTGGGCATCTAATATCATAATGTCTACTTGGAGACAAACTGCCCATAAAATTTTTAAAATGATGCAAAAAATGTTATATAAGACCGTCAATTTAAGCAGGCATTTGTCAACTTTTAGAGTACAAGTGGATGGATTTGAAGCCCATTATTAAAAAATAACAGATCTTTACTCAAATAAACGGCTATGACATTTTTGTGCTCTTTTGAAATTTTTATGATCAGTTTTGGGCAAGTAAATTTATATCTATCCTTTAAAAAAAATGTTATTTTACTCATATGCTGCTGTTAGTTTTGTAGCCAGTATAGAAAGTACTGAAAAAACAAAACAATATAATGATCATGGAAAGAAAATTTAGATCCTGAATTTTCCGCGGTCCGAAAAACAACCTAGTTTTTTTCCTTTTTTTTTTTTTTCCTCCTTACTTTTTGTAATTGATAAGAGAAACTATATAAGAATTCTCACCACGTGGATGAGAATGAAACTCAAGGTGTGACAACCAGTCTTCTTTATTGGTTGAATAAACTTGGTGTAGTCATTTCCATGAAAGGATATGCCGGAGAGTTACTATAATAAAAACATAAAATTTTTGTATGTTTTCTTTTGTTTTCCCCCTTAAAATTTACTATATTGTACATTATTTCATTTCGTACATATATTCCTGTTCAAAAACTTGACCCCCATATTTTTTCTGTCTTTTTGTGTAAAATGGCCCCCATATTTTCAGTGCTGAGTTCTTAACAACTCTCAGGAACCTGTAGCAGCGTAGACTAAAGACTTTGTTCGTCAAGGTCGTCGCTGGAGCTCCTTAAATCTGAACCAAAGCTCAAAGCTCTTCAATAATCCATTTCCTGCCCCTTCCATTACTCTCTCATTTGGTCCTTTTGGCCAAATTTGATGGAAGAATCTCAGCATTTACCAGTTCGATCGCTTTAGGACATATATGCCCAAATTTGAAGGTATGATTATGCTTCACAATTTCCTACTTCCCTTCTCTGCTTCTCTTTTCAGTGTTTCTATCACTTGCTCTTGCCGTTAAGGTTTAACGAATCTTGCTTTCTTATTCTTAGGTTCATTCAGCACCGCAAAATATTTTTACACGTTGTTTGTCTAGCACTTTGAAATAGTATTTTGCCTTGATGCTTGACATACTAAAAATATTTTATGGTGCTAGATGCTCCTAAAAAATTATTTTAGGGTGCTGTATATACTAAAAAATAATTGCTGTTGGAATCACTTAAAAAAAAACTTTATGATGCTAGATGTACCATAAAATACTTTAAGGTATTAGATACACTCGAAAAAATATTTTGAGGTGTTAGATGCACATTTACACCCTTTTTTATGCTTTCAATTGGGTTTTGATCTATTTTCCTAGTCAAGAAGGCTTACTTATTTAGCTTTATATATTTGATATGTTTATATTTAATAGTGTTAATTATATTAATAACAAGAGTTTATTATAGAATAAACATTGGGTTGGCTTTAAATCCTAAATATAATACCTCTATCTTTATTTTTTTGTATTTATTATTTTTTCAAACTAATTTATCTAATTTATAAACTAATATATTATACCTCAATCCTTACTATATGAGCTACTTAACTAATTTGAATAGATTATGAAAGTTAAATACAATAGTTGATCATAACAAATGGGACTTGATCTTTCGAAAATGCTCTCCTGTATAAGATCATATTATACATCAAATTATAGGTTAGGTAAATTAATTTGGGGAAAAAAAAAAGAACAATAAACTGGTTTAAATCTTATATTTAGGATCCAATCTAACTCCCTAACTAGCTCTTATATTAGGGACCAATAGTAGTATAATTTAATGTTATATAAAAGTATCTTAAAGATATCATGTAACATTTGTTATAACTAACTACTTAATTATCTCATTTTCTTCATCTATTCAAATTAGTTAAATAGCTTTTCTATTAAAAATAATAGAAAGTATATAAAAAAAAAGTTGCATGCCTTATTGAAAACAAGCACCTTATATATAAGTTTTTCACTTTCCTAATTGGTTTGTTGACATTGGATGGTTATTTGTAATATATGCCATTCTTTTCATTTGTATTTTCCCGTAGAATCACTACATATACTATATAGTAGGGAGAATAATATTTAATGCCAATTAGATCTCTAAGAAAGTTTTCTGACGAAAAATAAATTGTAAACATCAATTTAGATAATTATAAATAGGAATATCAATTGTAAAGAAGTTAGGACTTCTGAATTTACTGTTTTTCACATAATTAAATTTGTCGTGGGCCTAATTATTTTTTAATTATTTCCTTAGTGACCTAACTACTGCCTATATGGTAAGTAGGCAGATCATGGAGACACTAACGCACATAGATGCTCCCTCCCGTTATTTATAGGACAAATTTAACTACTCGGTTTTTAATTAAAGGGCGGTAGTTTGATATATGTTTATATTTGTGGAAAATTATGTCAATTTTGTTTCATTCTTTTTTCTTTATTGCCAACGTGTGAATTTTCAATTTTATCCTTCACTGAAATTAATGAACAAAGGAAAGTGCTGTTCAAAAATTAAAAGCATGCATTCCAATTATTTGTTACAATCAAATGGGAATAAGTTTTTTTTTCTTTTTTTCTTTTGCTTAAAATGAAGGATTTCATCTTTATCGTCCTAAGTATAAGACAAAGTATGGTTTTAAAAATTTATGCTAAATAATATAAAAATACCATCTATAAAGAGAATATGACTAAAATGAAAAAGAAATTAATATGACTAAAATGAAAAAGAAATTTATGTGGAGAAAGGGTAGGAAAGAGGGAGACAGAGGGAGAAAGAGAGAAGAACGCAGGGGACAGAGAGAGGAAGAGAGAAACAGAGGGAATCTCAATTTTAATTCCGTTATTCTCAAAAAGCTTATTACAATAACCCCTCGTATACCCTTTTATAGAACATAATCCCTACAGATTTGGTGTCTGCTGCCTGCTCTAATGTCTTAAATTTTTCTAGCTTCCTAAAATTTTTTATGGTTTTTTTTTATCATTAGATTCTACACAAAATGAGTGACACTTTCATATCTTTTTAGCAAAATATGGTATAGTTTTGAATTGTTTTAGATATTTTTAAAGAAAAATACTCTAATTAAAAATGAAACTGCACAATTTGAGTTTTGTCCTTCTAAAAATCATAAAAAAATTCAAAACTGCACCATTTTTTTCCATAAGAAATCAAAATTTCACTTATCTTATGTAGAATCTAATAAAAAATAACAAGAAAAATCATTTGGAAAGTTGGGAAAAATTAAGAGGCAGTAGGAGGAAGCACACGCACCCAAATACGCTTCCTACACCCAATTCACTAACTAACTATATACCCAATAACTGCTTTAACTGAGTTACTCTCATTTCATTTACTACCTTCAGTATTAATTATAAGACTTTGTAGTCTACAAACAAAGTCTTATAATTAGAACTGGAGGTAGTATTATGCAACTGAAACTTTATTTATTGAAGCAGTGAAGACACATATTAGAAAGAGTGGTGATCCCTCCCCTCCCCTCCTGTAAAATATATGCAATTTATTAACGATCGTGAACACTTGGGAGAACACCGTTTTATTCTACTTCAGATTGCACAAATGAGTTCACACTATCTCCAGAGATTGACTTGATTTTGAGACGTCAAAGTATCGTCTTATACCTGAGATTACCCGAGGAAGATATTGCACGATCCTTGAGAACCACATGATTGCGGCTTTCACTATAAAGAAACCCCATATGGCTAATGCGATTTTGCCCAACAATGGAGATAAGATCATAAGAAGCAGCACAGCGACCAGAAATCCGAACAGTGGACCAAAGGTTTTAATGACGGTGGGAACGCAAGACTCTTCACCTGGAAGGGCATATTCTGCAATGAAACTCAGAGCATAGAGGCAAAGGTTCACAAAAATGGCTGCCATAATGGTTGCATGCTCATCCAATGGAGATTTCCGTTTGGATTGGTATTCAACTTGAACGTAACCACTGAACGTACTAATCAGAAACATAATGACAGCGTGGAGTTTCTTCCTGTAGGAACTGCAACAATGCAAGAACATCAAATCGGATTTTATATATATATATATATATATAGCTTCGCATTCTAGAAAGTTTTGATTAAATCATACATAACTTGTAATAATTTTGAACGTACGAATCCAAAAAACTAAACCATAAAAGTTGCAAGGGACAAGGGAGGGGTTGGACGAGGATGCTCGCAGATCAGAACCAGCTTTCCACAGCACCAGATAATATAGGCATCATTGTGTTTCGCTTCTCACTAGCTAAGAGCACAAAAAAAGGTATTAAAGGATAATTGTTTTAGGTTTAGGGCAAGTTCGTTGGATTCGTATAGTCTAGTATGAATCGGTCTAATATAGTAGAATCTTAAAGCAAGTGAGAAATGTTATCTAACCTTCCCTTTGAGCTTTGATGAGTCTCGAACACGTCATGAGGGACTGGTGAACTAGAACATATGATGATAAAGTTGTTCTGTGGGTGGTAGGCACGGCGGGGTCTAAAGTAGGGTCCACCACCACCAGGATGAGAAAGTTGCTCAGCGTGAGCTTCCATGAAAGGGCGATAGGAGATCTATGTGTATCAAACCCTGCATGGGGTTGCAGGGAAAGACGATATGTGGGAAGTTTTTGCATGAAGGGATCCAACTTTATTTATAGTAGAGCCGTCATTATCATGCTTGGGTGCCCTATGGTCAAGTGAGCAAAAAAATTCAAAATGAACCTCTCAACACGCCGATCAATCAGGTTTTGATGATATAATAATATAATTTCTTCTTATAGAAGGCTACATCCATATCCGTGAGATCAATGCAACGATGGAGTTGAAACTTGATGGAAACTACTTGAGCGCTTTTTCCCCAAATTTTCTTTTGCATATCATGTAGACATGGATGTTGATATGTAAGTTTTTTTCCATTATTTTTTATTAATCACCGTAAAAGTGGGCAAACTTTTGAGTCACTTGACAGATATATATGTAATATATAGTCATCTTCAGATTAATTTCTTGATGCTTCTCTCTCTCTGTGTCCCATTATTTGGGTTGAAGTCACTATATAATTATTATCGATGCTACAAATTCTTAGAACCCTGATTAGCTTTTCCCTTCCAGCCGTAACAGTTCCCACCATGGACAAGCAGTCTCTTTCACAGCCATGGACGTATCCACTTGTATAGTTGTACGGAAATTTTGGTTGCTTAAACACAATATATGTATATGCCAATATCTGTTTGTACATAAAAAGTTACATATTTAGAGTTAGGTTTGACGATACTAATGGTCTCTCTTTCTTCCTATGAACATCTTCAAAAATGGGATGTGAAATTTTATGCAATTATTTGGCATCTAATATTTGGAGCGATCAAATATAGCTTCAGGTTTGCATGTTAATAAAACCTCTGCTGCACTAAAGAGTTTTAACTAAAAAGATAGAAATGGTAATAAGTGCATGTACGGGGATACACGATGGAATAACAGAGATCTATGACAACGTTGGAACTAAAACTACTCTCATATTGTTTTGACTAGAACCAACGTATTTTAAACGAAAATATGTAATCATTATCCTGTTATATGTGAATTTCTTATATTGTGAATATCGTATTCATTTTCCACACTGTTTTTTGAACTTTTTCTATAAATTATTGCTTAGATGACAAGAAACCTGACCCTAGCCTTATCACCTATCACGTCTCACCCAAAATATCATCACTGTGCTTAGAAGGGTGCTTGATGTTGTGTGTTGTTTTGATTGGCTATCTTGTATATGAACATTTTTTTTTGTTGCCAAATTTATATATTTAGTTGTTTACTATTGAATAATTCTTAATACAAGCTACTAATTAATTTCCTTAATCTTCTTATATAATACTCCTCCGGTCCTAATTATAAGACCCAATTGACTTATTTGAGGAGATTAAGGAAGTAAGTTAAGTTGGTTA
Organism: Neltuma alba; assembly: GCF_004799145.2. Lineage (NCBI taxonomy): Eukaryota > Viridiplantae > Streptophyta > Magnoliopsida > Fabales > Fabaceae > Neltuma > Neltuma alba. The sequence continues at coordinate 247,342 of NW_021635079.1, read as the reverse complement.
TTTATAATAAATAAGTGTTGTCATTCCTAAAATATCCTTGCTAATTAAGTATATTGGCTAAAACTATAATTATTAGAAGGATTATCTTGGAAAAAAATGCATAAATATAAGAGACAAGATGGATTGGGGTCTTATAATTAGGACCAAATAAAAAGTCAAATGGGGTCTTATAATAAGGACCGGAGGAGTAGTAGTTTTGTCGGATAAAATAAAATAAAGTATTTGTCAACAATAATTATACATTCAAGGACGTTCGGCTGTGTGTCTCAAGGATGGTTGTCAATGTACGAGAGCATGTAGCTAAAGCTGAGATTATTTGCAAAAGTGGAAAAGACTTCAAAGATGTCAAAGGTAGGGAAAAAGATGGCAAGATCTATAGTTCTAAAGTGGTGATTTCGCAAAAATATTTTGCAAGAGTTGTTTATGAGCAAGAAACAAGGGATATGCGATTTTGGCTAATAATGGAGAAAGGAACTTTCTGATTTGCCTCACTCCTTTTCTTGGATGATCGACAGATATGAATCAAGATCACCATCCATTGTTGTGGCCATGGAGGTTAATGAAGGACCTAAGAGTTTTATGGTTCTCTATTCTTACAATTTGCATATATCAAGAGTTGGTGGAACTCAAGATTGATGGAGAATGAGGTAAATCTAAACAGGAAGTGAGGTCTGGATCCTTCTTACTCATCTTTTCTAACCCTGCATACAATAATTATTGTTTCATTAATAAGTACAGTACACAGTTCATCAACATCTATTGCATGCAACTCCATTTGTTAAATGACCTCCACATGTCTAAATACATTGACTATTATTGAAAATTTCTTTACTTGTTATAAGATGACACATGGTATTGTTCCAGTTAGGTTGTAAATGCAATTATTCATCATGTAAATTGCCTAGAATAAATTGTCAGTGCACTAAAGATGAAGTTGCCACAATCAACCTGTTAATGCACTACTTCTTCTGGCAAATTGCCTAACTTTAGTTGTTACACCACTGAATATCAATTAACCACTTTCAACTTGTAGATGCACTAGTTTTTCTGGCAAATTGCCTAACTTCAACTGTTATACCACTAACCACAAACAATCACAGACAAAAAGTTCTTCTCTCAAGTCCAAACCTTGTCCCAAACATAACGTTCCCCTTCACAATTTCGTTCAACCACCACTCATCAAAAAAATTCAAATGCAGACAAACGCACAACCCACCGTTATCAAATGCAAAAAACAGAGCACACACCACAATAATAGACCTAGAAAATCAATATTTTTTCCTCAATCTACTAGCAAAATAATAGATGATTCAATCGCATTCACAAAGCTTCATTCGCCTGTCTCACTTACAAATAAACCCAATCACACAAAAACAAAATTCAAGATACATAAGGAGGCTTACCTTCACTGAACTTCAATCTTTTATTTGCCTGAAGTCTCTTCTACTTTTTGTTCATCCTATCTCGATCGCCTTCCAATCAATATTTGCTTCTCCTTCTTCTTCTTGTTGTTCTACGAACTATCATGCACCAAAGAGCCGACTTTCCAAGTTTCCTCCTTTATCCACGGCAATGGCCATACTAGAACCATGGCCAGGGTGATGACAACAGTCTCCTTTAGTGGTTGAATTTGTTTGACAGTTTTCAGAGACACAGAACTGCAACTGTGACGAGAAGGAAGAGGGAAAGTGACTAATATGAGAGAGGAAAAGGTCGGATCGTGTTTTCATATTTTTTTAATCATCTCATTTCCAAATTTTAGGCAACAATTTTGCCGAGCATTTCAGTAAAATGACTTCAGCAATCAATTTCAGTTTGCTCCCTGGGTCCTTTAGTGAAATTTCAGAATCTTTAACTGAAATTTCAGAATTTTTTAGGAACTGTATGAAATTAATTCCCATCTGCAGTCCTAAATTGAAATTTTCCTTTTTTTGTTTCCTATCCTGATATCTTGGAGGAAAAAAGGGGAAAATCCATCTTCATATGATTTTTCTTCGTTGATTTTGGCTCGTAATTGTTGGCCGTGGGCGTCGGAATATATTTTAGGGACTATGATGAAGTGTTAAACATACTGTTCAGGCGCAAAAAAAAAAAAAAAAAGGTTAAACATGCTGGCATATTATTATTGTCAGCCTCACGCCTCCTAAACGGTGCCGTTTCTATGGCGAGATTTGCAGGACCCGTTCGTAGAGGTAGGAGGAACAACTTGTGATACGAGTGGGCGGCCGGTTTCATAGCTCCAGGATAGAGCTTCTTACTTGGACCCACTCAAGAAAAATCTCGCTCGGATTAAAAAAGTATACTACCTGCAAAATCAGAATGAGATAGCTCAGCTGTTCAGCTAGCTCAGTTTCATATCTTCTTGGTATTGCTCAGGCGGAAAGGAGAACGTGTAGTATACTTTTTTAAGCCAACGCTTAGTATGTGTAGCGTGGTTTCCAAATCGCACTGGGGGAAACTTCCTTTACTACCTACCAACAAAAGGTGAAATTCTAGTCCGTGCCTTCAATTCTTCATTCTTTTACACATAAACTTCTCCCCCCCCCCCCCGGGGTTTTGTTGAAATTTTCGATTTTTTTCCTCTGTCTGACTAGGAAAGTTCCACAATAATGTTTGTGTTGGTTTATCAACGGGTTTCGCATAAACACCTTTTGCGTTCATAAGAATGCATATCTTTGTTTATTGTATGTTGTAATTAAATTGTTCTCTATCTCATGCATATCTTCATAAGAATACCTTTTGGGTTCTATACTTCTATTATATCATACGCTAACCGTTGTACTGTACATATATTTTGCAGTAAATCAGACAATGGAATTGCCCGGGTTAAAATAAGTGGGAGAACGCTAGTAGTCTCTATGGGTATGTTAGCACCAAGAAAGTTCTTGCAGAAAAGAAAGAAAATGGAATTTTTCAAGGATGCGGCTGAGGAAGCAGATAAGAAGAACTGGTGGAGATTGATGAAAGAAATTGATGAGACTGGTTCTGCTGTTTCAGTGCTGAGGAGTGAAAGGACAAAAAGCCAGAATATTCCTAGGGACCTTGTCGTTGGTACTTTAATTAGATATAAGCAGTTGAAGAGATGGAACCATGTCTGCGAGGTAAGCGAGGGACATTTTGTCACTTGAATTTAAGAAAGCAATTACGTTCCGGTTAAGAATTTGATTACGTCTTTTATTTGTGATATGGCACTATTCTGCTTTCTGTCATCTGAATGCAGAGGCATTATGGTTTTGCGGTGGAGCACAAGTAGTAACTTGTTATATAATTTAGTTCTGATTGCTGAACTTAATGTGATTATATTCTGGCTTTATTACCATTTTTTATCAATATTTGCAGTGCATTCTGATTGGCTGGTACATGCATGTTTCTATTTGCTTTAGATTCTTGAATGGCTCCTAACTCAAACTTGGTGGGACTTTGGAGAGATGGATTTCCTAATGCTTATAACGGCTTATGGAAAGCTAGGGGACTTCAATGGTGCCGAGAGAATCTTGTGTTTGATGAATAAAAAGGGTTTTGCGCCAAATGTGATATCTCAAACTGCTCTTATGGAAGCATATGGCAGAGGAGGCCAGTACAATAATGCTGAAGCAATATTTCGTCGGATGCAGCATTCAGGCCCTGAACCTTCTGCTTTGTCTTATCAGATAATACTCAAAACATTTGTTGAGGTAAATATGCGTACGTATTCCCCCTGTAATAAATTTAAGTGGAAGCAAAGTGTCAAGATTGCTTGCTTTTATAACTTTTACCTTTTCCCTTGATAACGGATATGGAATATGACCTCATTCTTTTTCAAGGAATGTTTTGGCATATTTTCTTAAGCCATAAGGATGCGAGAGTGGAATTATAAGTCCTACATGGTACATGCCTTCTCACTTGAATGCATATTAGACTTGAGCTGTCACCATTGGTACTGTTTGACAACAACCTTGAGTTGAAACAAATTATAATCTTGTATTGAAATTTTCTTGCATCTCCTCTTATTTATTAATGTATTCAAGATCCACATATTGTTCTGTTTTTCGCTCTGAGGTTATGCATAGGCATGCCAAGTATCTCTTCCTCCAAAAGTGTAGTTGTACATTTATGATTGTTTATGCCACTACTTGATTTCCAACACGTTAAATTTCTTTGCTGAACTTTAGATTTGCAATAATTAACTGCATTAGACCCGGATTTAGCATAGTTTTTCTGAAGTTACTGTATTAGAATTGAGTGTTGAGAAATAAAATATTTGTTTGACTTTTAGTTTTAATGTGTATTATTGGTGCACTTCCAGGGAAGCAAGTATAGGGAAGCTGAAGAAGTATTTGATAGCCTTTTGAACAATGAAAACCCACCTTTGAAACCTGATCAGAAAATGTTTCATATGATGATTTACATGTATAAAAAGGCTGGAAATCATGAAAAAGCTCGTAGGACATTTGCTTTGATGGCTGAGCAAGGAATTGAACGATCTACAATTACTTATAACAGCTTGATGTCATTTGAAACAAATTACAAGGAAGTTTCAAAAATATATGACCAGGTAAATTCAGTATTGATCAGCTTTACCTTTCAATTGTTAGTGATAGGTCTAGGGTTCTTTTACTTTGTTTGGGGTTATTTCAACAGAAAAACTTAAGTTAAGCGGAAGCCTATTCTGGAAGTATTAAACTCTATTTTGGTTCTTTTATAAATATACTAGCTCCTAAGTATACTACCCTATATTCTCTAAGCTCAAGTTGCATATTTGTCTTTGCCTCATGCCATAAGTAGAAGCCTCTCCACATCTGTAATGCATTAGAACATTCATTCAAGAGAAGAATGTTTCCCTCTGCTTTTGCCTTGTGATCATTCGATGTGGTACCAGAGCACTAGGACCCATTTGGTATATGATATAACCGCTGGCATTAGGAGGACTTATAGGAGGAGAATGAGAAAACCAAGGGAAGAAGTTGAACCACTGGTCAAATCAACTACCTCAGAGCTCCAAAAATTGAGGACCAATTGAGGACCAACTCTGAGTGGCAGCTAGCCACTAGCCGTATGGGTCTTAAACCCTTTAGGGTGGGTAGGTTTTCTTTTGGGGGGAAGCCTTTATTTTGTAAGGGGACGGACAGAAGGGGTTTGGGGAAGGAAAAAGAGTGTTGAGGGAGAGACCTGGCCTCTCGAATGCCAAGGGAAGCTGTTGTATTTAAGTTTGCCTTGTTAGTCCCGGTATAATCTTTTGTTGCTGGTTGTGATTTATCTTGTAATCAGGGGAATAGGGCTTTGAGCTAGAATCAGGAGAAACTTATTGTATCTTGATTCAGTGTTGGAACTTTAATATCAAAGCCTCAGGATTTCTCTCATTTATGACTGATCTGCTCCATTATTGTCATTTTGTTTTGGCTCTGTTAAATATTAAAGCCGGGTCACAACATTTGGTATCAAAGCGTTCGATTCTGGGGCCACGTTAGTTGAAACAGTAATGGGGGAGGAAATACAATACACGAATCCGGAAGTACAGGAGTTAAGGGAGACGGTTGGGGGCTTGTCCAGAGATATGAATATATTAAAGGGGGCTGTTAACCGGATACAAGAGGCGATTGAACAGTTGGTCAGACCGAGAGATGGTGCCAAATCAACTAGCCAGAGGAGAGGGGGAAACCATGAGGAAACCAATGAGCACCGTGGGGACGTTGACAGAGAGACGGGGAAATATAGAAAACTGGAACTACCTATTTTCAACGGAGAGGACCCTCTGGGATGGTTCTTCAAAGTTGAATGGTACTTCAGAGTCAATGCTATACCAGAGGCCGAAAGGTTGGAGGCGGCGGTTGTCTGCTTGGAAGGAAAAGCTTTAAATTGGTACCAATGGGTGGAGTCTCGAACCACCATTCGGGGCTGGCAAGAATTCAAGAGAGAAGCTTTACGGCGATTCCATCCCTCGCAGCTTGGGGATAGTTATGAGATGCTATATGCAGCGAAATAGAATCGTTCGGTCTTGGAATTTGTGGAGGAATTTGAGCGCCTCGCCGCTCCCTTGCCCGACATACCAGAGGAGAGTTTGATAGGAACCTTTCGAGTAGCCTTGAGACCAGAAATACGAGCAGAGCTTCGATTGACCAGTGCCAGCTCCCTACGAGAAGTCATGGAGATGGCAATCCGAGTAGAAGAACGGAACCAGGTGCTCGACGCTGCCAAGGAGACACGAGCCACCCGTTTTCAAAGATACCCTAGTGGGCCAAAGATGGATTCAGTTCAGACCCAATACACCCGGATTACCAACTTACCCGAAACGCAGAAAGCTTCGTCGTTCTCCTCTCCACGGCCAGAAACAGCATTTGCGAAAAGAGACGAAGCGAAGGGAGTAGACTCGAAAGGGAGCAGCACCTCGATAGCTTCCAGTTCTTCGGTCCGAAGGGGAGTAATGGGTCGACGCCTCTCCGACGCGGAGCTCACTCGCCGACGAGAGCTGGGGCTCTGCTTCAAATGTGTCGAGAAGTTCGGCCCCAACCACGTCTGCAAGAACAAAAACTTGCAGGTGATGATTCTGGATTTGGAGGCCGAGAAGAGTGAGGACGGGAAAGTAGAAACTGACCAGGAGGAAGAGGCCATTGAGATGGAAGAGGGAGGGAACATGACGATGGAATTATCACTCAATTCCATCTCCGGCTTTGGCAGCAATCACACAATGAAGGTCTGGGGATGGCTAGCGGAAGAAGAGGTCATTATTTTGATAGATAGTGGAGCCACCCATAACTTTGTGTTCGAAGAATTAGTGAACAAGAAGGGGATTGAAGTTGATGAAATAGCTGAGTACACGGTAGCAGTAGGGGATAGTCACCAGCTGAGGAGAAGGCAGCGCTGCCTGAAAGTCAATCTTAAGGTACAGGGTATAGAGATTAATCAAACCTTTTATCCGTTTCCGTTAAGTGGAGTGGATATGGTACTGGGAGTTGAGTGGCTGAGGTCACTGGGGGATGTGAATGTCAATTGGAGTCGCCTAACCATGAAGATCAGGAAGTCGGGAAACAGGGTGTGTCTGCAGGGGGACCCATCACTGACAAAGAGCCAAGTGACCCTCAAATCCTTAATACGATTAATGAAGAAGAAGGAGGAGGTGTATCTAATAGAGTATAATGGACTGATGAATGAAGAGACAGAAACAAGGGAGATAGCACCTGAAATACAAGCTCTAATGGAACAGTTTCCCACGGTGTGTCAAGCTACGGAGGGCTTACCTCCCCCCGTTCAAAAGACCATGCAATTGTAATCAGATCAGGACAGCAGCCCCCAAACATTCGCCCTTATCGATACCCCCATTTACAAAAAAATGAGATGGAAAAAATGGTGAAGGACATGTTGCAGGCAGGGATTATACAGCCTAGTAATAGCCCCTATTCTAGCCCCGTTTTGCTGGTTAAGAAAAAAGATGGGAGTTGGCGGTTTTGTGTTGATTATAGAGCCTTAAACAAAATCACAGTGCCTGACAAATTCCCTATTCCAGCCATTGATGAGTTGCTGGACGAACTCAGGGAACCAACATCTTTTCAAAGCTGGATCTTAAATCCGGATATCACCAGATTCGAATTAAAAGGGGTGATGAGCACAAAACAGCTTTTAGAACACATGAGGGCCATTATGAATTCAAAGTAATGCCATTTGGGCTGACCAATGCCCCTTCCACCTTCCAATCATTGATGAACGAAGTGTTCCGAGAGTACTTACGTAAGTTTGTCCTAGTGTTTTTTGATGACATTCTTATTTATAGTACAGATTTTTCTACTCATTTGAAACATTTAGAGGCTGTACTAACCTGTTTGAAAAGAAACCAGCTAGTTATCAATTTAAAAAAATGCAGTTTCATGCAGTGCAAGATTGAGTACCTTGGCCACATCATCTCCTCGGAAGGGGTGCAAGCTGATCCCTCCAAAATTGAGAGCATGGTTAACTGGCCTAAGCCCAAGAATGTGAAGTCCTTAAGAGGATTCCTAGGGCTCACTGGTTATTACCGGCGATTTGTTAAAAATTATGGTAAAATAGCTAGTCCTCTTACTGACTTGTTGAGAAAGGATGCTTTTAAATGGACTCAGGAAGCTGAGACAGCATTTGAAGAGCTCAAAACAGCCATGACAACACTTCCAGTACTAGCAATGCCCGACTTCTCAATACCCTTCGAACTGGAAACTGATGCTTCGGGGACTGGTGTGGGAGCAGTGCTGGTGCAGAGGGGAAAACCAGTAGCCTATTACAGCCAGACATTGTCAAACCGGGCTCAGCAATGCTCAGTGTAAAAAAGAGAGCTCATGGCTATAGTGATGGCGGTCAAGAAATGGCGTCACTACCTCTGGGGACATAAGTTTGTGATCAGGACGGATCAGAAAGCTCTAAAATACCTGCTGGAACAGCGAATTGTGGAAGAGAACCAGCAGAAGTGGGTCTCCAAGTTAATGGGGTTTAAGTTTGAAATAGTCTACAAACTGGGCAAAGAAAACCGGGCTGCTGATGCCTTGTCAAGGCAGGGTGAATCTGCAGAGATGTTGGGGTTTTCCATGTGGCAATATGATGAAATCGAAGACTGGGAAAAGGAGGTGCAATCTGACCCAAAATTAGCATCAATTGTACAGCGACTAATCACTAATCCAGAAGAAGTTGAAGGTTGCAGCATTGAAAAGGGCTGTTTGCATTACAAAGGGAGGCTGGTATTACCAAAATAATCCACCAAAATTCCTTTGTTACTGAAAGAGTATCATGATTCTCCAGTGGGGGGCCATTCCGGCTACCTTAGAACTTACAAGAGGTTATCCAGCGTTGTGTATTGGAAAGGTATGAAGAAAGACATTCAGCTTTATGTAGCTCAATGTGATGTGTGCCAGAAAAATAAATATCAAGCTCTTTCTCCTGCCGGTTTGTTGCAGCCTTTGCCAATCCCACAAGGAATTTGGGAAGATATTAGCATGGATTTCATTACCAGGCTCCCTAAGTCTAAGAGGTATGATGTTATCTTGGTTGTGGTGGATCGACTTTCCAAATATGCCCATTTTCTACCCTTTTCACACCCCTTTACAGCAAAAGATGTTGCTGAGAAATTTGTGAATGAAATTATAAAATTGCATGGTTTCCCTAAATCCATTATATCGGATAGAGATAGGATTTTTGTGAGTCAATTCTGGAAGGAATTGTTTAAGCAGGCTGGAACTCGGTTGTGCCTTAGTTCATCTTACCACCCCGAAACCGATGGCCAAACCGAGGTGTTGAATAGGGGGCTGGAAACTTACTTACGCTGTTTTACCAGTGAGAAACCTAACCATTGGGTCCAGTGGCTCCCCTGAGCTGAATATTGGTACAACACATCACATCATACTGCAGCAAACATGACCCCTTTTAAAGCTGTTTATGGAAGAGACCCTCCCACATTCCTGAAATTGGTTGATGAACCTTCTGCACTGGAAGCTATAAATGAGCAGATTCAGCAGAGGAACCAAGTCATTGCCGCCCTGAAAGAGAATCTCAGCAGAGCACAGAACAAAATGAAAGGACAAGCTGATAGGCATCGAAGAGAAGTGCATTTTGAAGTAGGAGAACAAGTCTATGTCAAACTTAGACCTTATCGACTTCGCACCTTGGCAAGAAGACTCAATGAGAAACTAAGTCCTCGCTTCTATGGCCCTTTTAAAGTCCTAGAAAAAGTGGGGACAGTAGCATATAAACTTGAACTGCCTCCCACAGCTCGGATTCACCCGGTTCTCCATGTTTCAAATCTGAAAAAGTCAGTCCACTCAGCTATTGTGACACCTAATTTCCCTCCAATATTGTCCGAGGATTTAGAATTGCAAGTACAACCCCAAGACATTCAAAAGGTTCGGAAACTCATCAATGGGGAATTGGAAGTTCTGGTTCACTGGAAAGGTCTGCCGGAATTTGAAAATTCATAGGAAAACGCCACCACTATCAGTAGACAGTTCCCAGACTTTCCCCTTGAGGACAAGGTGAAACTTGTAGGGGTGGGAAATGATATAATCGCTGGCATTAGGAGGACTTATAGGAGGAGAATGAGAAAACCAAGGGAAGAAGTTGAACCACTGGTCAAATCAACTACCTCAGAGCTCCAGAAATTGAGGACCAACTCTGAGTGGCAGCTAGCCACTAGCCGTATGGGTCTTAAACCCTTTAGGGTGGGTAGGTTTTCTTTTGGGGGGAAGCCTTTATTTTGTAAGGGGACGGACAGAAGGGGTTTGGGGAAGGAAAAAGAGTGTTGAGGGAGAGACCTGGCCTCTCGAATGCCAAGGGAAGCTGTTGTATTTAAGTTTGCCTTGTTAGTCCCGGTATAATCTTTTGTTGCTGGTTGTGATTTATCTTGTAATCAGGGGAATAGGGCTTTGAGCTAGAATCAGGAGAAACTTATTGTATCTTGATTCAGTGTTGGAACTTTAATATCAAAGCCTCAGGATTTCTCTCATTTATGACTGATCTGCTCCATTATTGTCATTTTGTTTTGGCTCTGTTAAATATTAAAGCCGGGTCACAACAGTATATCATATAGAATAAAGTTTGACTGTATAAGATGTTCATACTACGCCGTGTAACTTGTGTTTAGTGCAGCATTATATAAGATGATAGGGTTGCATGTCTGCTAATATATGATAAAAATCAGAATAGGGTATAATTAACTATCTTGACAACATTGCCATTTGCTTGGAAATGTTGTATATTTTAATTAGTTCTTTCTTTTAAACCCCCCCCCCCCAAAAAAAAAAAAAAGATGCTAATCCAATATATAGACATGCATATACTCCTAAAAGAATATAACTGGGATCTGTGCACTTGCATCAAACTTTTATTAAAGTTCCCATTGAACCTAAAAATTTAAATTGCTCTTTTAGAAAAGAATTATATGATAATTCAATATAATCAGACATGCCCAAAGGAGAATCATACAAGTAACCCATTATTTTTTTTTTAAAAAAAAAAAGGAATCGTAAGTAACCAAGAGGGAAATTGGTACTATGCTCAAGAAGATAATACTTTCATGCCAATCACAAGGGTAAACGACGACTTGATAGAAATATTGAGAGCGCTGGCCTTTTGAATGCTAGGGACGGGGTGAGACCTGTGTGTGAGGTTTCATTTTGTTTCCTGCTCCTCATCTTTCTGTTTCAGAGTGGTAGGCAGCTAAGCTGTGAGGCCTTGGTTAAACTTTGTCAATCTCCCACTGAAGTTGTTGGTTTAATCAGAATTTTGTCCTTTAAGCTTGCTATTTCACAGCTGAAAATAATTTAACAGTAAAGTTTCCATCAGCTTCTTGATAACCTGCAACTCTTTTTAAGTGAAGGCTTCATTGTTAGCTATTTTGGCATCGCTTTGGAATCATGGATACCCACAGGAGGCTTGTCTGATTCCTACATGTTGATGACTGCCCACTTTATGTCATTTAAAAACAAACCTTTGAGGTGTTTCTGAAGGACTGGATTTCAATTACGATGTTTTTCCTTGTGTTCTGCCTTTAATATCTTGTTTATAATTAATTCATCAGATTTTGAAGTGAATGCCTAATTTTAGATGCAAAGAGCTGGTCTCCAGCCTGATGTTGTGAGCTATGCCTTACTTATCAATGCCTACGGGAAGGCTAGAAGGGAGGACGAAGCACTAGCTGTCTTTGAGGAAATGCTTGATGCTGGCGTCAGGTATGCAAGCCAAACTATTTTATTGCAAGACCTCAATGTTCCGGAAGCTGCACATTAAGCATATACTAGCATATACATTCAACGTCTCAAATCTCAAGTGTAAACCATACGGAATCTTACTAAAAGTTACTCAGTTGAATTTTAATTTTTAGGTTTTTATATAAAATTTAATCTCATAGTGATGATATAAAATCAATTGTCCCTTAAATTTAAAGCTAACCTTCTAAGCAGCTTATTGGTGCACATGTTATGTTCTATCATTTGTTAGTTCTTTCTATTTGATTTGAACATTTAAATTACATAATTAGAATATTTGTAATCTTCTCTCTTGGAGGGGATAAGTCAAAGAGTCAATGATAAAGATAGTCTTGTTGACTGTTCTAATAATAGTATCGTCCTTGTAATAAGGATTTGAGTCTCGTGTTATTATTCTAATAATCATGTAACCAAGTTCTTAATCTTTGTTAGGCATTTTACAAAGCAATTACCTATGAATGCAGCACAGTTTGCATGGTGCCATTATGAGTGACGTATTCAAAACATTTTTAAGCCAATATGAATAAAGTATTCAAATTGATCTACCCTTATCACCAAGAATCAATCAATGCAAAATATCAAGTCAGTAATTTGCAATGTTCATGAGCTATAAGTAATGTAGCTCATCTCAAATTCTGTGCAATGGATGGGTTAACGTCTTGTTTTCTCATTTCTACCATATCACACCAACTACGATGATATCTTGCATGCCTATTCAGTTAATATACCTTTAGTGACAAACTTTTTCTTTTATGTGCAGAGATTGTGACCAACTTTTCAAATGATTTCTGCATATATGTTATGACGACAAAATTCTCCTGTTATTTTCTGGTTTAGTTGCTAAACTCTCTAGCTCTCAGTAAAACAATTTTAACGTTAAATATCCTATCCTTTTTCACAGACCCACCCAAAAGGCTTATAATATTTTGCTTGATGCATTTTCAATATCGGGAATGGTAGAGCAAGCTCGGACTGTGTTCAAGAGCATGAGAAGGGATAGGTAAATTGTGTCTCTAATGTTGAAATCTTTAAGGGAAAATTGCAAAAAAAGACCTTGGAATTGCAAAAACGCAGATAGGGACCCTTGACAACTTCACTTTGGGTTTTGACAACTTCAGGGCATATTATTCTTGTCAAAACCCAAAGTGAAGTTGTCAAGGGTCCCTATCTGCGTTTTTACAATTCCAAGGTCTTTTTTTGCAATTTCCCCAATCTTTAATGCCCTTTTTATATTATAAATTCGTGTTTCTATATTTTAAACAAGTGAGATAGAAAGATAGTTTTGTTTAATTAAAAGCATAAATCCTCTAAAGTTATCTTTCCTAGAAATTTTTTGTCAGTAGAGAAGGAAAGCTAATGTGAGTTTCATACTCAAAGGCGTCCATTGTATTCGAGAAATTTTTCCTTGGGAGATGTCTGGTCAAAATTAATTTCTGCTTTGATCATAATGACAGGCTGATATTCATTGACAAATAACATCCTCTTATAAGCTGTCACCTGGTGCCAGCATATTTTTCTGGTGCAAATGGCTTGTTTTTCCAGAGCCATATGCTCTGGTTTCTGGTGCAAGTAGCATGGTGTTTTTCCAATTGTTACACTGAACAAGAAAAATGCATAGCCATTAGATTCCATTCTTGTTTTTGTTGAGAATGACATAGATCATGCTTCTCTTATGCCATCATTGTATGTTTTTTTCTCCTTTCCAATGCAGATATTCACCTGATCTTTGCTCATACACTACTATGTTGTCGGCTTATGTGAATGCATCGGATATGGAGGGAGCTGAGAAGTTTTTCAGGAGATTAAAACATGATGGTTTTAAGCCTAATGTTGTCACTTATGGAACCCTAATTAAAGGGTATGCTAAGATGAATGATCTTGGCAAGGTAGTGGAGAAATACGAGGAAATGCTTGGATGCGGTATCAAGGCCAATGAAACTATCTTAACTACAATCATGGATGCGTATGGAAGAAATGGGGACTTCGGTAGTGCTGTTCTCTGGTTTAAGGAAATGGAATCTAATGGAATTCATCCTGATCAAAAAGCAAACAATATTCTACTATCTCTGGCAAAAACAGAAGAAGAAAGACATGAAGCTGGTGAGCTTGTAGGACATTCCAAAGAAGGTAGCAGTTTAAACACAGTTAATGGCTTCGTTCCAGTTGTTGATAGTGATGATGAAGATGATGGTGATGATAATGAAGACGACGAGGAACAGGAAGAAGGTAATTATGAATATTTTGATACCCAGCTAGCCATGGCTTATGAGAAACAATCCAGATGATTGTTGATGATCAGCACATCTTAATTTTTCCCCTTTGTATTTGTGAACTGATCTCGTGTTAAAATCATATATAGAAGCAATTGGAAGCCATTAGTTTAGATAAAATGGATAAGCAATTGTCATTGAAGGCATAATTGGGACCCTATCTAATTAACTATCAATGATCAACTATCGATCAACTATCAACTATCAATCATATTCTTGAAAACTTGTAATACCTGATTCATTTCAAAACGGGTCGGATATAACATTATGAGATTTGAGTAGATTCAATTAATTATATTTGAATAATATTTTGATTGGGATTTGGATATATTAAATTAAATAGGGAGCATAATTATTAAATGAGACTTCAATTGGAAACTCAAATGAAGAAATTGATAATTAATTTTGAATTTGAATAATATCTTAATTGGAATTTGAATATATTGAATTAAAATAAAAGTACCATTATCAAATAGTATGTCAATTGGTGGTTTAAATAGAGAAATAATTAATTAATTTTGAATTTTCACATGTTTATTTTAAATTCCACTACTCTAATTCAAATCCCATTTGAATGAATAAAAAAAAATCATATTCCTATAAGAAATGATTTTGAGCTATCTTAGATGATGTCATTTATTAGAATTTGAAATCTAATTGAATATTTTAGTTTGTGTATCGCACGAGAGAGAAACTTTTAGTTTGGTATCTATTTGATAGGAATTTATGAGTAGGTATTCATGCATTACAAAGGATTTTTTTTTGGGGGGGGCATCTGACCTCATATTTTGAACTTCCAAGGAAAAATTAATGCTTTATTCCTGATAGGTACGCTTATTTTCAACTCACTTTTTACACTTTGGTTTCCTATTGCTAACATGAGGCAAATACTTAGGGGGAAGTTTGGATTCTTTCGGATGAATTTAGGGGGAGTTTGGAAGTACTTAGAAAAGTATATTTATGTAAGTTCAAGTTGAAATAAAATTTTTCTCACTACTTATTTCAAACTCTATAAAATAACTTCTAAATAGCTAATCCAAACACTTTAATATGTTTAGTATGAGAGAAATGGAGGAGGGGGGTAAACTTTTAATGGACTAGCTTTAAAAAATTGAGAAAATAGAGTTAATTTTTAATTAATTTTTCTAAATCTTTCATTTTACACATTTTCTTTAATAAAATTTTATAATCATTTTTTATTTTTTAAATTGAGCATACTCCTCTAGTCCTTAATATAAGACCTATTTAACTAATTTGATTAGACTAAAAAGGTTAGGTAAGTTAGTTGATTATAAGAAATATGATATTTTTTTAAAATATCATAATCATCTTTCCTAATATCCTTTCTCCCTTTTCTATTTGATTATAATTGAGAGAGTATCCATAGGAATAATTTAGAAAGACTTGATAAATATGAAAAATAGGCCTTATATTTAAAACTAAAATTAACTCAACAATTAGGTCAATCGGAGGAGTATTAAAATTTTCTCTCTCATCTTTTTTTCCCTCTATTTTTCTTATACTAGACATAAAATTAATGCCAGTTTTAAAAGTTGAACCAATTATTAAATGGAATGAGATATTAATTTAAGGGCTAATAACCGGATTGGGTTGGATTACAGCTCACTCAATCACCCCCGCTCTCCCAGTGAAGCCCGCCATCAGCCATGAAATGAGGTGGTGGGAGTCCTCTCCGAGTACAAGGAAATGTCGCCAATCAAATGAGGCTGAGCTGTACATCAACTAATTACAAATCTGGGCCCAAAACATTTTTAAAATTGTTCCCCCCCCCCTCTTTTTTGGTCTCTTTTTGGGGTCCAAATCAGAATCAGTCCAATAGGTATTTGACTGATTCTGACTTAGTTTGGGGGTATATATCAATTAGACCAGCGACCTGTTCCCGGTCCAACCAGTTGATTTTATTTTTAAAATACTATCTCTATCTCTTACTATAAGAACTAATTTGATTTTTATTTTGATTCTAAATATAATACTTCAATCTACTTTGTCTCTCATATTTATTTATTTTTTTAAAGTAGTCTTTGTAGTAATTGCACATGTTAAATATTTCATCGAATGTTAAAGCTAATACACATGATTAGGCAGGGTAAGAAAACGCAATACTTATTTATTACAAATAACTAACTTAACAAATTTTTTTAATCTACTTAAATTAGTCAGCTAGCTCTTATATTAAGTATTGAAGTAGTATTGCATAAGGTTTTTTTCTTAGTTGTAATCCATGATCGTTTCAAAATTTTTGGCTTCATGATTTAAGGTATTTGTGTTTTGATTTTCCTTTTCAACCTGAAATGTGCTCATCCATTTGTTATATTCTAGTAAGACCATCTTAAGTGCTACTCTCTTTTGTGCTTAAAATTAACATTGGAGCGATACCAGGCAAAAAGTTTATTCTGAATTACAAGCAGTGTATTAAAAGCCGGACCGGTCTGGCCGTCGACCGTTCATTTGAGCGGCTTGGTCTTTATATTTGGACCGTTTGAGAGTTTGAGCCGTTTTGAGCCGTCTTAAACCTGCATTTGAGCCGGAACCCGGAATGGAGCCAGAAACCGGAGCGGTTTCTGAAGAACCGAACGGTTTTTAAGGTTGCCGTTCCATTCTATCTTTTTCTGCGTTTTCCCTCACCAGTCGAAACAATAATGGCGAAGAAAAAAGAAAGGACACAGATAATAAAGAAGATGGAAAAAACGAACTATTAAAACCCACCTATCGATTAGTTTTCCCCCCCTTCTTTCATGGTATTTTGAAGGTTGCGATGAGAGAGATAGAAGTTGCAAACTTCAAACTTGACTTGAGAGTCGTCTGCGATGGAGGGAAGAAAGACAAAAGATGCAAGGAGACATGACTGAAGCCATTGACTACGCGTGAACAAATGACTCTTTTATCTAACACTTAAATGTGAAGGCTAGGTCTTTTCAACTTTTTTAAATTTTTATTTTTTTATCAGCATATATTTTATTGATATAATGTAAAGCATTTCACCGTTGTTTTTTTTTCTCGGCCAAAATTTGTGGTTTTTCACCTTTTTGTTGGCCGTGTACGCATATTTATTCATTATTTTATTATTATTATTTAAAATTTTAGATTATATAGATATTTACACTTCTAAAATAAATATATCATATTTTTTCTAGTATTAATGCACGATTGAACTTGGAGGATGAGATTAAAGAGCTAAATGAGAGAGAAGGCTTTGCTTCTTCTTTTTTTTCACCACTCATTTTTAATTTATTTAACATTTTAATCTTATATATTATATATAATATTATTTTTATTTAATTATTATGTCACCGGTTCGACCACCGGTTTAACCGATCTGACCGTATGAATCGTGACACGTTAGCTTTTCCGGTTCTATGTCCGGTCCGGCTTTTAAAACATTGATTACAAGTGATAATTTGAATTAATAGCAGAGAATTGATTTTATATTATACAAAATACATATGATCCAGATTTTGATGATGAGTACTGAAATTACCTGGCTAAGTAATACTTTGGGGATCTAGCGGGACCTTATGCTGCCAGACTGTTTGTTGATAGCTAAGTAACACTATTTTAACCTTAGTTAATACGATTTTAACTTTAGTAATGACAAGTTTTTATCTATTCATTAGTTGCCTTTTTTTCATTTATGGTGACGAAAGTTTAGGCCAGGAAATTAACTCTAAATTACTGCCTCCGGTTTCTTAATATAAGGCTTTGTTTGACTTTTATTTTGATTCTAAATATAAGATCTCAATCTACTTTATCTCTCATATTTATACATTTTCTTCTAAAGTAATCATTCTAACAATGATAACTCGAGCCAATACACTTGATTAACAAGAATATTTTAAAAAAGACAATACCTATTTATTACAAATAATTAACTTAACTTATTTCTTTAATCTTATTAAATTAGTCAACTAGCTCTTATAATTATGATCGAAAGTAATATATGATTTACCTAGTTGCAAATACGTCATTCCAAGCGCTGAGACATTCTAAGAAATTGAACTCTCTCGTTTGGGTCAAGTTGTAAATACGTCATTCCAAGAGCTGAGGCATTCTAAGAAATTGAACTGTCTTTTTTGGGTGAGCGTGCCCGATGATTTGATTGCGGAACTCATAATGCTATGGATTATTTGTTGCGTCTTCAGACCAACTTCTTCATGTAATTATGAGTTAAAAGGAACTCATAAGGTTAATTAATTCTCAACCTATTTGGGATCAGTTAACTACTTAAGTATTCTGATAATATGCGGACATTTATTCTTAAATGTGTATTTATTAGTATATTTCCTTACACATCGTGGATCGATACCATCGCATATTCCGCCACCAAATTATATTTTATTGTTTCTTTGGTCAACCGCCCGCTTCCATCATATATGGCCTGTTTCTTTCTCCTTCATAACCAAGAAAGGAATAGAAAAAACTTGAAGGACAGCTGCTACAATGAGCCTGTTTCATCTCCCTGCGTGGATTTGAAAATGGCTCCTAGCCACCAGGTTTGCTTCCCAAAAATTTATCTACACTTCCCCCTATCCATTTTTCACCCATTAGTTTCTCATAAAGTGATATTTTCTGTAGCTTTAAGTGGGGGGAAGATTGGGTTGGCAATTTGATTTTGGATTGTTTTCCTGAAGGGAAGAAAAGGAGTTGTTCGGTGCATTGTTTGAGAGGTAATTCCATCTTTCTGACATTCGAAATTTCGGTTTCCGTATTCGGGTCTGAATATTTGAACTGTTCTATTGGGACCAGTTGCGAAGCAAACTGGTAGTGCGTTGTCGTTAAATTTTCTGGTTCTAATGGAGCAAAGCATGCATATTCTTGTGATCATGTACTTGTTGGCTGATTTTGTTAGGTTTTAAAATGGCTGCAATATTTAAACAGCAACATGAATACCAAATTTTCATAGAAGCAGTGAAACAGGGCAGCTGGGAATCCAAATGGAGGGGTCAAGATGAAATTTGCCATGTTATTAGACCTCATATAGAGGTTCTTACTCACAAAAGTTGGCCAATTGACCATCCAAAGTTTAGCTTAGAATCTGAACATCAGAAAAGTTGTTGCCGCTGTCATTTTCACTTCAAGCTGATGGACTTGTGCTCAAACTCTTCACTTCTGCTAGTGTGATTTAGCCCTAAAATTTTTATGGCATAAAGATGTATGGAGCCTTAAAATAAGCCAAAATTGGGTCCCATTTTAATCTTTATAGCTAATGTTATGAATTTCGGAAGTTGAATTTATCAGAACTTTTACAACAGACATAGCTTAATAGCCAACTTTGATGATTTTTTTTTTGGGTACCAATGTAAAATTTGGCGAATTTTATAGTTCATTAGGTTAGGTAATACTCAGGATTTTCAGAGTATGCTCAAAATTGGCGATATGATCGATGCTGTTGGTGATGGGATTTGGTCCTGTTAGTGCCTTCATGTATGAGAATGCTGTTCAGAAATTAGGACGTCTATGAAGTTTTGGTTCTGAAATGACATTGAACTGATTTTATGAAAATTTGTTCATAGTATACCTTCATGCAGGAGTTCAGCTTATTCCTATTGCACTTGAGATGTTTCTCTTTGGATGTTTTTGCACTATGGCTGCCTTTTTCCCCTTTGGAGGAGGTGGTTTATATGACATCTCATATTTGGATTTTTTTTTGGGGGGGGGGGGGTTAGTGTTCACAGTTTCTCACATGCTTTGAATAAATTATGGTTGTTTGTAATTCTTACAAGTGCTATACGGTTATTGTCAAAGATAAAGCACTGGGAGATAGAAGGTTCTCTTTTTTCAGTCAATCTAAGCCTAACAACAAAGAGGGTCTAATTTGAAAATGATTTAGCAAACTAAATTTTTTCGTCAGCGGTTACCTATAAGACGCTTTATTACATGTTAATCAAAGAGATAGAAGCCACACCAGCATGTTCATTTCCAAAATGAAGGTGAGATGATATTTCTTTTATTATTTTCATGTCTTGTCGTTTAAATAATTTTATGGCTATGTTAGATAAAAGAATTTTCTTAATCGATTTAGCAATAATAAATAGAATTAATTGGTCTGCAGGATTACAGTAGAATTATTTTTTTTTACCTTGCTTACCTTTTCTGGGTTGGACGTTAAAGTAAATATATTCAATAATGCAGTGCTTTAGTTAATTGCAGAAGAGAAATAACAATGATGCCCTAGCCTCTGGTGTGGTGCAACTTATCCCTCGTCACTCATCATCCTCTTTTAAGTCTGAAGTCACCTTTCCTCATAGGTGGAACCTTCCAATTATGATATAGCAAAGTTAAGGGGAAATTGTTATAGCAAGATAAAAAGAATGAAAATGGGAATTGTGGAGGAAGCACACAACGTGAAGATTGTGGGATCAGGCATGCGTTTCATAGTTTTGGCTCATGGTTTTGGCACTGACCAATCAGTGTGGAAACACCTTGTACCTCACCTTCTTGAGGATTTTCGAGTTGTTCTCTATGATAACATGGGAGCCGGCACCACTAACCCGGACTACTTCGATTTCGAACGTTACTCAACTCTAGAAGGCTATGCACATGATTTACTTGCCATTTTGAAGGAGCTACAAATCAATTCCTGCATCTTTGTTGGTCACTCTGTTTCTGCCATGATTGGTGTTATTGCTTCTGTTTATCGCCCTGATGTCTTCTCTAAGATCGTCATGCTCTCTGCATCCCCTAGGTACTCGATCTAACCATACTATCTTATCTTGCTTATTGATGCTATAAAGGGTGTTTGTTTCAGCTTTTCATAAGCTCTTTTATATAAACTGAGACAAAACTTATCTTACATACTTCTCTGATCTTATTTATAAGCCACTTCCTACATGTTTCACACAGATCAAAGAAAATCTTAAACTTTATTAACTCTCATTTAAAATCTAACAAGTTTTCAACTTTATTTCTATTCAATGTACATTGTACCTCATGTAAACAAAGTCAATACAATAATAAATAAAGGGTAAAATTGCACACCTATACAAAAAATTTCTCTTGATGCCCTATAAATAGGAACAAAAAAATTGTCTTCTCTCTCTTCGATAAATAAAACCAAAAGAGCACTTTGTCTGTAAACAGTAAAATCACTTCCATAAAACTAAGCCAAACACCCTCTAACTCAACATTTGAGTGAAGTCACTAATTAAGAGTTGTGAATTTTCTGTCTAAGCAAGGTATTTGAATGATGCGGATTACTATGGAGGATTTGAGCAGGAGGATTTGGACCAATTATTCAATGCAATGAAGTCCAATTACAAAGCATGGTGCTTGGGGTGGGCCCCCCTATGTGTGGGTGGAGACATGGAATCTGTGGCAGTGCAAGAGTTTAGCCGAACCTTGTTCAATATGAGGCCAGACATAGCACTAAGCGTGTTGCATACAATTTATCAATGTGACATGAGGCAAATTCTGAGGTTTGTCACAGTACCTTGCCATATTGTACAGAGTATGAAGGATATGGCAGTTCCGGTGGTGGTTTCAGAGTATCTTCATCAACACCTCGGCGGTCAGTCCATTGTGGAGGTTATGTCATCAGACGGCCATTTGCCGCAGCTGAGCTCACCTGACATTGTTGTTCCGGTGCTTCTCAAACACATTCAGCATGATATTGCAGCTGGATTGTAACTGATGATTTTGGTGTAGTAAGATCATCATATTGCAGCTTCAGGAAAATCTCTCTCTTATTGATAGGAATCAGGGAGCATATGCCTTGATTTTTTCAATAGTAGCGTCTTTTAATGAATTAATCATTATGCCATGAGGTGTTTAATGGTTGAGGACTTTCTTTGTTTTGTCAAGCAATGGAATATTTTTATTTTTTAAAATTGTTATTGGGCCTTTAATCTCTGTGTTGTGCCACTGGGAAATTTTCTTGATCAGTTTTTAGCTTTGCTTATTCCTTCTTAATGCCCTCTGCCATTCTTGCATCTGTTTCCTGTCATGTCAATAATGTACTACTTTCTTTACTAGATAACTAATTTAGGAGCATTATAAAAATTAGTTAAATTAGTTATTTATGATAAATATGTATTGACTTTTCTAAATTAACCTATTTAATCATGTGCATTAAAAATAAGGATGTTGAAATGGATGTGTGGTCATACAAGAAAGATAAAATTCAAAATGAAAATATCAGAACAAGGGTCAGTGTGGCACCTATCCAAGAGAAAATAGTTGAACATCGCTTAAGATGGTTTGGACATGTGCAGAAAAGGCTATTGGAAGTCCTGATGAGAAGAGTAGATGAGACAGTATGGAGTCCTATAAAAAGGGGCAGAGAAAGACCGAAAAGAACACTCAATGAGGTTATTGAACAAGACCTCCTAATCAATAGCATATCTAAGGATTGAGTTGTTGACAGAGTACAATGGTATCATGATTCATGTAGCCGACCCCATTTAATGGGATAAGGCTTGTTGTTTGTTTGTTTGAATCATGTGCATTAAAACTACATCTTGGTGAGAATCCTTTACAATCAATATGGATATTTTTTGGGGGAGATTATAAATTTGGAAGACAAAGTAAATTAAGATTTTATATTTAGATTAAATCCAACTCTTAACTAGTTTTTATATTAAGAATAAGAGGTAACAATAAAAGATGATATCATATTTTCTACTAGATTTTATGAATTTATACGTGACCAAAAATGTCATATTTAGAAATGATAATCAAGTCTGAAATAATAAGGACTGAGGAAAAATTGGAAAGATCTAGAGGAAGAACGGTAATAGCTGTTTGCTGTAGATAAATTTAGAGAATAATCAAACTCGTGACATTATGCTTTGTGGTATTGAAGAACCATGTATGGTTCCTAGGGTGTTCGTGTTTGATGCAATCTTCCTAATGAAAAAAAAAAGATATGTACCCTTGTAGTGGAATTTTTTAAGCCACTCTCTTGCTTGATTGAAATATCAAAATGCCACAGGAAAGGAGATTTTGTTTTGCCAACCATCAGCCGAATTGAATCCAGGAAATAGTGAGGCTCACATTGTAATAGGCTTGGCACTCATATTCCACTGCCAACACTATGGGCTTTGGGTGCATGTGGAAAACAAAGAATTAAAGATGATGCGCATTCTCTTTTCCGCACAAATAATTTTGCATACTAAAGAACGCTGACTGCAATTAAGGAGATACTAGAGTTGAGAAAACAAGTGGGCTCTTGATGGGCTTAGGTCTAAATCAAGCAGGCCCAACAGTCCACCTTTCATGAGGCTGCCCTATTTGTGAAACCTGCCCATAAACCTGCTCGTTTAGGGTTGTCCTGTAGGCTTTGAGGCCGTTTAATCAAAGTTCATTATTTTTTGGTCCTTTTTGAAGAAATAAAAATAATATAATAAAATTCTTAATTTTAAGAAAACGAAATATTATCAAATTTAAGTCACAAATTAGCAATATCAACATCAAGACACAATGCTAAGAAAATTAGCTACCATTCTTTTAAAATAATTCTAAATCGAATGTTTATTATTCTTTCATCATTGCAAGGCATATATTTCTTTCCAATTATCAAGCTTTAAACATTAAAAAACTAAAATTTTTAATTCAAATAATAAATAATGGCAAGCTCAAGTGTCAAATTAATGTTTAAATGTCTAAAACTAAACCAAATCAAATTGTTGGTTCAAATTGAAATCCTTCAAAAATATAGTTATTTTGCATAAATTAGTCTTTAAAAACATAAATTTTATTTATTTTGCCAAAAACTCCTTCAAGTGGGGAAAAAAAGTTTATTTTTTTGCCAACATTTATTCAGCGATTAATGTACCTTCCAACCACGGAGAAGCAAACGTGGGAACTCTAGTCTAGGGTGCGCCCGCGTGGGGCAGTGGTTAGGACTCAGCAGTCGTCATAAAAAAGGAAGTGGGCCAACAAACGCAGGATTGATTTCAAGGATGAAGATCAACGTGGATAGAGCTTGGAGCGGGTACTCGGATCAGATAGCATATGGCGGAATCCTTTGTAACCATGTGGGACCAACAGAGAGCGGTTTCATGATAAATTTGGGTGTTGGGGGCAATAATACTACCGTGAGATCTTAATATAAGATTTAGTTAATTAATTTAGAAAGATTAAAAAATTTAATTAAATTAGTTATTTATTATAAATAGGTATTGTCTTTTTTAAAATATTCTCACTAATCATGTATATTAGCTACAATTATTATTTAATAAAACATTTAAAATATGAAACTACTACAATGGCTACTTAAAAAATAAATAAATATTAAAAAAATTAGAATCTTATATTTATAATCAAATTAAAAATTAAATAAACTTTTATAATAAGAAAAGGAGATAGTATCCTTTAGGCGCTAAAAGCTGGCCTGGGACAAAAGGTTACGAAAGGTTGAAGTGGAGAAGCTATGGCCGTTAAATGGATACACATGGATTTTCTAGTGAGTAATGAGAATGCCCCGCAGAGGAAATATGGGGCATGACAAACAGAGATTGGTGGGTCTCAATTCTGCTCCGTTCTAGGGATACAAACGAGGCAGATGACATTTTGGTGAAGAAAGCGTTGAGTTGCCATGCGAGACTGTCTTGCTTTTCATCCCGACCGGTGTTCATTTGTGAACCCCTTAAGCGTCATACTGATCTCCTTTTGGCTAATGGTTCGAGCCTGTTGTGTCGGTATAAGACGCAAGTTAGCTTTTCTTTATTTCCAAAAAAAAAAAAAAAGAGCTCGTCTATTAATTTTTTTCCTCCAAGGGAATTTTTTTTACTATTTACAGATAAAGTACAAATTAAAAAAAATGATAAAGATCTTTTAAGTTTATACGAAGTTCATTTTTAGTTTTTTTATGTTTAGAAAGGGTATTTGTAGTCCTATAAACTTAGTGGAACTAACGAAAAATGTTGAGTTTGCAAATTTAAAATGCTGACTCAACAATTTAATGCTGACATATTAATATGAAATTTAAAATGTCTAAATTGGAAAAACAATTAAAAACCTAATGAATTTTCAAGGTTATGTCAATATTCAAAACCTCCATCATTCTAAATTTACAAAGAATAAAAGAGAAATATCTCAGCAGCCCCTGTCTCCATTGTTCTGTGACTTAAATGACTCCAATTGCTCTAAAACTTTGATAACTCTCCTCTACAAATAGAAGTCTGGTACGTCACTTTTCTTTTATTTCATACGACAAGTATGGTCTGTTCTTTGATTTCATCCATGTCAATGGGATTTGCTCTTGTTCTGGCGACAATGGGGGATCCCTTCTTGTTTGCCTTTGGCCTCTTTTCAATTTACGTTTTGGTATCTTTTCTCCTAAATTTTTTTATTAATTACCCACTAAGTACAAAGATTATCAACTGAAGGTGATATTAGAACATACTAATAGAAGTCTTCTCCACTAAAGAAAAGTTCTATTTGGTATGTCCAAATTTCCTATATGACATATAGCAATACTGCCCATCTATGCGTGTATAATATGTGTATATAGTCTGTCGATAAGGTGTTTGCAAAAATATAGTGTGGTGGCGGCTACTGATTTAGGAATTATGTGGTGGCTTTAGATTGTTCTGTTCTTATTTATTTGTTTAAAGAAGTTAGTTATGCTTAGGCGCATATGTAATTAGTGCCTATATATTCAAATATCAATTTAGGATGGTTAAATGTTTGTTACAGTGTTTGATAAAATGTATATTACTGTTGCACAATCTAACTTCAAGAAGACCTTGTAAGAATCCTTCAAATGCACCGTGCCCACAACTTCTATTTACAAAGAATGAGTAGGAAAAATAATGTAAACATATATACACCAAGAATTTGGAAGTATCTGACTCAATATTGCCACTGACAAGTTCAATAAACCCTTGTACTATTTTAGCAATATTTTGAGTCTCAAAATCTATCATCACACCCTCTTATACTACCAACAAGTTCAATAAACCCTTATATTACTTTTAAAGTTAAAAGTTGATAGGTTCCCAACAACATAGTATAATTATTAACTTCACTTGTTTTATGAAAATTAAAAAATATTTCTTATCTATTTCGTTTTTTACTTTCAAAAATACATGTTCAACTCTTGGAAAGTTTTTCCCACAATATGCCTTCATTGTATCAGTGATAGTAGCCAAATGAGCAGCAAGTAAAATATGAAGGGACAAAACCATAAAGCAACAAAATATCGTGTCAGACAAGAATCTCCTACTCATCAATGAGCGAGAATTTGTCAGCATTTTCAGAAACCAAAGACTAACAATACATTAATGTACTATGAAACTTAGTTCACCAAACTAAAATCATCCATCAATTCATCTTGAGTGGACTACGGCAAAAAAGATTAACCAATCCAATACCTGAGAAATTCCCAAAAGAAAAACCTGCGAGAGAAGTTATTTACCTTAAGAATCCAGTTTTGGTTGCTTTGACAAGACAAATGTTTTGAATAGGAGAAGTTGAAGCCCAAACACTGGAATTATAGTGGTGGATTTCGTAGCCATCATTGACATTAATAGCATCATAGAAGGGGCACTTGATGAGCTAGCTTACGTGTTGGCGGAATTTTCGTAGAGCTTGAAACTAATTCTAGGATATCTTGCGACACTGTATGCTGCTTTTACCTTAAGCTTAGAAACATCAAATAGATGAATCGGGGTGTTTGGATAGAAACAAAATCATGGTTTCAGAAGTACTTTTACAGGTTACGAAGTAAATATGTGGAGGAGATTACTTCGTGAAAAAATGCTTTTGAAACCGCGGTTTGAAGTTGCAACTTTCCATGGTTGCGAAGAAGCAACGAATGGTGACCATTGATTTAAGAGAGCAGCTAATTTTGAGCTATCTGAGCCATTGCAACAAATGCCTTCTCACAACTTTGTGCGACGCCGAGGGTCAGCAGTGTCACTGATGGCTGCCGAGTCTTCCATCTCAGGGTCAGAATTCATAGAGAAAGCATCAAACCCATGATTGCTTTCAGATCTTGTGACTCGTTGAAGTAGCCGAAGCCATTGCCTCCTTTATCGATGGTGCAGGTTCAAATCTTGCGGCTCACGAGGTAATCAATGCTACAGCCTCAAGACCGAAGGTGAAGGACAAATGGAAGGATGAGGTGAGGAGAAGGAGAGAGAGGGTAGAGATATGTAGAGAGTGAAAGAGAAATAGACACATAGCATTTCTTAATTTGTCTTTGGTTGATTTTATTTTTAACATATAAAAACAATTATATTAAAAAAATTTAAATTTAAGCATGTCAAAATTGAATTATTGAGTCAGCATTTTAAATTTGCTAATTCAACATTTTTCTGTTTGTGGAATTAACAGTGTTAAATTTATAGGACTAAAGATACCTTTTTCAAACTTAAAGGGCTAAAAGTGAATTTTGTGCAAATTTAAAGGATTAGAAGTATATTTTAACTTTTAAAAAATTAAATTTGGAGATACCCGTCATAGGGAAAATTTAAAAATTAAACGGTGCGTTAATGCTAGAGGTAGAGATGGGCAAGTGCGAATTGTGGAAGGGGGGGTGCGCTGAATCGTTCGGGACCTCTCTTCTTCTCTTTCTATCTTTTTTTTTTTAACCATTAGATGATTTTAATTTTTTACAAACTATTTATAACAAAATTTTTAAAAATATTTAGCGTATTTACAAATCATTAGAATTAATTTTAATAGTTTGTAATTTGTTATTTATTTTTATAATTTAATATTTAAATAATAGTTTTAAAAAGACTTAAATCTTAACCATTGAAATATTAATCTAAGGGTTAGAAAAAGGAAAAAGTAGAGAAGAGAAAATGAGAGGTTTCGAACCGGTAACTGAATAGTGGGATGACAGCACAACAACAACCTCACACTAATTTACTAATTAGATCTTATAGTAAGTATTATACTCCCTCCGTTCCTTATTATAAGAGACGAATAACCGATTTACGTTGATCAAAAAATAGTTAAAATTAGTTAAGAACAATCACTGTGTAAAAAGTATAATTTTTTTTCCAAAACTGCCCTCATTAATAAGGAGAGAGAGCATGAGAGAGAAACATTAAATTATTAAAAGAAAGAGAAGTGGGAGGCAGAGAGAGTGTGAGTTGGAGACAATAAATATGGGTAAAATAGGAAATCAACACAAAAAAGTAGAGACAACTTTTAAGTGTCTCTTATATATAGGAACATGCTATAAGCATCAAATGTCTCTTATAATAAGGAACGAAGGGAGTATTAAGTATCAAAGATAATAACATGCAACTTATTAAACGACTATTGGCCTTGAGAGCGGGCTTTCTTGTTGGAATTTGAGCTAGATCTTATATTGTAAGTGGGAGGTAATATATTGAAGGTGGGAGATAAAAATACTTCCTCCCATCCATAATATAACAAGTTAATTTAAAAAGTTTTTAGTTCAAAATACAAAAAATTGACATAATAATTAATAATAATTTTTCACTTTTAATCCTTGCCGCAAAGAAAAGAGAGTTTTGATTGCAGGAGAAATAAAAGAGAATTTTTAATTACATTTTTAATAAAAAAATAAAATAGGTAACTTTTTTTTTTTGGCCATAGGTAACTTTTATCTATTTGAAACAAATTTAATGACTTACTTAACTTAACTAGCATTTATTATTAACTAACTGCATGCAAACTTAAAGGCCTCCGCTTTACAGCGCTGGCTTTCCTTTACGAGAACATTACAATTGGATCCCACCTAAGATAATTAAATACAAAATAATCTCTTGAAATCATGTAATTATTTCAAAGTCTTAAGAGACCTTATTGTAATAAATTTTATTTCTTTAATTACCAAATTATTCTTTTTTTTTTTTACGTTTGCATTGACAACTGAAAGAGTAATAGTTGGCAACTTACGGTATAAGGATTGACAACTGACACGGCAGATATTGACAACTGATACATTACATTTTGCCATGTGTTGAGAAATTGTCTTGTTAATATCTGCAGCAATAGTTGTCAATCCTTACACTTTAAGTTATCAACAGCTGCTCTTTCAGTTGTCAATGCATGTTTTTTTTTAAAAGGGCAATTTGATAATTAAACAAATAAAATTTATTGCAAAAAAATCCCCTAGGATTTCAAAATAATTTTATTATTTTAAAATATTTTTTTGTATCTAATTCTATTAGGTGGGATCTAATTGTAATTTTTCTTTTCTTTATTCAAACTTAACAATGCTCACGAGGAGCTGGCTTCACTTTGCTGCCATGTCCAGCCCACGGCCCTCGTGCACCCAAAATGCTGCAGTTTTTTGGTGCAAAAAGAAGGGATCTATCTTTTTTTTTTTTTTGGGTATTTTGAAGTATTTTTTTTATATGTCACGCAATATTTTAAAATAATTGTTGACACAATTAGCAAGCTAGAATATTTATTTTAGGAGCGCTTTGCATTTTAAAGTATTTTTTGTTATAATTAGTATCCTAAAATATTTTTTCAGTAATACCTAATATCTTCAAATATATTTCTTAGCAACAAGCACTAAATCTAGGACGTTAAGTGCTTACTTCAAAAATGCTTTTAAGGTAAAAACAACTATCATGTTGAATGTTACTAGAAAAATATTTGATGATGTTGAGTATATCAAACATTATTTTAGGATATTAGATACTTCTGAAAAAATATTCCAGTATGCTGAATACACTACTGAGTGTACTAAAAATTATCTTAAGATATTGGATACTACTTAAAAAAATATTTTAAGATGTTAAGTGTAAGAAAATGGGCCAGTCCACCCTTGGTGGATTGGACCCAAGCCCAATTATCATTTGGGGTCCTGATGAGAATAGCAAAAATTATGGGTATCTAACTGTAATTTTTGCCCTTCCATATATTTTTGCCCTTCCATATATTTTTGCCTAAGAGCGGGAATGTTTGGACGAGGAGGCAGTTTTCTTTTTTAAAAAGGGACATGTAGTTACAAAACCGGCGCACGATCAGTTGGAACAAAAGACTACGGTTTTTCTCCTCCTCTCCATACTACTCATTTCGGTACTCCATTCCTCACCTTTTCCCTCCTGGTGCATTTGCTGTGTCTCCCAGATCCGACTCCGTGACCGTGATCGGACCTCTGCGTGGCAACCTGACTTCACTGCAGACCCCAGGTATGCCCGAAATGCTACAGTGGTATCAGAGCCTAGTTCATATATTTTTTTTCTCTTTCTTTCCACTGCCCGAGTTCACGTTGTTTCATCCTGCATCTTCGTTTTTTTTAAGTTCTTGTGTGCCTCACGGTTTGGCATTACACACCACCTTAAATGATTTGCTCTCAGATATTAAGCAAATCCTCTCTTTATACTCAGTTTAGATAATTTAGTCTTGTTTTTTTTCTGAGTCACTCATTGCTTCTATGGCTTCGGTTATCATAAATTTGTGTCTCCAACTATTGTATGTTACTATTCTGTGTGGGAGATGACCGAAAACAATCAAAAACATCCGAAAAATGATAAAAACGTAGGTTTGGAAGCATGAAACTCATAATTTAAGAGACCCGTTTTCGCACTGTAAAACTTTTTCGTTTCTGGGTGTCTGAAAAATGAAGTTTTTAGGCTTCAAAAATTATCCCATTGCGTAGAGCTCGGAAAAACAAAGAAAATGACACCAAGAACGCGAAGAACAGACGTTGGACGGAGGAGATATGGGGGAGAGAAAATTCGGGTTCGACGGACCCGACCCGCGAACGAATCCGGGTCGGTCGGACCCGGCTGGAGGTTGAAGACAACCTCCAGCTCCCAAACGACGTCGTTTTGACGTCGCAAAAAAAAAAAAAGCAGGGCGGCTGAGTCGGTTGGGCTGGCTTGGTCCGGATCCGGATAGGACCGAACCAAGCCCAACCCGTAAAGTTTAAAAAAAAAAATAATAATAATAATAAAATAATAAAAAATAATAATTTAAAAAAAAACTTTTTTTTTGCCAGAATTGCCACGTGGCGCGTTTCGCCACGTGGCACACCTCTTCGACACTTGGACACCACCACCTGACAGGTGGTGGCGCGTGAAGGTCGCCGGCACGGCGCATGTCCTCGACGGCCGGCTTTGTGGTGGCGCGTGACGTACATGCGCCAACAGCGAGAGTGGGTGAAGTTTTTTTTTTTAATTTTTTTCGCTAATTCTTCCTTCTAGGGGCACGTGCAAGCGCGTGAATAGTCCAATTGGGGTGTGGTTTGTCTCTAAAAATCCCTAAAATTAGGATCTTCATTTTAATATATAATTTGATAGTTTTAGAGGCAATTTTGGATCCATTTATGAGTATTTTAGTGCATTTTCTGGTGTTTTTATGTGGATAAAAATTCCAGAATATTCAAAATAATTTATATATTATTTTGTTCTAGATGAAAATGGAGCAAGAGGCTTCTAGTAGCACTGAAAATACCGATCATGGTTTATTGGAATATTCATTCTTAGGTGATGGAATTCCAGAATATGAACCTGAGGATGAGGATCCTGAGGAGGACCCTGAAGAGGTTCCTCAAGAAGACCCAGAGGAGTTAGTGGATTCAGGACCTGAGTCGGAAACTATGTTCCCCACTGAACCCCTCCCTATCGCACCTCAATTAGTCAATAAAGATTCACGGGATCTCCCTAATGAAATTGAAGTTGAGGAAGGAGAAGAGGTGAACCAACCTTTGACCCCCGCGTTAGCTATGAGTATAACTGAGACAGATGCAGCAAAATTGACAAATATAAAAGGAATCAATGGCATGCTCGCAAATTACATCCATTACATGACCGATAAGAAGAATACCGAATTCTACCTTAGAGTCATAATGGAGTACATAAGAGCAATAAGAGTTAGAGGCGGACCTAAAGGCAAACCCATAAGAAAGTCTTACTGGATTTGGGCCGTAGAGCTAGTGTCCTCCTTTATGAACAAAACGCGAAAACTTAGAAGCCTAAGAAAAGCAATGCTTGATTACCTTTATGTTCATATCAAATGATGTAATATTTGTATTTGTCTTAAGTTTGTGGTTTCATACATTGTAAACAGACTAAGTATGTTATTTCATTTAATGAAATTACTTGAATCATTGTTGTATGATTATTTGTGAATATCAAGTGTATGCTTTTTTTAAGTGGGAGCTTTTAGAAGATAAGACTTTTAAAGGTTACATTTTTGAAGTGCTTATATAGTATTCTTGATAGAATATAATGATAATTACTAGTATCTGTGTGATGGGAGGTACAAACGTATTCTCCTGATCATAGATCTTGTAATTTCGTTATTTACTGATCGAGGATAATATAGGCACATTTCATTGTATACTTCATTGTGCTATATAACTGAAATGTTCTTTGGTTCCGTTCTCTTTAAAGAGAACATAGATTAATGTGGGATAGATTTGTCACAGAACTAAGAATGGCAACCAAGAACATAATTGCTGAATTGAACAAAGGGGAAAAGCTTAACGGGGACAACTGAGACATCTGGCACCGAAAGGTCCAGTATATCCTAGAAGAACAGGATGCAATAGAGCCTCTCACCACTGCTGCTATGGTTGAACCTGAAGCTGGCAACACGGTCCAGCACAGGAGGGACCATGAGGCATATCTAACCTGGAAAAAGAAGAATAGCATAGCAAGAATCACGCTTTTGAGCTTCATGGCTGATGACCTGATGTGTGAATTTGAGTCGCATAAAACTGCACAAGCCATGTGGATAGCATTGAAGGATAAGTTTGGTGGAGTCTCTACGACCAAGCTTAGAAGGTTAACGATTAAGTTCGATACCTATAAGCTCAAGCCAAACAATCCTATGAAGCAACATTTGAGAGAGATGGCCAATATGATCCGGGAACTGAAGGAAGCTGGACATAACCTGTCTGATGAGCAGCAAGTGTAGGCTGTCATCAGGTCACTCCCTGCAAGTTGGGAGCACATGAAAGTCAACCTAACCCACAATGAAAATATCATCACTTTTAATGATGTAGCTAAGCATCTGGAGCTAGAAGATAAACGTCTAGAGGCTTACAAGAGCTCTGGACAAACCTATTTAACTGAGGATGCTGGTACTTCCCAATCTAAGCCCAATTTTAAAAAGGGCAAGAAGCCCCAAAAGAAAGGGAAGAAAGGCGGTCCTCAATTTAAAAAGGGCAAGAAACAATTCAAGAAGAAGGGAAAGAAAGGCAGGAAGAAGAAGCTGGACCTAAAGAAGGTCAAGTGCTTCGCCAGCCAACAGATGGGCCATTTCGCACGTGACTGTTCCAAACAGGCTGAAAGCGAAAAGGTATTAGTGAATTATGTGAATTCACATGTTTCATATGTTTCTAGTACTGTTTTTCTAACAGAACCTGTTTCTTCTTCTTGGATTATAGACTCAGGCTCCACAGACCACGTAAGCAGGGATCGGGGATCCTTCGTGGAATACCGTCGGTTGTCGTATCAAAGCAAGTGGCTTTACATTGGGAACAATGCGAGAATCGAGGTTCGAGGCATTGGCACCTGCAAACTTGCTTTGTGTGGTGGAAAGACCTTGATACTCCATGACGTGCTTCAT
This sequence comes from Neltuma alba, assembly GCF_004799145.2. NCBI lineage: Eukaryota > Viridiplantae > Streptophyta > Magnoliopsida > Fabales > Fabaceae > Neltuma > Neltuma alba. Next base: position 213,906 of record NW_021635079.1, on the reverse strand, counting down.
GCTCCCGACATTCGACGGAATTTAATTTCTGTTATTTGCTTAGTAGACTTTGGGTTTAATGTTAATTTTCATAGCAAAGTTGCAGATATTTTCTTCAACTCAGAACTTTATGGTTCAGCATTCAGATTCCAGAAATTTTTTGTTATGGATCTTGCTTTTGGTTTTAACGCTCATGATTGTTTTGCTATTTCTTCAAGCAATCCTAATATGAATATCTGGCATGCTAGACTAGGACATATTAATCAAAATAGAATGATTAAACTGGCAAAAGAAGGAATGTTGGGCGCAATCCCTAACATGGAAATGTCCTTATGTGAAAATTGTCTGGCTGGTAAGGCAACTAGAAAACCTTTCGGTAAGGGAACAAGAGCTGAAAATCCATTGCAATTAATCCATTCAGATATCTGTGGTCCGATGAGTGTGAGGGCGAGACACGGAGCTTGGTATTTTATTACTTTTATTGACGATTTTTCACGATATGGTCATGTCTATCTGATCTCGCATAAGTCTGAAGCTCTTGAGTGCTTTAGACGATACATAAATGAGGTAGAGAATCAAATAGATAGTAAAATTAAAGCATTACGTACTGATCGAGGTCGTGAATATTTGTCTGATCAATTCAAACAGCTCTGTGAGGAAAAAGGGATAATTAGACAACTGACTATCCCTGGCACTCCACAACAGAATGGAGTGGCTGAGAGGAGGAATAGAACTCTTCTAGACATGGTTAGGTCTATGATGGCTCAAGCAAACCTACCAATTTCATATTAGGGTGATGCTTTGTTAACGGCAACCTTCATACTTAACCGTGTGCCCTCAAAATCAGTCGCTTCCACACCCTATGAATTATGGACCAAACGCAAACCGGATCTAAGTGTCCTAAGACCCTGGGGGTCAACGGCATATGTTCATGATGATTCCCACAAGCATGGGAAATTGGGTCCTCGAGGAAAGAAGTGTATCTTTATAAGGTACTCTGAACAATCTAAAGGATACGTTTTCATAGGTGAAAACGAAGATGGAACAGTGACTGAAATGGAATCAAGAGATGTCACATTCATTGAGACTGAATTTCCTAATAGAGGAGATGTTGACCGTACTGTATCTCTTTATGAGACACAGGAACAAGTCAGTGCAGAACAAATTGACAGACCAGAATCGTCTAGGTGTGTCAATCTGAGTGGGAGCCAAGAAAGGTCAACACCAAGACTGAACAAAGAAAGAAAGATAAGGAAATAGCTCCCGTCAGAAGGAGTAACAGGAAAAGTGTTCCCAAAAGACGCTTTCAAATAGAAGGCGAATCTCTCTTAGTTACTCCAGAAGGGGATGATGAGCCCTGTTCTGTACGAGAAGCCTTGTCAGGTCCTACAAAAGATGAATGGATGAAAGCTATGGAAGAAGAAATGGACTCAATGAAAAAGAACCAAGTTTGGGTGTTAGTTGATCTTCCAAAAGGGTGTAAAGCCATTGGGAACAAGTGGATTCTCAAAATTAAAAGAAAAGTGGATGGATCAATTGACAAATACAAGGCTCGATTAGTGGCAAAGGGGTACACACAACAGGAAGGAATTGATTATGAAGATATATTCTCACCTGTTGTGCGTTTCAATTCTATTAGACTTATTCTGGCAATAGTAAACAGTTTAGATTTAGAATTACATCAGATGGATGTAAAAACCGCATTTCTGAATGGTGATCTGGATGAAGAAATCTATATGGAACAACCATTAGGTTTCATTGAAAAAGGAAAAGAAAATAAAGTTTGTAAACTCAAAAGGTCCATTTATGGATTGAAACAGTCATCCAGACAGTGGTATTTGAGGTTTCACAAAGCAATAACCTCATATGACTTCCAAATGATAGAGGAAGACCACTGCGTCTACATTAAGCGGTTTGAGGGTAATTTTGTCATATTATCCTTATATGTAGACGATATACTATTAGCCGAAAATAGTCTAGATTCGGTGGTGGCTATTAAAGAATGGCTCTCATCGAATTTTGAGATGAAAGATATGGGTGAAGCAGAATACATACTTGGAGTTAAAATCCAAAGAAATCGTTCAAAACGAATCCTCTCTCTTTCACAAGAGAATTATATCAACAAGATTCTTGAGCGATTCAACATGAAAGACTGCAATCCCATGAGTACACCTGTTGCTACTGGAGTGGCTTTGAGTTCTGACATGTGTCCCAAAACCGAATCTGACAAAAAGAAGATGGAAAGAGTTCCATACAATGAAAAAAAAACCGGACCGGACCGGCCGGTTCAACCGGTGAACCGGTGAACCGGTCCAAAGTCCGGTCTGGTTTAACAAGAAAACCGGTCACCAAGTGAACCGGTAATAAACCGGTTAAACCGGTAGTAAACCGGTCAACCGCCCGGTTTGGGGGGTTGACCGGTTATATATTTTTCCCCTCAAACCGCCCAAAACGACGTCGCTTCATACTAAAAAAAAAAAAAATTTCGAGCCTACACTCACTCACCCGATCGGTCGAATGCCCGGTTCCCTTCCCCCATTCCCTCCTTCGTCCTGGCGCACATCGCACATCGCACATCGCAGATCCCTTCCCCCATTCCCATCGTCCATCATTTCGCTGAGTATCTGAGTTTGATTGAGCGTCCGGCCATTCTCCCTTGCAGCGCCGTCGACTTGTGGTGGAGGTGGAGGCGCGGTGGTCGACTTGTGGTGGAGGTGGAGGCGCGGTGGTCTAGGGTCCGAATGGCGCCACCGACCGCGACACCTTCAAGAAGCTCCTCCCTGTCGTCTCCTACGAGGACATCGAACCCGACATTACCCGCATCGCCAATGGCGACACCTCCCCAATCCTCTGTTCGAAACCCGTCTCTGAGTTCCTCACTAGGTCCCCCCCCCTCTCGAATCGTCACAATGAATTTAATTAATAATTCCCCTGTTTTTACAGTTTTAAAATCTGGCTCCTCAACGTTTCCGCCTGTGTTTTTGCTTGATTTTCCATAGCGATGAAGATATGTAGTTTATTAATATTTGCTTGGTACAATGAAATATTTAAACTACTTTTGTAATTTTTTATCTTTTTTCAACTAATTATTATTTATAAATTTTGTTCTATTTTAATGTTATAAATTAAATTATATTATTTTAATATGACCGGTCCGACCCCGGTCCGACCCCGGTCCGACCAGTGACCCTTGACCCACTGTCTCGACCGGTTTAGTCTCCGGTCCGGTTTTTTGTTCCTTGGTTCCATATGCCAGTGCTGTTGGTAGTCTGATGTACGCAATGATGTGTACAAGACCAGACATCTGTTATGCAGTAGGACTGGTGAGCAGATTCCAGTCTAACCCCGGTGAGAAGCATTGGAAAGCAGTGAAGAGGATCTTGAGATACTTAAAGGGCACTTCCAATTATGCACTGTGCTACGAAGGAGGTGACCTGCGTCTTGTTGGGTACTCCGATGTTGATGTAGGCGGAGATGAAGAAGAACGAAGGTCAACTTCAGGTTATACCTTCTTGCTCAACAATGGCGCCATATGTTGGAGTAGCAAGAAGCAAACGTGCATTGCCTTACATTCAATGGAAGCTGAGTTTGTGGCATGCACTCCAGCAGTGCAAGAGGCTTTATGGCTGAAGAGATTTATAGAACACCTTGGATTTGGAAATGAGAGTACCAATCCGGTGATGGTATACTGTGACAATACTGCAGCCATAGCCTATACTAAAGATCCTAAGTATCACAGCAAAACCAAGCACATTGACATCAAGTATAATTTTGTTAGAGATTACATAGCACAAAAGATTGTTATTGTACAATACATTTCAACCAAATGTATGGTAGCAGATCCTCTAACAAAGCCAATAGGTGAAAAAGTTTTTAAAGAACATGTACAAGCCCTTGGCATACGTAAAGTGTAATATGAATGCTTCATTAATGAAATTGTATTTCGTTATCACTTTATGTGTCTGTCCGAAAGTATACAATGTCTAGTATGTCGTACAGGTTAAAAAGGTTGGCTCTCTCACACGGGCAACCGCCTTTGACACTCAGGTGGAGTGAACAAAGATGAGACATTTGTGTTCACCAGTAAAGCAGCAATGAATGCTGATATGGTAGGGAAGAAACACAAACCTTATGTCGCCTTGACTAAAGTGTAGCAAGTCAAGATGAGATCCACATTAATAAAGCTGGATTGAAGTTTGGAATCCCACTTCCATAATACCTGTAGCCAGATAACAAACTCTTCAACGTCGACGTTATAACAAAGAGTAGAGTTGAAGAATTTGGGTTTAGATACTGAGTGTGTTTGGACCTAAGTCTGTACGGTGTTAATAATAAATCCAAATCGACATACGCTCTTATAATAAAAGAGTAACACCGTAGCATGTGTTTCATACCACATGTGCTGGGAGAACCGCAAAAGGGAAGCAAGTGAAAGATCCCTGCTTCATTGCTGTGTGAGTCCCAAGAAGGAATTATCCTCCTATTGGTGTCCTTTGACTTTGACAATATCATGAAGATATGTTTCAGTGACTGCTACTTTGGCATATGTCCTATGGTCATGATTGATGCGATCTAAGGTAGTATGCTAAGAAAGCGACTGATTCATTTCAAAGTGATATTTGGGCGAAAGGAAGATTGACTGTGATATACACACCTATGCTAGTGTCTGTGACATGTCCCTTATGACATTTTGTGGTCGTAAGTGTGGATACTAGACATAAGAGAAAGGTAATCTGAGTCAACTTTTGACTCGAGAAGGATTAGATTTACTGTGAAGAAGTGTATATAAGTAAATCTGGGACACCTGAGGCATAATTTTAAAATTCAAGCTACACAAAGGAGAGGGTGACTTGTGTTGATCCTTTAAAAGGGATTTCTAGTACAGGGACCCAAGCGAAGACGTCATGCCCACGCGGTCACGGCAAAGCACTAAGTATGAAATTGAGGGAAGGTGAAGAGACTAGACCCGTGACATCTAATCCACCAAGTGTGAGTGGGAGATGTAAGAAAATGGGCCAGTCCACCCTTGGTGGATTGGACCCAAGCCTAATTATCATTTGGGGTCCTGATGAGAATAGCAAAAATTGTGGGTATCTAACTATAATTTTTGCCCTTCCATATATTTTTGCCTAAGAGCGGGAACGGTTGGACGAGGAGGCAGTTTTCTTTTTTAAAAAGGGACATGTAGTTACAAAACTGGCGCACGATCAGTTGGAACAAAAGACTACGGTTTTTCTCCTCCTCTCCATACTACTCATTTCGGTACTCCATTCCTCACCTTTTCTCTCCTGGTGCATTTGCTGTGTCTCCCAGATCCGACTCCATGACCGTGATCGGATCTCTGTGTGGCAACCTGACTTCACTGCAGACCCCAGGTATGCCCGAAATGCTACATTAAGAATACCAAAAATTATTGTAGCATACTACTAAAAAATATTTTAGGATGCTAAGTGTTTTAAAAATTTATTTACCATACGAGGTGCTCTTGAAAGAAATGCTCTATCTTACTGAGTGCGTCAAAATTCATTTTAAGATGATAGGTGCTGCATGAAAAAAAAAATTCAAAAAAAAAAGGCAATGAGAAGTTGAGGACCCCACTTTTTACACCCAAAACGGCAACGTTGTGGGTAAAGGAACTATGGAAGGCAGCGAGGTGTTGTCCACCCGCATGCCGCGACAAAGAACAAAATGACCGTCCCATATGAATTTTCCTACTCCCCACTTCTCCAGTTCTCCGTACACTCACTCACCCCTGCTGCTCACTTCCTTCGCTATATACAGACGACCACATGGCCCTCGTAAGTCAGCGCATCATTTGTGAGTTTTCTTTCTTCTGTCTTTGGGACCCTTGATCTTGCCACCATCGTCGATCCCCGACGCCGGCCAACATGCCTCTAGCTCCACCTAGTTTTAGCTCTCCACAAAGGTTTTACCACACCTATTTAACTTTACATCTATTATTCCCATTATTTTGGTTTAATCAGCACTACCCAATCATTGTATTCCGTTCTTCTTATTAATTTCAACTAAACAAATTTCATCTCCGATTTCCACTATTTGCGTGGTTTCTTCCTATTATTGTTATTGCTACTTTATTATGCTAATTTAGTTTATTTATTACTTATTTTTTGCGGCTGCAGTTTCAACCGGGGACAAGAGGAATCTTTTGCAGTGTTACATGCTGTCATAATTTCTCTGATTACTACCGTAGGTGGTTATTTGCAATTTCAATTTCAATCTGAGAATTTGTCCCTGTTTGATAAGCATGGAAACATCATGAGAGCCGTTTTTGTGATGCTATTCTTGTATGTTATGTGTTTGATGGCGGAATTAAAACTTCAAAATCAATCTAATTACCTTGCTATCGTGAAGCAATTTACTCCTCTGTTTGGACTTCTTGTTGTCGTTCTACTTCTCTTCATCTTGACGCTCTTCCTGGGTTTGGCTGCATCCATCATATGGGCTTTCTTGGCGGTTGGGCCAACAATCAGATTGTTTCAAGAAATTATTCAATGCCTTGGTGGCATGATTCTACAGATACATACACGTCAGACAGCAACAAGTAACTTTGACATGGGAGAAAGTGACTCTATTGGGATTCAGGAGAATGGGTTACCTGTCTGAAGCTTCTTTTGGCCATAACAAAAACCTATCTGTATGGAGGTTTTCCCCCCGGTTAAAATTGGCACGTTTGAATTATATTGGTTATCGAATCAATCAGTAACAGTAATAGGAAAATTGTCTGGTTTTTTCTTTTCCATATGTCTAGACTTTGTAAGTGGATGGCATAAATACCTAAAGTATAATATATCGTCTAGTGTTTAAGATAGTGGCAACATGCCTCTTGCTTTGTCAAGTTTCACAGCTTTGGAGGGATCAAATCTGCTATCAGTCTGTGTTTTAGTAAACCTGCGCTATGCTACAGAGTTAAGAAGATGGAAATCGGGAGATAAGTAAAGTTTAAGTTTCTTACGACCACGCAATCCATTAAAAGTGAAAAAAAAAAAAAAGGAAAAAAGAAGCAAAGCTGTTACAAGTCTCTTTACCGAATTTGTTGCCATTTCCTTATACAAATTACATTAGAGCTGAACATTCAACTGGCATAATGGATCCCTTTTCCCAGCTTGAGCGTGGCACAACATTCTTGATCTATTGTGCTCATTTCTAATTATAATCAGGTCAAACTAAATCTAGAATTTTTCATTTTGAAAGCTCACTGTCATGCATTACTTCTTCAGTGAGGGGTTGTTCGTTTCACCCAGTCTTGGGACTGTCTGTAGGCCGTCCTATGAGTATGATTGTCATTATAGCTTGAGGAAGGACCTTAATTTCCAATTCATCTAGTATGCACTCATTATATGGGCTCTGTTTATGGTGAAATCTGTCATCATGTTGTTTCAAGGAAACTTTCAATGACATTCTTGTAGCCTTGACCAAAGGAGCCGCAGGAAGTAACTTGGAAGTGGAAGAAAACACTCTCTTCGGAATCAAGAAAATTGACTTCCCAGTCTAAATTTGGGCTGGACACTAAATAAATCAGTAATATGAAATGAAAGAGTTTACTGTATCTGATGTTGTGCTGATGTGCTACTCCCGGTCTTCTTTCCATAGGAATCAGGCTAATTTTATTGCTTAATGGACAAAAATCCTGTGTTTTTCATTTAATATATATTCTTTAAGGTTTCCAAGATGGGGTGCGGTGGTGTCTGAATTCTACTTGATTCAATATTTGGTCTGAACAGTCAATAAACTTTCTGTAGGGAGTTTTTCTTTGTCAACTTTTAGCTTTCAGGTTCCCTCTTGCTCTTCCATTTCTAGTGAGAGCTATCTGAGGGCTTCTTGCCACTGTTTTGCAAGCTCTGCTACGATGATAATTATTAAGAAAGATATATATATTTGAGACTCCATTAATTCATATTGAGGAGAAATTCCATATCTGGATATGATAAAGTCTAAAATAATAATGAAAAGATGGGGGTAGGGGGAAGAGCAAGAAGGAAGAAAACAATAACTGCAACCAAATAGAGTGAATGATCAAACTTTATGCTGCATTATGTATAAGAACCTGTAAGATTCCCAAGGGTATTTATGCTCTGATAGAATCTGTCTTTGTAATTGAAATTTTTGAAGACATTCTCTTTGCTCTGTCTCCATTGACTTGGTAATTAAATTTGCACATACTTTTAGCACAATTGATATTTTTTCCCCCGTAGTTTTGAGGATCTATTTGTTTCATAGTTGAATTGCAAGCATTCTTCAAACATCTTGCATGTATATTGTGTAATGCTCTGTTTGTAATATCTTACAGGTAATGCGCTGAGAGGACGAAATACAACTTAACAGAAACATGCAGCTTCAGCTTCGGTAAACTCACTAACTCTTGCTAAGCAGAATGTTCAGATTGGAAAAAAGTCAAGGAGAAGACAGAAAATTATGTGCAAATGATAAGGGCGCAAAACTCTTAGAAAAAAAAGAAAACAACTCTAATAGGGAAGATAGAGCAAGGATTTCACTCTAGAATTCTTGCTTGCCAGATACATAAGGAGAGTCTCTAAAAGGAATAAAACTCAATTTGTTTCTCGATGCCTTAACTTCTCACATGACCAGCCTATTTATAAAGCTGGAATACATTTGAAAGAAGTACATAAAATGTTGATAATCCCTAAGATCATAGAAACTGACCCCAACAATGACAGACTAGATGTTGGGATCCTTGTAACAACCTCGTGAATCCGTATTTGACCATTAGTAACTCTCAACCATAATTGAATTTGAAACAACAGTAAAAAAACAAGAAATTAAATAAATAAAAATGCTGATTAACTTGTATGTCTCTTATTTCTCCTAAAATAAGTCAGGAAGGGTTTTCCTTGTAACAAACTAGATAATAATATTAAACAGAAAATATGTAAAATAACTTGAAATAATATCTATTCCTAAAATTTCTTTATCTCCCGAGTATTCTATCACCAAATAACACATTTGTACTATGAAAGTGGATGGAATAAATACCTAAAACATATACTATCGTCTACAATTTAGGATACCGTCAGCACAAACCTTGCTTTGTCATGTTACAAAAATTTGGAGGCAACAGATCTGGTACTAGCTTGCATTTTTGTCAACCTGTGCTGCATTGCACAGTTAAGCACATGGGAAGGTCATGGGTAAGTAGATTTAAGTTTCTTCAACCTATATTAAAATTGAAAAAACCAAAGTTGTTCCAAGTCTTCTTACTATATTTGGAGCCATTTCTTTTCCAAACTACACTATCTTAGAACACTCAACTGACATAGTAGATCCTTTTTATCTAGCTTGAGTGTGGTACGCCGTCATTTTCTTAATCTTCTCATTTCTAATTATTGTCAGTGTTAAAAATTGAATCCAGATCGTTTCTGTTATGAAACTTCATTTGTTATGTGTTGCTTGGTCTGTGAAGGGTGCTCATTTCACCTGGTGTTGGGACTGTTGGGACAGAAATTGTATGTAGGTCAAATTATCAGTAAACTTGTCTTTTGCGAGATGAAAAGTACACTTGTCTTTGAAGCCTAAGCTAATGAGTGATAACCATCAATTTCAATCCATCTATTTGGCCCACATAACTGTGACGCTAATTTAAGTTTGGGGTAGGTGGTCTGCATAATCTTATTACGATTGTTGAGAATTATTTCATTTGTCATATGGTCTTGTTATCTGGTTGTTGCAAGAAAATTTTCTCTGGCTTTGTCTTACAGCCTGTACCAAAGGACCTATTAGAAGTAACTTGGGCATTGAAAATAACAGTCTCTAGAGAATGAGGAAATTAGCTTCCCTGTCTGAAGTTGGTTGGATGCTAAATAAATCATTACTGCCCGTAAAAGTAAGTTTACTGCTTTTTGATATATTACTCCCCGTCCTTTTTCCTAAAAGATAGCAGTTACCCCTTTCCTGTCATTTACATATTTCCTTTAAGGATTCCAAGAACGTGATGCAGTAGAGTACACATTCTGTGAGATTCTTTATTTGGCTTAAGCAGTTAAGAGCATGCTGATGGAAATTTTCTTTATCAGTTTTTACCTTTGCTTATTCCTTCTATGCCCTCTCTCATGAGACCTATCTGAGGACTTCTTGCCTCTGTTTCCATAGTTCTGCCCTGTCAATAATATAATAAAAGATGATATTATATTTTCTACTAGATCTTATTTATGATTTCATACCTGATGAATCTGAAATAATAACACAAGGATTGGCGGAAAATTGGGAAGATCTCAAGGAAGAATAACAATAACTGCAGGTAAATTTAGAGAATACTCACACTCTCGATTTTGTGCTGTCATATTGAAGAACCATGTGTGGGGAAAAAATGAGATATCGACACTTGTAATTGAAAATTTTAAATTTTTAATCCATTCCCTCTTTCTTAGTTTATATTGTCTCTTGGTAATTAAATTTGCATGTATTCGTAGTACAACTTACATGTATATTGTATAATGTTCAGTCTGTCATGTCTTACAGGTAAATTTATGAAGAGGATGGAATGAAACTGGAAAGGAAAAGTGCAGCTTGCCGATGGTAGAACTGTTAATTCTTTTTAACCTCAACGTTCAGATGAGAAGAGTTATGGATGAGAGCAGCAGAAAGTTACCATTATCAGTTACATACACTTTGGCCCAATTGTTTCCTTTTTTTTTTTTTTAAATTAAGAAGAATTCTGAAACCATTTTTTATTCTTTAATTGTCGAGAACAAAGTCTTGGCTTGGTTGCAACAAATAAGTAAATCTTATTTGCGTGCAGGAATCCTGATTTTGATTTGAAGTGGCAAAGAATGCTTTCATGCTTGCTCATTGTACAATGTTCTTATATCTGGTTCGTTTGTCACTAGAATTGTTGTGGTGGAACTAGTGGCTCTAATTTATGGGCTATTTGTTTTGCTTTTTTCCTATCAGCATGCTGAATACCAAGAGAAATTTGCCCTTAACAAAGTTATTCTGGCCTTAGAAGCTTATTCATAGTAAAATTTTCAAAAACTCTTGTCAGTTGTTGTCCAAGATGAGTACATCCAGAACACATCAACAAAGAAAAACAAAGTGACAACGTGACATGGAACGCAAGAGATGGAAATTGAATCAAGTGCTATTCTGGTAAGAAACTTCTCAGTTGAAACTGTTTAAGCGTGGGCTTTTCCTTTTCCTTTCTGCTATTTTAAGTAAAGTACATAGTTCTATTGTTGTATGTGTGTTATTGACAACTTTTATTCCTACTTTCATGATGCTGATAGTCTTTCTGATCAAATCTGCTGTCATTATATAGCCAAGTTTGAATGCTGATACCCTTGTGCTAGGTCTTAATTACTATTATCCAGTTTGGAAGCTCAGTAGGAGAAGACACTAGCATGACTGTTGTGCTATATCAAGATAGAGAAGACACATTATTATTTTTAATAAAAAGACAAAACTCACAATCAAAATAGGAGCGAAAGGTTCTGCTTGTGTTGTTGTGGTTCTGATTTTCCCACAGCTTCCTCCTGCAATAAGTAGTAAAGCAGGGGAAAATGCATGTGATGTCTCTGAATAATGTCTCCATGTGCCATTCTTTGGGGAAGTTCAAGCCTATGCACCATGCTGGCTTTTCTTCTTTGAAGAGATCTGCATTTGCAGTTTCTTCCTCTGAGATTTTGTGTTTACAATGTCCCATGCTCGCTTTTATTCTGCAGCTTTCATGGACACAAAACTTACGCCATGTACATTATATGGTTTTGTTGTTTCCATGGTAACTGTCTTGTGTACATTTCCTAATTTTGTTGCGCTAACACAATATTTGTCTTCTATATTACCTCCGGTCCTTAATATAAGTGCTGATTTGATTTTTAATTTGGTTTTAAATATAAAATATCAATTCATTTTGTCTTTCATATTTATCCATTTTTTCAAAGTAGTGTTTGTAATGATTGCACATATTAAATGTTTTATCAAATGGTAGTTCTAGTTAATATACATGATTAACAAGAATATGTTGGGAAAGACACAACTTGTTTATTATAAACAACTAACTTAACAAATTTTCTTAATTTACTCAAAGCTAGCTTTTATATAAAGGACGAAGGCAGTACATTATTTAGTTTTGTTATACCAACAGTATTTGTCTAATGTATTTATCTGGTTTTACTGTTCTCTTAGTATTTGCCTCTTTCATTTCATTTTGTTATGTCAATAGTATGTTTGATTTGGTCTTGTTATGCCAACAGCATTTGTCTCCTATATATTATCTGATTTTTATTATGCTCATAATATTTATTTATTTTTGTTTTAAGTTACTTTTTTGTGTATCCACATTATTTTCCTTTTTTATTTGATTTGTTATATCCATACTATGTACATGTCGATTGTTTGTTTCTTATCCTCATTTTGTCATGCCCTTGCTATATGCATCTTTATCATCTTGTACTGAAAAGGGAATCTGATTTATGCAGAACCTGGTCTACATTTATATTATGTTTATATAAGTGGTTTCCAGCAGTTTGTTTACTGACTCCAAAAAAGAGAAAGTAGAAATGATTCCAAAAGTTGTAGAGGAATTCTCTATCTCACATAAGCTTCTTCATGTACGCATTCATATTTGCAATTTTAGAGAGTTTTGGGTTAACTTTTTAAAAGTGATTTTTGCATACGAAATATGTACAGGAGAAGAGTTTTGTTTCAATTTTTGTGATAGTATTTTTTTAAATGCTTTTTGGAGTTGTTAAACACTCTCTTAAACCATATCTGATACTTTGTTTTGGATATCACTTGTCATAAATACTACAACCTCCTGTCCTAAATTGGAGGTTGTACATTTTTCATCTATCTCTGTGTAAATGTCTATGAGAATAAGGTGTTTGTCAGATCCAATTAAGACAAGCTGAATAGCTGTGGTAAAGGGCGAAAGGAACAAGAAATGTTTTCAATACTGCATACTACAAATATATGAATTAGACACCAATTGTCCCAGGCTTTGAAAAGCTTCCATGGCTGTTACATAATGAATACTAAAGTTACCGCCCAGCAAATTGCAACAAACACTTACATGACCCTCATTTTGTAGCCACACATGAGAAAGGAGAGCATATAGGAAAAGGGGCTTACCAAGGGAAAATCACATCTAACAAAGTTGGTAATCTTGCCTTAATGATGCAGCTTAACTTGTAAATATGAAAACTTTATGCATAAATATTAAATTTCTTAAGAATTATTAGTATTAAATGACATTGAGAATCTATTTGTATTTATTTTTCTTACATGAAATTTAATGGAAAATTTTTTCATGATTCAAAGTTAGATCAACTTTGGTAAAAACTTAATGAAATACTTGAGGAGATAAGGTTTGATCAAAGCCAAAAGAAAGAGAAATCTGCATCTTCAATCATGCACCTTTAGGCTCCGCGTGCATCAGTTCACTACAGAGAGCCACCAGCAACACTCAACGGCACAGGATACTAGGTTTCCCTCTGATGTGCTTTTTTCCTTCTGTTCCAGTGGTATTTCTTATTGCAAAGTAAAATTTAAGTCGTTAAATAATGAATTAACAGCATTTAGACTTCCGAAAAGTTTTCTGAAAAATGTTATAAATATCTAATTACAAACAAGGACAAGAATCTAATTGCAAAGTAAAATTTACATTTAAAATTTGAATGCCTTATTAACAATTAAAACTTATAAATTTGCAACTGTCTAGACCAATATTTATAATTTACTACATCCGTTTTTTAATATAAGAGTTAATTGACTAATTTGAATAAATTCAGAAAACTAGTTAAGTTAATTATTTGTGATAAATAAGTGTTATCTTTCTTAAAATATCTTTACTAATCAAGTGTACTGGCTAGAACTACCATCATTATAAGGACTATCTTAAAAAATAATGATAAATATGAGAGATAAAGTGAATGGGGTTATTATATTTAGGACCAAAACAAAAGTCAAACCAATTTTTATATTAAAAACCGGAAGAAGTAGTATTTGTCAAAAATTTTGTCAAGAGCTTAACTGTCATTAATTTATTCATCCTGAGATCGGAACCAGTTTCCTTACTAAGCACTATGGTAAGCACCAACTGCTCATCAATCAACACGCACCGTTTCAATTAATAGCGGCAGGTAGGGGTTCCATTCACTCAACTGCTTCATTGCTGCTGATAACTCAAACGAAGTCGCTTTATATGCATCAGGATTATCAGCAAAGGCACGGGTTTTTCTTTTTTGGGGGGGGGTTTCAGACAAAAATGGCTATCCTTAATAGATTTCTTTTTTTTTCAGCCTGATATTCTTAATCAAAATTAATGGATATAAAAGTAAAACACAATGTGCATTGAAATCCAACCGGCATTCGCATATAAGTCAAATGGAAATCAGCAACGTACCAGTGCCAATGAGCAAGGCAAAAAAACAGTTTCACCACCAGCAAGTAGCTCACGTATAGCTGCACTCTTTGCACCTACAACTCTCAAAGCAAAGCTCGAAATCATTATATTAAGCCTCAGAAAGAAACATCCAATAAATCTAATTTATAACTAAAGGAAAACTTGTTCTTCTTAGGAAAACATAGCTTTGATTGCTCTTCTTCAAGAAGCCAACAGCATCATCAAGGTACTGCAAGTCTTCTGGCAAAAATTAGACAACATCGTCAAATATTGAGCTCGAAATCCCTTATAATCCTAAATGCCACATCAGAGTTACAAGTTTCAGATTTGACAAAAAACTGGAAAATTAATGCGCTGTCCAGTGACAGCCACCGCCAATGTGGCTCGCAGGTGATGAGGCCAATGGAAAATCCGCTCAGCCAAGAAGAGGAATTGAGTCATATGTAGCCTTTTCACTACGAAAAAGAAATTTCAGAATTGGATAGTTACGATTCTTCTGCAATCGATGGCCAACATTTCTCTCTTAATTATGAAAACGGAGCGTTTCGGTGATGAGGACGTGGTGCTCATCAACCAGTTAGCAGGGAAACTGGTTCCTCTTTAGATCTTACTGTCATTCCTTTTTTTTTCTCTTTTTTTTTGGCTAAAGTACAGGTATTCTCCTATTTGAGGCAATCCTATTTGAGGCACTGTTGAGAACTAAATGTGAGTACCTCTTCTCAACGGAAATTCAAACCTTGGTTCAACACGTTGTGAGAGATTAGCTCCTTCCGTTAGATCTAACTCCTGTTAATACCTTATTAGCATTCTATTTAATGTATATGTTGGTTTCTCTTCATCTTCAAAAGGCATTTTTTGGTTTTGTTTTTTGAATAAATCATCCTCAAAATGTTAGGCTGATTCATTTCATTTCCACCCATTCTTCCTCTTGGTCTCAACCCATCTCATTTAAAACTGGATCGGTATCACTAGAGTTTGCTATAAAAAATGTTGGCACGATGGTTGAGGTAAGTCAGCGAGGACAATAAAACTTGGACGGTGCTTATTATTCCCGAATAAACTGGTGATGCCGCAATTTGGACTCATGTATTTTGTTCCGACTATTTTTTAATACAAGAGTTATTTAATTAATTTGAGTAAATAAAAAAATTAAATAGATTTATTAAATAAATATCACATAAGATTAAATTATACTCCTCAAATTTTATTTATAGGGTAGAGAGAGTCACTTTATAAAATTTTAGTTTAAATGTATCATTCCGTCCTTCATTTATTATAATATAGATAATTATTATTTTTAAATACATAGATATTAAATAGGAATAAAATTAAAAAGTTGTTAATTTGTTACATTTTAATAAAGAGTTAATACATTTTAAAATTTTTTTTAGCCTATATAAAATATATTGAAAGTTTATTATAAATAGAACTAGAAGAATATGTCAGGTTAGAAGTTAGGTATATTAATTTAAAAAGATATGATAAATATAAGAGATAAAACATATTGAGATATGATAATTACAACAGAATTCAATCCCCGACAAATTCTTATATCAAGAATAGGAAGGGTGACTTGTTCATGCACCAGAACTATATCTAGAAAATACATATGGGAGACCAAGAATTTTCATTGGCTGCTTGGGAGGATTATTTATGCAGGCCGAAACACATGAGTGGTTATGGTTACATGCTATATAAATAATGCGCAACAATTATGCGAAAGTATTCTCTATTGAAAACAATTCAGTATTAGCAAATTTAAAAGAAAAGCGCACAATACGTAAAAGCCCAGCTCCGAAGAAAATAGTGAACCTAAATTCTCATGGGATGCCGCTCAGATTCTCCCTGCGTGCACTTCAATAAGTTCATCAAATAATAAAAACAGTAGCATATGTGTGTGTGTCTCTCTCTCTCTATATATATATGGATGTGGATTATAAAGAATTAAATAAGTGTTGGCCCCAAAAAAAAAATGATGCTCAATCTCTTTCCCACAAATATAATTTCGGACACTAAAGAAATTTGAGTATAATTTTTAGAAAATATTACGGACGTATTTCAGCAAAAACAATCTATTGAGTTTTTTTTTCTTTGGTTTGTCCATATCTTCTCAAATTTCCACTTGGTGTATTGAAATCACATAGTAGACTTCAATAATTGTACACGGAGGATTCACCAAGGAGGCAGAAGAAGAAATCCATTTTTCAAATTTTATGTTACATTTACTTCTAAGTAAGTATAAGAGTTAGATGAGCGGTTTATTTTCTGAATTTATGATTTTTTTTGAAGTGTTCCTATTGGTTGTACACAATGAAGGAGTTTTCATCAAAGAGTAATTACAATGAACCATGATTAACAAAGGTATTCCAAGAAAATCAACATATATTTGTTATAAATAACTAATATAATTATTTTTCTTACATTCACAAATTAGTTATCTATTTTTTATATTAAGGATCCTGGTGAGTGAAAAAAATAATTACTTCTTCTTGAGCCTGCAATATTAATAAATTAAAAGAATTAAATTAATTAATTTCTCATGACTAATTAATTTAATTTAGGAAAAACCACAAAAAAAAATCTAAAATTTCAAAGTCTTAGAAATGACTAAATGATGTTATTTGTTATTAAAACACAGCAGTCGATTTGAAAATTTGAAATTTAATGATATATTTTTTAAATTCTCCTTTTAATCATATGATGGCCGTGAACTTGGGTGGGCGACGTCAACGGATTCATATTTAAAGTCCAACAGATCCCAATGCGTATGAGTCAGGTGAGTTCGAGCACGTCTTCCCCCCCGCCCCCTTCCATATACCGTTCGTCCGCCAGTGTTCGTCTCTCCAATGCCAATTTATTTTTTCTGGTGCAAAAGAAAAAAAAATTTATCTAAGTTGGGTTCAAAAACTCATTAGGATCAGGACATTAGGACATGCTTTGAAATTTAAAGAATGCTGACAAAAATACTTATAGATTTTTTTTTTGGTAAAAAAAAATACTTATAGATTGACTACTAACAAAATCTTTGCTATTAATAGAGAGATTCATAATCTTATCAGTTAAACTAATAATTATTGGCATTGCCAATCTATCTACTTCAACTGAGGACTAATGTTTTGCGTGTGGACTCTCAACTCTGAAACTTTTTGGGTACACTTTCCAACTGAATCTGCATTTTTTGTTCACGACATCTATTACTAGCAAGGAATACTCATTCCCAAACACAGTATTTTTGTTTTTGTTTTTTTGGGGTAATATAATATTTTTCGTTTTTTTTTCATTAGTTTTCACCATTTTATTTATTTTCGTACAGCTTTAATAACATAAAATTATAAAATAACCACTACTTTTTTATACAGCTAAATTGAATTTAACGTTTGAAAGTATTTTTCAGTAACACTTAAGATCCTAAACTAATTTTTGATGCATCGAATTTTTATAAAGTATTTTTTTAGTAACATTCCAGTAGCATTTAATATCCTAAACTAATTTTTAATGCATCAAATACTTTGAAATATTTTTTCACTACTACTTGCTCTTTGGAATTTTTTTTTAGTAGCATTTAATATCCCAAATGTAGAGTACTTATTATTAGTGTGAAAAATTGTATACAACACCCTAAATTTAAATACTGAGTGGTTCTATCAAATATTTCAAAATGTTAGATATGCTTAAAATTAGTTTAGGATGCTATTGAAAACATATTCAAGGGTCCATTCGGTCCAAGAAAAATTTGGGCATGGAAATGAAAAAATTTCCCATTTCCCGTTGGCAGCACTAGTTTGGTTCACAGAATAGGTTGGAATGAAATGGAAAGCGCGAGGTGATTTTTATTTAAATAGCTGAAAATTGGATCCCACCCAAAGTGGTGGGAACAAATTTTTAGTCACTCACACCAAAGCACATTTCACTACCCCTAAAACATTGATTAACTGGAGTTTGCAAAATCTAAAGACTGTCTTTTTGTTAGTGATTATCTATGATGTAAATTTTTTCTTTCTAAAAATAAGTAGCTTATGTAGCTTCTTTCTTTTTCTTTTTTCTTTTTTTTTAATTTTTCAGGTCTCTTCTTTCACTCAAAATCTACATCTTACTTAGTAGAATCTTGTTTTTTTATACATTGTTTATGATTCTTGCAAATTGTATGCCAATGGATTTTCATTACGACGTCACTCTGAATCCATATCCTGCTATGCTTGAGCCTCTGGGCCTCGTATATTCATCCTTTTCCTGTAGCTTTAATTTTTATATACAGTTTCTTTTTTATATTCATTTTCTCGAATTCTGTTATTTATTTCTCTTCCTTGTAATAGTTCTCATTACTTTTATTTCCTTACTTTTAAGCAATTTTTAGTCATCATGTTCCAGTCCCATAACAATGGCTAACACGTTTAGGAAAGCAATGACATCTACAGTGCTTCAAAGATAACGAGCTATTAAATTGTCATCAAAAGTTCACTAGACATAACTTTAAAAATAAAAATATTTTTTTGAATGGGTAGGGTTGCATTAAAAACTAAGTTCATTAAGCTTTTCAGTGATGTGTTATTTACTTATTTATATTTAAATTAAGAAAGATATGCTCTTCCCTTATCATATTATATCTTACAATTTAAAAACAAAATGCATGGGATCACCTTAAAATATATTGTATAAATTGTCTCCAACAAAAAAGCTCAATTGATTAAAAATATAAACAAAAAATTGAAAAAAATTGTTTATATTTCTTTTTCATATCTGAATTGAGTTTTTTTAATATATTTTATTTATACTTTGTTATTTTATTTTTATTTAATATTTTAATCATCCAATATGTATAGTGATTTTTATATTTACATTAATTATTCATATTTATCTATTTAAATAATAATTTATTGAATTTTTTTACTAATGTTATTATTGTCTAAGTTTTAAAAAAATTTTATTTATATCATTTTGTCTTTTTTTCAAAAAAGTATTTTTTATTTAATAATATTATACCATTTTATTAAGGATAATATGGTAAAATAACTCAGTTTCCCTATCTCTTTTCGCTCAACTAACCATAAATTTTGTATTGAACCCATTTTAAATTTTAGTATAAACCAAACACTCGGCCAAAAAATTTTCATTGTCTTCCTTTCTATTATTTTTTATTTATTTTTATTCCAATCGATTCTTCGGGCTTGTGATTCTTTGAACTTTACAAGCCCCAAGGTTCCTAAATACATCCAATAAACAAACAGTGATTATACAATAATTTTATATTAATGTATTTGTGCAAAAGTAAATAAAAAAGAAAAAATTAATAAAAAACGCAAAAACACAATTACATGCCCCGAGCGATGTCTTTGAGGATTAAGCATTTCTTGCTCATATAGGGTGTGTTTAGATTGGTGGTAACAAAAATGATATTTATTTTATCTGATTTTTGCAAATATAATTAGTACAACGTGATTTATATTTGGATTGATTTTTATTAAAAAGATAGTTCGGCAAGTTGAAACTTGTTTAAATGATTAATATAAAACCGAATCTAGATATACATGAATTTTACTAAATAATACATATTTATATTATATATTTATAATGTGATAATTCCTGGATCATAATTAAGATTAAAACTATAAAAATAAAAAATTTTATTATTGGAAAAATTTTGAAAATATATTCTAGTTAATTAAATACGTTTAATATAAAAATATATTGAAAATCATATTTAAATGTAAAATGACTGAAAAAACAAGGGTATCATTAACTTATCCTTTAGTACTATTCCCCTACAAGTTGCATTGTAGAAACTGGTTCCATTAAAAAATTGTCAAATATTGATGTGGCTTGGTTTTAGCCGTCCTCATTTCTCAAGCTCTCTGGGAGACATATAACGCATTGATTAATCATATGGCTTTGTGCCAATTTTACCATAAAATTTTCCCCAAGACTCTCCTCAACTTTTTCGTCACCTAATGGGGGAAGACGATGATTTTATTAGAAGAATGGAGTGGAGGTTCATGAAGGCACTACAAAAATCTGGACTTTCAGCGACCACTTTCAGCGGCGACAAAGGGAGTCGCCGCTGAAAATATGACTTTCAGCGGCGACAATTATTGTCGCCGCTGAAAGTCGGCCTTTCTGCGGCGACAAGTATGTCGCCGCCAAAAGTATGAGTTATGGCGGCGACATATTATTGTCGCCGCTGTAACTTCAACTTTCAGCGGCGACAAATTTTGTCGCCGCCGAAAGTGTGCACTACGGCGGCGACAATTCAAGTCGCCGCTGAAAGTGTACACTTTCAGCGGCGACTCCCTTCGTCGCCGCTGAAAGAGGATTCAGCGGCGACTAACTGTCGCCGCTGAATCCTCTTTCAGCGGCGACATAAATTGTCGCCGCTGAATGTCTCTTTCAGCGGCGACATAAGGTCGCCGCTGAATCTTGTTTCAGCGGCGACAGAAAGAGTCGCCGCTGAATATATCTTTCAGCGGCGACCTTTTGTCGCCGCTAAATCTTATTTCAGCGGCGACACCAAGTGTCGCCGCTGAAGCTCACTTTCAGCGGCGACATTTGTCGCCGCTGAAAGTTTTTTCACATTTTTTTAATGTTTTTTTTTGTAAAAATTTTATATTATAATCTTTTATATGCGTAATTAAGTAACTTTGATAATTAATGTTTTTTTATGTATTTTTGTGTTAGAGAGAGACTAAAAGAAAGATAATATGGTGTTTGAGAGAGAAAGGAAGAGGAAGAAAGTTTGGAGTGTGTGTTTAACACACATATCCCATATCCAAATGTTTGAGAGATGAAATAGAAAAACATTATGCATGGGAGAGAAATGAGATCGAGGCATGCGTGAAAAAGTATGCAAGTTTGATGAGATAAGTAATGAAATATAGAGTGAGAGGTAGATGTAATTGGAAGAGAGATAGTCTGTATGTGTGAGAGAGAGAAGGATATTATAATTGAAAGAGATAACATAATTAAACATATGTGAGAGATTATTATAATTAAATTAGTGTGAGTATACTTAATTGACATAATAATATTTGATGATGAACATATGTATGAGAGGATTGAGAAATAAAATCATTAAAGGAGATAATATAATTAATTAAAAATGTGTGAGAGATATAGATAATAAAATCATGTATATAGTTAATTAAATATTATTACTATTTATATTTTTTAATTTAAAATGTGATTAATTAAATTTTGTAAAACATATAGAGTTGCATATTATATATATTTTCTATTGCTCAATGGTTTCAATTAAATTCATTAGCCTGGCTGACCACGCTTGTTCATTTTAGTGTAGAGGTCCTGCGTTCGAATCTGGAAAATGTCCAATTTTTACACATTAATTTTGGCTCAAAAAGGTTAAAAAAAAATTTAATGTTACCTGGTTCGAACAGGGGATCTGATAATTATAATAGTTAACACTCCCCTACCACTGAACCCACGTGTGTTATTGGCAAGGCTGGCGCATTGTTTTTGTATGTAAAGTTTCTTATTTTGAAACCCAAAACAATTCTAATCTTCTGAAAGTTAACTTTTCCCTCACTCTCACCAGATCAGACCAGCGCCGCGCACTTCTGAAAGTTCATCCCCAAATCCCCACTCTCACCAGATCAGACCAGCGCCGCGCACTTCTGAAAGTTCATCCCCAAATCCCCTCTCCCTCCAAACCTAGCGCTAGCGGCAGACGGCGAAGAGGGACCTCACCGATTAGCGAAGACGGCGAAGAGGGACCTCAGACCTGCTTCTCCCCCATCCCCTTTCGTGATTTGCGCAGCGCCGGCGACCCCATTCCGTAGCAGTTGCAACCAAGCTTGCCTCCTAGTCCTTCAATTTGTGCTTGCTGCCGCAGCTATTTGCTCGCCAGTTGCCGGATCGCCGCTACTCTCCAGCTTCGTCACCGTTAGTACAGATCCAGGTAAGGTCGAGCCTCTCACCGATTAGTACAACCCAGTTCGTGTTTATTATCTTGTTTGGTATAAGTTCATGGTTGTGTATAGCTGATGTAGCTGATACTTCTGTAGTTTCGTCTTTGAATATGCTGTCATGGTTGTTTCAAAACCCGTTCTTATTTATTGAATTTGTATGTGAATACTTGAGCAACACGATTTGTAACTCTGATCATAATAAATTCAAATAAAATAAGGTTGGAGTATTTGATTTTGGACGTTCTCGTCAAAGATGAGAAAATTCTTGGTGAAACTTGGTCTGTAAACATCAGTGTATTATCTATTGAGCCATCATGATGACAAGTTAGCATGTATTACAGGCTGATTCTGCCAAAAAACATATTGAATAGATAAGCCTACGTCCCTCTTATTAAGTAATTTGAGTGGGGGACTGGATTTTGTATGTTATTAGCAACTCAATAAATATGAGTTGATTTTTTTAAAATTTTGTTTTTATTTCTGACTATCTGTGAATGGAAATCTCTTGATGTGTTATTAATAGGGATATTTAAAAGAATGAATTATACATTCAGGATTAAATTTAATCTCTAACTAGTTTTTATATTAAGTATTAAAAATATTATTTAACAGATTTTTTTTTCCGAGATGAATTATATTCACATCATATTATTTAACAAATTAATGTTCATGACACCTATCATTTTGCATTCCAATGAATTATTGAAAGTTTCATAACAGCCATGTCAGAAACCGATAGCATGTTAGAAATTGGTAAGGACTTGTACTTTCCCTTTTGCATTCCAATGGAATTACAGTGCATCTTGAGAAGTTATAACTCAACCAACACAATGCTTGAGACTAAACGACTCTGAATTCTAACGTAATATTTTGAGGCTAGGCCATAACTGTTGGCTTTGTATGAATTTTTTTTTTTCCCACGGAATTATAGGTAGCTAGCCAGGAACTAATTCCTTTATTTTGTAAGATCCATTCCTTTGCGCCTTTTGTATATAGATGAAGGTTTCGTGTGTGATTCATCATCATTGAGCATCTAGCACAAAAACAAGTCAAAACAAGCGTTAGGCTTATTTAATTCGTTTATTAAGTTTCTGTTTAGAAGTTGTTGGTTGGATTACATGGTCCCACCTTCCAAGTTGTATAATTATGCTTGGAACTTCATGAAAATTGACAGGCATTCTGATAATCATGTTATTAAGTAACTGAAATTTCTCCCCCCATTTTACTCCTGTTTCTGTTCAGTAGGTTTGGGATTTCAATGCCCTGACATAACTCTACGACAATACAAAGGACAGGGGGCTGCGTAAAAGAATTAAAAAAACAGTGAAAGCAGTAAGCTCGTTGCAAGGGAGGCGCCTAAGTAGCTGTTTAATATTTATTGATAATGTTTCTAAATTTCTTTATTATATTTGAACTGGTGTTAATTTGGGTATTGTTTATTTATGGGATCTGGATATCAAAGACTGATTTCTTTCCGGAAGTGATAGGGTTAGGAGACAGAGAATTGTTGTCTTATAGTTCATTGTAGCGGCAATCTGTTGTACTGAACAGAAGTTTATCAATTGGTCCATCGAGAGTGGTCAATCGTTACTCTATGTTTATAGGTAATGGATTTCGTTTTCATGCAAAAGATCGGGCAATAGGAAAAAGAACTCAAAATGATGGAGTCATGGCCAAGGGTGATGACACTGATGCTAATAAAGAATATTATGGTGTGTTAGAGCATATTTATGAGTTATCTTACATAGAGAATAAAAAATTATACTTGTTTAAGTGTCACTGGTGGGATGTCGCTAACTATGGCGAAGGATATAAGGTGGATAAGTATGGGTTCACAAGTATCAACACTCAATGTTCATTACAAACTAATGAACCATTTATTTTAGCATCTCAAGCAGAGCAAGTTTTTTATGTGGATGATATAGTTGACCCGGGTTGGATTGTTGTTGTCAAAACGAATCCACATGACTTGTTCAATATGCCGATTGAGAATGTTAATGTTGGTAGTGATGTTAATATTGCAATGGTTGATGAAGAGCCTTATCAACAATTGGTGGTTGATTTAAATGCAAGTCTTATACAGCATGATATCTTTATTGACTTGTGTGGAGATGATGTACAACCCCAAACTTTCATTCAAGTAGGAGAACCATCACAAAGAAGTAATATGGAGATTGGATTTATTGATGATAGTGAATCTAATTCACTAGTTCATGACGATAGTGATGAAGAAGATGTGCTTGATGGTAATGATAGTGATACTGAAGAAGAAAGTGACATTGAAGGTGAAATAGAAGATGATGATACAAGTGATAGTACCACAGAGGACTCAACAGAATGAAACTACAATCCTCATAAATGGTAGTTTTTATTAATATATTCTTAACAAGTTAGATTTTGTAATTTTTTTAATATATACTATCTTCATAAAGAGTAGTTTTATTAACATAAAAACAATCTAAATTTTGTACATTATTGCAGGATATGTCAGGGCTAAAGAGAGGACGGGGTGGGAGAAGCTCTTCCTTCACACGACATGGCAGCACAAGTAGTGGAGGTATTAGCTCTACCCCTGCAATTGGACATACCATTTCACCTCGACCACTCCAAGTACAATTTGAGGAATTGCCTGCCGACTCTCCCCTACTCAAAACAGTAGTGCAGGTAAATTTTCTTTACTTTTATATAATACAAGTAACTAATTAGCATCACATACTTTTGACTATATTATTTGTTCACTTGAATGATAGGCTCTTCTAATATAATTAAGAAAGGTAGAGGAGTTTATAAGTCGCTCAATGTGGACTTAATGACTAAATTTGGAGGAAAGATTCAGCTTACTTTCACAGATGACATGACAAGAGCAGTAGGGCAAGGAGCAAGAGAGCTAGCTAATTATTGTGGTTATGTTATTAGAACCACAATATCTTTGAAGGATTGTGCTGAATGGAGGAATGTTTACACAAATTATATTGATGTTATGATTTTAAAAGTGAAGGTACAATTTATGTTTAGTAAATGTATATCCTACTTTATTTATGCTTTCAAAACAAGTACTTATGCTGATATTGATTTTTATTTTAGGAAAAATTTCAACCTGCTGTTACAACAGATGAAGAGAAGTTTCAAAAGATGATAGTGACCACATTGCAAAATGCTTTCAGAAATTGGAAGACCAACTTGCATACCCACTATAAGAAATTTGACACTGATGAAGAAAGGTTGGCAAATCCACCTCAAACTGTAAGTTTTGAAGATTGGGAGTGGTTATTGACATATTTTCAGTCAGATCCATTTAAGGTATCTTACTAAATACTAACTATTTAAATGAATAATATAATTATATCATTCAACATACTTAGTAGTTACTCAAATTTGATGTAGAACAAAAGTGCTAGAAACACACAAAACCGAGCAAAACAAGTAACAAAGCATACATGTGGTCCCCGATCATTTGCGGAGGTTGAGTTCTCTGTAGTAAGTTGCCTCTTCACTACACTTTATTTTTTATCCATTTTTTTATTTTTCAAGATTTGTTATTTTTGTATATTATGCTTTATAGAGAGACCCCACCACTGGACAGCCTGCCCCCCCAGATCAGGTTTGGGAGATAACACATACTAGGAAGACTGCAGATGGCCAGTTACAGTGGGTGGATTCGCGATCTGAAGAGATTCATGTATGTATAAATATCTGTCCTTTATATTTAATTAAATAATTATATTTTTTTCATTCATGTAATTTGTAATTTGTAACTATAGGATCGCATGCATGAGCTCGTTCAGCAGCAATCCTTAGAGAGTGATGCTCGAATGACCTCTGATGAGATATTGACAGCTGTTCTTGGTGAGAGGTCAGGATATGTTAGAGGAAAAGGTTATGGAGCAGAGCCTCGGAGGAAGAGACTTCACACTCAATCTAGTGATTCACTTGAGAATGTACGCACCCAATTGTATGAAGAGTTTGAAAGAAGATTTCAAGAGGAGCGAGAAAAGATGGAAGCAAATCTTGCTGCAGAGCGAGAGAGGATGGAAGCAGAACGTGCAGCAGAGCGAGAAAAGATAGAAGCAGAACGTGCTGCAGAGCGAGCAAAGATGGAAGCAGAGCGTACGCAACTTGAACAAAGGATGGAGCAGTTGATGGAACAGAGAATACAAGCTCAGTTCACTGCTTTCATGCAAAAGATGCAGTTAAATGCTCCTGCAGATACCCCTACTTCTAGCGTCCCTAATATTGATCCCTCTACGTAATTTTTCTTCTGTATTATGTAATGTATCTTTTAATTGAATAATTTTTTTTTTCAGTTAGAGACATAAAGAACACTTTCATGGTTATAAATCTTATTATTTAATATACCATATTTGTGTGTTAATTACTTTATTTTTATTAAACCTTTTAATAATATTTATCAGCAATATAAATAAAAGTTTTTGCAGAATTAATATATTATAAAAATAATTAAAATCACAATCAGCGGCGACATTTGTCGCCGCCGAAGCTTGATTCGGCGGCGACCACAATGTCGCCGCCGAATCAAGCTTCGGCGGCGACCAAAATGTCGCCGCCGAATCAAGCTTCGGCGGCGACCAAAATGTCGCGCGCCGAATCAAGCTTCTGCGGCGACCAAAATGTCGCCGCCGAATCAAGCTTCGGCGGCGACCACAATGTCGCCGCCGAAGCAAGCTTCCGCGGCGACCAAAATGTCGCCGCCGAATCAAGCTTCGGCGGCGACCACAATGTCGCCGCCGAATCAAGCTTCGGCGGCGACCACAATGTCGCCGCCGAAGCAAGCTTCCGCGGCGACATTAGTCGCCGCTGATTCTCATGTTTCAGTGGCGACAGTTCTGAGTGGCAAACTCATCAGCTTTCAGCGGCGACAGAATGTCGCCGCTGAAAGGTGTTTCAGCAGCGCGACAGAATGTCGCCGCTGAATGTCCAGTTTCAGCGGCGACTTTGTGTCGCCGCTGAATGTCCAGTTTCAGCGGCGACTTTTTTTGTCGCCGCTGATAAGTTTCAGCCACAGTCGCTACGGCAACGACTTGGTGGCGACAAAATGTCGCCGCTGAAGCTTTTCAGCGGCGACTTTTGGACTTTCAGCGGCGACATTTGTCGCCGCTGAAAGTCGAATTTTTTGTAGTGAGGTCAAGATCGTGAGGTTCTGCTCTCTAGTCTTGGCTGACTGGTTAAGCGAGAGAGAGAGAGAGAGAGAGAGAGAGAGAGAGAGAGAGAGAGAGATTTTCCTAAACCAAATGATAAGTTTCATGCTTCATCCCCCATATAAAGTTGCTATTTGTTTCTATTTCTTCCCAAAAATTTCTCTTTTCATTTATGTCTCTTGTTT
The DNA here is from genome assembly GCF_004799145.2 of Neltuma alba. Taxonomy (NCBI): domain Eukaryota; kingdom Viridiplantae; phylum Streptophyta; class Magnoliopsida; order Fabales; family Fabaceae; genus Neltuma; species Neltuma alba. The sequence goes on along the minus strand of NW_021635079.1, from coordinate 186,296 downwards.
TCATTGGTTTTCCTCTCCCATCATTAATTTATCCTTTATACTATTTCCCTACAAGTCTCATTGTAGTATGGCTCCACACAGGCTTCAGACTCATTTCCCTGTTCACAAGCAATAACCGGCTCCATTAAATTTTTTTTAAATATTGATGTGGCTTGGTTTTAGCTATCCTTATTTCTTGGGCTTTGTTGAAACCACGTATTGCATTAACTAATCACATAGCTTTGTGCCTACTTTGCCATAAAATCTCCATTACGTCTCTCCTCAACTTTTTTGTCACCCAAGGCACTCTACTGTAATATTACAAATTCAAATTTTAAATTACTTATTTATTACTCTTTTTTTTTATGTATGAAAAAAAAAATCGACTTCTCCAGTTTTCCCAATACCTCTCATGCTGATCCCTTCTTCTTTTCCCCTTCCCCAAGACTGGCATAATTCCCATTTGTCTGAATCATCCGCGTGTCAGATTCAAAATTCAAAATCTCTCTCTCAAGCATTAGAGGGTGATATAAATCCTCATTTCTCAGCTTTCCCATTAATCATTGGTGATAAGCGAAGAAGATGGAGTCAAGTTCGTGAGGCTTCTGTTGTGGTTTGGGTGATATGTGATGCTGGAGGTGAACGGTGGAGGTCATCAATGGTGGCTACGGTGAAGGAGATGAGTGAAAGGGATGGAGATGGTGATGAAGAACAGTGGAAGACAATGAGGTTCACGGAAGAATGGAGTCAGGGTCGCGAGGTTTTGTTCTCTAATTCTGGCCATTGGTCAAGCGAAGAGGAGAGAGAGATTTCTCTAAACCAAACAGTGGTTTCATGTTTTATCCCCCATGTAAAGTTGCTGTTTGTTTAACTTATCAATGGCCACTCGAATTTGATGATTTCTGTTCGTGAGTTTCTCTTGGATATTTCACTGTTAGTCAATTTTGAATATGCGGCCAACTTTGAACGGTTATGTCAGAGAGATGAGCTTGGTTACGATCAGGTAAATTCTCAGGCTTCTCCTACCTTCTAGGGTGATTTGCGATGCCCTTATATGAGCTGTCTTTAATCATAATCAATTTTTGTCCCTTGGTTACCATCTGTTACTTTATATATTGGCTTCTAGGCAGCAAAACAACTCGAATTCTTTAAAGGAAGGAGTAAATCAGGGTCAAATAGCCTTGGCAGGTGCTTTGGCAATTGCTCAGCATCATGATGCAATTAGTGGTACCGAAAGACAACATGTTGCTACCGATTATGCAAAGCGAATCTCAGAGGGCTATTTGGATTTTTTTTTTTGGCTTAACTTTTGACATCATAAATAATTTGAAATTTTAATTTGCATGCAGAGAAGTCGGTTTCATGTGCTCTTAATTTTTTGGTAAACTAAGGACATGTTTGCATGGAGAGAATCGAGTGACTGACTTGTAGGAGGCAATACAATATACTCAGTAGAATTTCTTTTCCGTTTGCCTTTTGTTATTATCCACTAAATTATCTATGGCGGCTTTGTCGGCACTGGCAGCGTCCTCTTCTTAATATAAGCTACTGTCCTCCCTCAGAAGTTAACTTGTCTGACGGGAAATCCTTGGTACGTTTGTGATTGTATCGTATTTTAGTAATAGCCAACAATTTAATTAAAAAAAAAATCCCTATGAGCTTTGATGACATATGACTTCGTCTATGTATATGTAGCTGTATTTATTTCTTTCAAGATAATATTCACCAAAGCTGTTCTTCCAAGATAACATTCACCAAAGCTGTTTACTCTCAAGGTTCCCCTAGCCTGTGAAAGAGTGCAAACCTCTACTTTCCTGTACGAATTGCTGTTATGCTCATGCATGCAAGGCCTTTCTGTTACGAAGTTCTATAATGGACTCAAGGTTCTGGTTGTCACCGAAGATGGAGAAGTTTGAGGTAATTTGATTGGTTCTGTTTGAAGAGCAATTCTATAGGATATTGTGAGGAAGAATGAAATGGTATGGGTTTGGCATTGTTCTTATACTACCTCCTGTTCCCGGTATAAAACATATTTTGATATTCAATTTGGTCCTAAATATAAAATTTCAATCCACTTTATCTTTCATATTTATTTATTTTTATCCAAAATAGTTCTAGTAGTAATTGCATATATTACATGTTTTATTAAATGACAGTTCTAACTAATATACTTGATTAGTAGGATATTTTAAGGAAGACAACATTTATTTGTTACAAATAATTAATTTAACTAATTTTTTTAATCTACTCAAATTATCTAACTACCTTTTATATTTAGTATCAGGGGTAATATATATTGTGACTCTTTACATATTTCCTGGGTATGGATTCTCCCAACAACCTGTAACCTGTAGGAAGGAGCCAAAACAAGAAGTTCGCCTTTGTTTGTCTCCATATATATATATATGATTTTTGAATGTAATGTTACCTGTAAGATTATTTAATGGACTGTGGATACAGGGGCTAGCAATTCAAAAGCTTTTTTATTAGAGGCAGATGTTTCCAATTAGTCATTAATTTAATTAAATTCCTTCCTTCAAGTTCATTATTACAGTCATCGGATGAGTGTCTTGGATTGATAATATTGTATTATTATATCATATTATGCAGATAGTTTCAATTTATTTTAATACAAGTTGAAAACAACAAATATGAGATGGCCCAATGACAGCAAGATTTTCGGTTCATCCTTCATGTGAAATAGTTCATGTCATTCTATTTTTAATTTAAAAATCACAGTGTTTTTTTATAGTTTTCTTTATAATTTTGAAGAATTTTTATCATTTTCAATGTGAGCTTTATGTTTATGTTTCATTTAAATTACATTCAGAAGGTATTTTTAATCTTAACATGCATTAAAATTTCTATAAATAGTTTTTGTAATTGTTAAAACTAGATTACATAAATTTACAACTTGGAGAAGGTGTCGCGCAACGCAGGGGGAAGCACCTTGGTATTAGATAAATAAAAGAAGTAATGTATCATTAAAAAAATTATAAATAATAAATATAAATATAAATATATGCAAATATATATTTATAAAAAATATTGTTAAAAAGCATAGGAAAAAGTTATTCTACCTTTATTTTCATTATCGCCCCAGCGATGTGCTGTTCAATGAAATAAGAATTCTAATACTGACCGAAGCTATGCGAAATGAATTGAAGTATATAGAGGGGAGAAAAAGGAGTGTTCACTCAGGAAAAAGAGGCAGAGAGTGGGCATGAGAATCAAAGATTTACAGCTTTAGACTCTGTTTGGGATGATGTTGACACAAAAAGCATAGTAGACTCATTTATTTATTTATTGTTTTTGGCTAAGTATATTTTTTTTATTGGAAGCAATCATGTTTGGAGTACTATCACATATTAAATATAGGTATATCTTTTAAGAAAAATCTGAATCTTAGTTTATCAGGTTATAAAAAATCAGACCCTCTACGCATGAGTGGGACTAACCCTTTCATTATACTCGTTTATTTTCATCCCATATTGTTTGGGATTTTGTTTAGTGGACCTAAAATTACTTTTATTTAATAGTTAAATAAGTATTAATGCATTAAATGTTCAAACAAATTTAAAAGAGATTTTATAAAAAGGAACATATTTAATTAAAAAATTGAATCTTATAATAAGGGATGGAAGGAGTACTCATTCATTTTCTTCTGATATTGCTTGGGATTTTGTTTAGTGGGCCTAAAGCAAACTTTTATTTAGGGGGTGTTTGGGCATCATAAAAAGTGTTTCTTAGAAATATTTTTCTGTAAATCGAGATAAACTCCTCCATATATTTACTTCGTATATTGTAAAAACACTTTTAAAACCATAATTTTGATTCTATCTAAACACCCCTTGATACAGTTTTTCCTTGCTTTCACGGACAGGTGGGTTGCAGTAAGTGGGTCTCAGGAACCTTTTTCAATGGTTTCTGTGCTCTTTAGTCTTTTTTGCCCTCATGTCCCGACGTTATTTAATGCAGTTTTTCTTTCTTTCATGGACAGGTGGGTTGCAGTGAGTGGCACTCAGGACCCTTTTTCAATGGTCTCTGTGCTTTTTAGTCTTTTTTGCCCTCATGTCCCGACGTTAGACGTCGGAGCGCAACTGCGCATGAGCGGGGGGCCAGTGACCAACCATATATTTAGTGTGTTACTGTGTTTGTATGATTTATTAATCTTATATGCCTTAAGATTTGTTGCTTTCTGGCTTTGTGCCCTTTGCACTATACGACAATTCCAAAATGGACAACTGCTCTTTCTGTTAATGTTCGATTCCTCCCAGGCTAGTCAATCATTTGAATCCCACCCTATATATATATATATATATATATATATATATATATGGCCCCCGCTGTCTTCTCCCCACCATCAGATCATCTTCAAGATCTCTCTTTCTTTCCTTTCTTCTTGTTGTTTTTGGCCCCCCTTTCTATCTTCCCATTCTCGTCAACCCCCGGCGCCAACATGCCTCTAACTCCATCTACTTTTAGCTCTACCCAAAGGTTTTACCACACCTAATGAACTTCATATCTACTTTTAGTTTCGTGATATCATTGTTGTTGCTGCTTCATTACGCTAATTCAGTTGATTTCTTAACTTACTTTTTGCGGCTGCAGTTCAAACCGGGGACAAGGGGAATCTTCTGCAATGTTAAATGCTGTCATAATTACTACCGCAGGTGGTTATGTGCAATTTCAATTTAAATCTAAGAATTTGTCCCCCTTTGATGAGCACGGAAACATCATGAGAGCCGTTTTTATGATGCTATTCTTGCATGTTATGGGTTTGATGGCGGAATTTAAACTCCAAAATCGATCTAATTACCTTGCCACCATGAAACAATTTACTCCTCTGTTTGGACTTCTTGTTGTCATTCTACTTCTCTTCATCTTGTCGCTCTTCCTAGGTTTAGCTGCATCCATCATGTGGGCTTTCTTGCTGGTCGGACCAATAATCAGATTGTTTCAAGAAATTATTCAGTGCCTTCATGGCATCATTCTACATATTCATACACGTCAGACAGCAACAAGTAACTTTGACATGGAACAAAGTGGGTCTATTGGGATTCAAGAGAATGGCCTACCTGTCTGAAGCTTCTTTTGGCCATAACCAAAACCTATCTGTGTGAAGTTTTTACCATCGGGATAAATTTGGCATGTCTGAACTATATTGGGTAGTGAGTCAATCAGTAATAGTAATACGAAATTTTCTGATTTTTTCTTTTCCATATTTGTATAGTTTATAAGTGGATGGCATAAATAAGTATAATGTATCGTCTAGAGTTTTAAGTAGTGGCAGCATGCATCTTCCTTTATCAAGTTTCAGAAATGTCGAGGGATCAAATCTGCTATAAGTCTCGTTTTAGTATATCTGTGCTATGCTGCGGAGTTAAGGAGATGGAAATCGGGAGATAATTAAAGTTTTAAGTTTCTTCAACCTTGCAATCCGTTAAAAATGAAAAAAAGGCAAAGCTGTTGCAAGTCTCCTCACCAAATTTGGTGCCATTTCCTTATACAAATTACGTCAGAGCACAACATTCGACTGACATAATGGATCCCCTTTCCCAGCCTGAGTGTGGCACAACGTTCTTGATCCATTATGCTCATTTCTAATTATAATCAGGTCAAACTAAACCTAGAATTTTGCATTTTGAAAGCTCACTGTTATGCGTTCCTTCTTCAGTGAGGGGTTGTTCCTTTCACCTAGTGTTGGGACTGTCTGTAGGCCGGCCTATGAGTATGGTCGTCGTTATAGCTCAAGCAAGGACCTTAATTTCCAATCCATTTATTAGGCCTTCCTAGTTTTAATTAGATGGTCTATAATACATAATCTTACTGCCACTGTTGGGGATTATTGCACTTATCATATGGGCTCAGTTTATGGTGAAAGCAGTCATCAGGTTGTTCCAAGAAATTTTTCAATGACACTGTCTTCTAACCTTGGCCAAAGGATCCACGTGAAGTAACTTGGGAATGGAAGAAAATACTCTCTTCAGAATCAAGAAAATGACTTGCGTGTCTGAATTTAGGCTGGATGCTAAACAAATCAGTAATACATGAAATGAAACAGTTTACTGTATCTGATGTTGTGCTGATGTGCTACTCATGTCTTCTTTCCACAGAAATTACGCTAATTGTGGTTGCTTAATGAGGAAAAATCCTGTTTTTTTCATTTGTGTGTGTGTGTATGTGTTTAGCGCTGTAAGGATTCTAAGAACGGAGTGTGGTGGAGTCTGAATGCCGTATGATTCATTATTTGGTCGAAACAGTTAATAAAGATGCTGTAGGAAAGTTTCTGTCAGGTTTTAGCGTTCCTGTTCCCTTGTCTTCTGCCATTTCTAGTGAGAGCTATCTGAGGGCTTCTTGCCACTGTTCTGAAAACTCTGCCATGATGATAATTTTATCATGAAGGATTTATTTATTTAAGACTTCATAATTCATATTGAGGAGAAATTCCATATCTAGAAATGATAAAGCTGAAGTAATAATGAAAGCATGGGAGAAATGGGAAGAGCAAGAAGGAAGAAAAGAATAGCTGAAACCAAATTTAATGAGTGATCACACTTTATGCTGCATTATGTTTATGAACCCGTAAGAATCTTGAGTGTATTTATGCTTAATAGAGTCTGTTTCAAGCGAGAAAAGATGTTTACTTTTGCAATTGAAATTGTCGAAGACATTTTTTATGCTCTGTCTCCATTAACTCAGATAATGAAATTTGCATTTATTTTTAAGACAATTGAATTTTGTTTCCATGTTTTGAGGATTGTTTTGTTACATTATATAATGTTCTGCTTGTAATATCTTACAGGTAATTTGGTCAGAGGATGAAATGCAATTGAACAGGGACATGCAGCCTCAGCTGTGGTAAACTATCTAATTCTTGATAAGCAGACTGTTTAAATTGGAAAAACTTAAGGAGAAGAAAACACAAAATTATGTCCCAATAACACATTCGGAAGTGGATGGAATAAATACACACATCTTGCTTTGTCACGTTATAGAAATTTGCGGGGATCAAATCGGGTGCTAGCTTGCATTTTTGTCAACCTACTCTGTATTAGAGAGTTAAGAAGATGGAAATCATGAGATAAGTGGGTTTGAGTTTCTTCAACCTTGCAGTCCATTAAAAATGAAAAAATCAAATTCATTCCAATTCTTCTCACTATATTTGGAGCCATTTCTTTTCCATATTACACTATATCAGAACATTAAGCTGACATAGAAAATGTTTTCAATCTTTTCATTTATTCTGTGAAGGGGTACTCATTTCACCTGCTGTTGGGACTGTTGGGACAAAAATTCTATGTAGGCCAGTTTATCAGTAAAATTGTCTTTGAAACCTAATCTCATGACTATAAATTCCAATCCGTTTATTAGGCCCCTGTATATAAGGGCAATTTAAGTTTGGGTTTGATGGTCAGCAAAATCTTATTACCATTGTTGGGAATTATTTCAGTCACCATATGGGCTCTGTTTATGGGAAGGCTGTTATCTGGTTGCTGCAAGAAAATTTTCTCTGGCTTTGTCTTGTAACCTTTAGAGCAAAGGACCTGTGATAAGAAACTTGGGCATCGAAGAAAACAGTCTCTTGGGGAACAAGCAAATTGGCTTCACTATCTGAAGTTGGTTGGATGCTAAATAGATTAAAATTATGTGTTTTTATGAAGTAGCTTGTAAATTTTGCTATATGAAAAAGAAAGTTTACTTCATCTTCTTTTTGATATGCTACTTCCCATCTTTTTTTTGCCAAAGAAATTAGGTTATTTGACATTTCTCTATTGATGAAACCTTTTCCTTTCATTTACATATTTTCTTGGGAGAACTTGTAAATTTTACTATATGAAAAAGAAAGTTTACTTCATCTTCTTTTGAATATGGTACTTCCCATCTTTTTTTTTCCCAAAGAAATTAGGTTATTTGACATTTCTCTATTGATCAAACCCTTTCCTTTCATTTACATATTTTCTAGGGAGAATTACCATGAGGTCCCAAGAAAAGAATTTGATTATCAAAAAGTCTCAATGACAACTCAACAGCATGAATTAGTTGTCATTTCTTACATTAGAACTTGTCATTGCATGTTTCTCAGTTGTCAATGGACTTTAGGGTAATTAAATCCCTTCCTTAGAACCTAAATGCAATTCCCCCCATTTTCTTTAAGGATTCCAAGGAAGGGATGCAGCAGATAACAAATTTTGTGAGATTCTTTATTTAGCTTGAACAGTTAAGAACGTGGTGATGGAAAATTTTCTCTATCAGTTTTTATGTTTGCTTGTTCCTTCTTCTATGCCCTTTCTCTCGAGATAACATGATTTATATTTTTCCTAACAGCCTAGATACATGCAAAAGGATTATTTAAACTTATAAATAAATTCTGCTGTCAAAGGAAACTATTTATTATTAGTGCAAACAGTAGGTCTCTCAGGCAATTACATTGTAGAATTCATAAACATACATAACTTGAGAAAACAGAGATTGAAACAAATAAGAACCAAAAGGTTTGTATATGGATAAACAAATAAACACGCCTATATATGGGATTAGTTGAGAGATTTGTATGCTAAGTACGTCCAGGCAGAGGGCAAACGTGATGCACAGAAATTCATAATTCAAAATCTAATGTGAAAAAAAAAAAGAGAGAAAAGGATGTGAACTGGGTTGTTATCAGTTATGACTCAAAATCAGAAAAGACAGCCGACCCAATTTGCATAACAATAACAACAACAAAATTATAAAGAAAACCAAATTGTTCTGCCTTCATTATTAAAGAGGCATAAAAAAAAATTGAAAGAAGAGATTAAATGGTCGAAATTTGATACCTGAAAACATATTATAAAAGATACTATTATATGACTAAAGAAGTAAACAACAATAATAAAATCTTTTTCAACTAGCATCCAAAGAATATAGATACAACAGTAATTAAGAAAAGACAAAATGAAGAAACCTACCACTTGGGAGTAATAACAAGAAAACTTGAGGAAGCTTCTATAAAGCCTCTCTTCAATCACTGTAAACAGAAATGAATGACTTAGGCATATCTTTGCCTCTCTTCATCGACCTTCTTGATGGCAATTAGTTCAGTCCGGAAAGATTGACAACTAACAATTAGATTTACTAGCTGCAAGCTCTTCTGTATGAGAAAAAATCATTTTAATATATGCCAAATAATAGGGAAAAGAGAATTGCTAAGTGACACAATACCTCGGCCTTTTCTTTGCCCTTCTTATTAGTTAGGACACTTGGACCACCCTATTCTGATGCAATAGTTATTAGCTTCCCATTATTTTGATTCAAAATTAGAACAAAAGTGAATGATAAAAAAGTAGATAACAAAAAAGATACAAGCAAAAATGATTAACTTCTCTTTATGAAACAAAGGATCTAAACATGTAAACTAATACATAAATATCTAACTTAAGCATTATTGATGATGCCTCTATTGTTAAAACACTCAATTAAACTAGGTCTTAATTAATTTGTAGTTTAGAATCAACTTATATTTAGCCCGAGAGCAAAGAAAATTAAAAAGGCCATATTTAAGATGACAATATCTAGTTGGTGATGTGATGTGTCGATGTAAGGACAAGAGGCACAGGAGTTTGAACCATAAAGAGGCCATATTTAAGATGACAATATCTAGCTGGTAATGTGATGTGTCGATGTAGGGACACGTGGCATAGGTGAGGTGGTAGGCAACCAACTGTGACATGGCAGTAGCCGAAAGTGGTTCTATTTTTCTCTGATAATACTTTTAACAGTGGCTCACTTTTGTCATTACTAAAAATCAATTTTTTTCATAGTGACGTAACGCAATTTAGACCAAGGAATAAAAAATCATACCGAACCAGCCAATTTAAGCCAGAAACGAGCCAACTAGCCAGTTGTTAGGTCCGGTTTTCTATTTTAACTGAGAAGATCGAAATCAACCCAGTGCAAATCAAACTAATCCAGTGTGAATCGAAAGGAACCCGGGTAACCCGCTGGGTTGAATGAGTTGACCAGTTCACTTTTTTGAAAAAGAAAACAAAGGTGTATCAGAAAAGGAAGAAGAAAAGAGAGGGAAAAGGGAGGAAAAATAATAATAAAATTTAAAGAGATACCCAAAAGTAGAAGAAGCAATGAGTAGCGAGATGAGGAAGTAGAGATTCAAGCTGCAAAAGAGAAGAAGAGAGGAGGAGAAGAAGAAGGCATTCGCAGATTCAACCGGACAAAAGTGGTGTTGCTCAAGTTGCAAAAGCCGCACTGCTAGCGTGTTGAACCGTTGCAGAGGCAAGGTTTGCTTGGATTAGATAAAAAGTCAATAATAAAAGAGGGATAATAAAAGAGGAGAAGAAAAGGCCCTTATTTTTAATGCAATATTTGATATTAAAATATAATACAAAAGGAAAAAAAGAAGGGCAGTAAACAAGATGTGCTGCATTCAATGTACCAGCTTTTTTTTCTTTGCATTTGTGGTAACTGACAACTTGTTGTAGTGGCTTTGGCATTTTCTTCTCCTATTTTTTCATTTTCCAGAACTTGCCGGTACCATATGTTATGCAAATGATGAAATATTTAAAATGCACAGCATATAACTCTCATTTTTAATATTGTATTCAAATTAAATTTTTAAGTAATATAGTTCATAAAAATTATTTCTTAATTATTATTTATTAAATTGTATTATTTTAATATAAACAATTGAGTCTGGTCTGACTCTGGTCTGATTTTTTGTTCTTTGGTGTAAACCGATATATTATTCCTAAAGTTGATAATAGGAAGCCTATTAGCTGTACGTTGATATAACTGAATGTTCCTAGATTCTGTTAGCCAGATTATTTATTACACGTGAGTGCATCTTACTCTGACAGCTGCACATATTCATTTGTCTATAAATAGTGAAATAGGTGAGGGGCCCATATCATCTTGACTGGTTCATTCCCGTTCAGTTCATTCTCTCTCTCTCTCTCTCAAATTCTAACTTGATATCAGATTAATAATGCCCAATATGCAGGTTTCTGCAGCGAAAGTTTCTGTTCATTATGCCTCCACTTCAGCTATACGACAATTGTTTGGAGCATATGTTATTAGATGCAAGGCCAATTCGGCTGGATTAGAAATCATGTTAGTCTTCATTTGTTCATTTTTCAATGCAATGTTCATGCAACACTAAACTGGATATTCTGGATTAATATCTCCTCGGATTCTGATTCTCCAGCATTTGTCACTGTCAAAAAGCTTCTTCTTGTCTCTAAGCAATTTGATTCCTCCCTTTCAGAAATTTTGTGGCATGATATCTTTCACATGACGGAAAATTCGGAAAATGTCCCCGTATGTTTCATTTAGGACTTGACATAGGAATTTTTTTCCTTTTTTTTTTTTGGTGAAAAGAATTTTTTTCCTTTATTTATGTAGTCGACGTTTTTGTCCTATTACTTACTCTCTACTCTAACTCATCTTTTTATTATAAATCATTTTGTTTTTTATAACAGAAACAAGATACATTTGGAGGGCCTAAAAAATACCACTAGCAAAGTTTGTATTTTTATCCAAAATGAAATTTATAAATAATCAAATGCTACTGTTTTACCTGACAAAATTCTGTTCTTCAAACACCATATACCAATTAACTAATAAGCCCTACTAAATCAAACAAAACAAATTCCATAAGAATCAAATAAAAACTAAAAGAGATTGATATATTAGATCAATATTATAAGCGACTATGATTTATTAAAAGATAAGTTCACCTACTGATTCCATAAGGAATATGAGTTCTATTTTTTTTTGTTTTCATTTTTTTGGACAAAAATATTGAGTTTTGATTTAACGGGGCTTAGTTTATATGGTGTTTCAATAAAAGAAAGAATTTTATTATGCAAAACAGAATTAATCTCTTATAATCAGTATGGAATGTAATAGCATTATTACTTGTAAATAACTTTTGTTTTGGCGTGGTATTTTGTGGGCCCTACAAGCGTATTACCAACTGCATCATCCCGTCAAAGCCGGTGTTCCGCCTCTTTGCTTTTCTTTGATTTCCAGTTTTTTGGATGAAAAGATGTGCTATTACCGACAGTATTCACAAGGCATGTCCCCGGCAAAAAGAGCATAGCTCGATACATATGTATACATATATATGTATGTATGTATGTATACATAAAAGATTGTGTGTTTGTATAACAGTTTAGGTGTATTAATATTTTGAAATATTTTTTCAGATACATCCTCTATCTCAAAATATTTTATAGTGCATATAATACTTTGAAGTATGTTTTTAAGTGTGTTTATTACCCTAAATTATATTTTGTTGTATCTAGAATTCTGAAATATTTTCTATGTACATCCAACACGCTAACTTACTAAATATAAAATTAAAGTAAAAAATATTTAAGAGTGTTAGATCATCTAAAAAACAGATTTCAAGATACTAAATACATATTTTTTATAATTAACCAACTTACCTAACTACCTTAATCTAATCAAATTAGTTAAATAAGTCTTATATTGAGGATCAAAAGAGTATTAGATATTATTAAAAAAAATATTTTAAGATGTTGTCAAGTGTGGTTGGTTGACGAAAGTGTTTCACTAACAAGGCAATGGAACAAGTAGAAGTTGACTTAGTTAGTAAGGAATCCATTCATAACATATAAAGTCTTGAGTTTGAATTCTATTGCTGATCTTGTTGGTGGACGATCTGTAAATATCTCTATATATAAGAGATCTTTAAGCCTTAAGGTATGTCCTGACTCTGATGAGTCTCAGGACCCAATTCACCTAATATTTTTTTAGTTTAAAAAAAAACGAGGGGATGGGCTTGAATGTGCGTCTGAATGAAGAGCTCGTCATGTAAAGCGATTCTCCTTTTCCTTTCAAAATTCCTTCTCTATTCCCATGTCCAAAATGAATAGGCGTTATGCTTAAAAAATATTATGAAAATATAAATAAATTTTGACGGTTAAAAAACTAAGATGCACATCTATAGTACAAAAAATTTAGGAAAAATTATAAAAAAAAAGAGTAAAATAAAAAAAAATTGCAAATAAAAAACTATTACAATATTAGTATGTATTTTGATAACACTATAATGGATTTTGACAATAATTTTTATAAATGGATCCTGTATGTAATTTTTTAATTTTCAATATCTTTTGTAAGATTTTCCCAAAAATTTAGCTTATAAAATATTTTAAAAGAATTTTATAGAATATTATAAATTCTAATTCTTAATATAAAAACTACTTAACGTGTTTAAATAAATTAAAAATTAATTAATTAAATTATTTATTAAAAAACATATGCGCCTAACACAAGATCCCGCTGAAGGATTGTCAGAGGGCGAATTCTTGAAACTACCGCGCAGATTCGTATATTTGCTTTGCTTATCCTTCGGGCTGTTAACGCGATTGACGTACGAAGTCATCCGCCAGTGGGTCAATTCCCAACTTTACGACCTTGGGCAAAACCAACCCCCCCCCCCCCCAAAAAAAAAAGGAACCTATATATAGCCATACACGGCTCTTCCCAAGTCAGCCAGGTCCACCACATCTTTGTGGGTTGTGCTTTCCGATTTTGCATCCCTTATCCCTCTCTTCCCTCGATCTCCCCATCATTGCCGCCGCCCAACATGCCTCTGGCTCTGCTTTTAGCTCTCCACAAAGGTTTCACCACACCTCATTAGCTTCACATCCAGTTTTCCCATTATTTTGGTTTAATCAGAGCATTGTCTAATCATTCTCTTACGCGCTTCCCCATTTTTCACTTCCTTGTGAATTTCAACTAAACAAATTTCATTTCTGGTTTCTACTGTTTGCTTAGTTTCTTGCTATTATTGTTATCACTGCTTCATGATGCTAATGCAGTTTTTTTTTTTTTGCTTTTTTCTTTTTCACTTATTTTTTGCGGCCACAGTTCAAACCGAGGACAAGAGGAATCTTTTGCACTGTTGCATGCTGTCATCATTTCTCTGATTACTGCAATTGGTGGTTATGTGCAGTTTCAATTTCAATCTAAGAATTTGTCCCTCTTTGATGAGCATGGAAGCATCATGAGAGCCGTTTTTGTGTTACTATTTGTGTATGTTATGGGTTTAATGGCAGAATTTAAACTTCAAAATGAATCCAATTACCTTGCTATCATGAAACAATTTACTCCTCTTTTTGGACTTCTTGTCGTCGTACTACTCTCTCCATCTTATCGCTCTTCTGGGTTTGGCTGCATCCATCGTATGGGCTTTATTGGTAGTGGGCCTGACAATCAGATTGTTTCAAGAAATTATTCGATAGCTTGGTGGCACCATTCTGCATATTCGTCCAAATCAGAGGGCAACAAGTAACTTTGACGTGGAAGAAAGTGACCCTACAGGGATTCAAGAGAATGACTTGGCCGTCTGAAGCTTCTTTTGGCAGCCTATCTATATGAAGTTTTATTTTTCTTGGATAAAACTTGCAATTAATGGAGAAAAATCATGTTCTATCACACGCGTGCACACACACGTGTGTGTATATATATATATATTCATATTCTGTATCCGAGAATGGGTGTAGTCCAATATAAACTCTGTATGATTCATTATTTGGTCAAAACAGTAAATAAACATGCTGTAGGAAATTTTTCTTTGCCGGCTTTTGTCATATCCCATGAGAGCCATATGAGGGTTTCACTACAAAAAAAGAACATCAAATTAGCAATAAAATTTAGTGACGGAATTTTCACCGCTCATCAAAATTAGTGACAGATTAGTGATGAAATTTAGTTAGTAACGAATTAGTAATGAATTAGCGACGGAAATTACCATCACTAATTAGTGACAGATATCCGTCACAAATTAGTGACAAAAAATTTGGTCACAATTTCCATCACTAATCCATTGTTAAATTTTTTACTTCGTAAATTTAAAATACCACATGGCAACCGTTGATTATCGCCATTTGTCATGTTGGTGACCACCACCTCACATCCTCCTCTCTCTCCTATGCCATCTGAAACATCCTTCCTTAATCCTCTTTTAGTACGTGTTTAGAAGTGTAATAGTTTAAGCGAATCACGAAACAAATCCTTAGATTGAATACTTGTAATTTGTTTCTCGAGTCACTATTCACTGGTTAATTCCAAATTTTCGGTCTAAGTTTGAAAAATCATAACTAATTCTAGGAAAAAAATTGGATTGAGGTGGCTCAAATTTCTATTTGAAGCTCGAGGAAAAAATAATCATTGGCTCAATTCCTTGCCCAATTTGTACAGTTTAATACTTAAAGTTTACTATTCTTTTAGTCAATTTGCCAATTTTCAGAATTCTGAGCTAACTTTGATCAATTGTATCTTCTAGTATACACATCTTAAAAATCTAGATTTGTATTAATTAGTCACCAAATTTCATAAACAAACTCATTTATTTGCTAAAGATTTGCTCCATCTCAAGTTAACCACTTACTTAGAAGTATCTTATCCCCTTAACTTGCAATAATAATTCATAATAAATTTCATATATAAATAATACCAATATATCATTGCATAAAATATTCTTATACATTAATAACATTCATGATACATGCCAATTGCATAATTTACCATTACAAAACATTCCTAGCATGTTCAAAATACAAGCATTTTTCAAGAGGCAAGAATCAATACATTAACCACATCTCATAATTCAACTTCTTTTATGGCATCTTCACATTTCCCTTTCTCCTTGACAATTCCAACCCATAAAATGTTGTCATTTAAATATGATAGAGGTGAAATTCGGGAGAAACTCAGTAGCAAAAAACTACAATTAATATGCTAACAATGCATGGTATAGTATGCTATATGTTATGCAAAATTTTCATGCCATTCTCATGAATGTCATGCCATGGAAAGAGAACACATAACCAAGTCAAATACTCATTCAATCTTGCATTTAGCCAAGACATACAATGCAGGTAACTCATCCCATAAAATCATATCTTGTCCAACCACATCATGGTACACAAACACATAACAAACAATGGCAAGTTAATATAAAATTGTAAGTTGTTGCTACCTCTACTCCAAGCTTCTCTCTTGATCCCTTCCTCTCAACTTAGAGTCTCCTTGATCATTGCACATTCCCTATCAATCACACCATAGGGGCATTCCACATTACAACTTAAACAATCACATGAACTCAACTTACTTTCTTGATTATAACATAATCCCTTAACTTTTGAGCTTTAATTTCAATCTTTCTAAAATTAATTCCACATGCTATTTCCCCATAATTTAACATGTAGAACTTATTTCTAAGCTCAAAACAATGAAATCCAACTCCTTCCCCCAAGAACACACAAAGGCTGAGAGGTATATGTTTATGGCTCAAAATTTTTATTTTCATGTCTAATGCTTCCAAATTTATTTTCTTATCTTTACCCCACACAATTTTTCATTTTTAAACTCATTGGAAGCATCAAAATCATCAAAATCAAACCCTAACATATCTAATTGTACAAGGATGAAACATACTAAGTAAAAAGGGAAGTTGGATTTCTTGAAAATTCATCGCAGAACCACTTGAGTCAAGCTTGTTTCAACCTCTTAATCATTAATCTAACATCAATTTTATCTTCCCTTACACTTAACAATTTTGTGTAGCGTGTCCCCTTGGAGTTTTAAGCTTCCAAAATCCAACAAAACCCATAGCCAAGCTTAGCAATAACAAGTGTAGTGAAAACTACGTCAAAAATCATAAACATATTTTTTTTCTGAGTTTGATCTTACATGGGATTACTTGAAGTTCCTCTTCTCCTTCTTCTCTTGTGAAGCTCGGCCTCTCCCCTCTATTTTATCATTTGGCTGAAACATTGCATAAAATGAGAGGGAGGGTATTTATAATAAGATTAAATCTTCGTCATTGATCTTGTATATGTGAGGCTTAATCTTGGCCATCAATTTGATCTTTCCTTATGATCTTGCCATGTGTCCCTTATCCCTTATCTTTCATCTTGACCAAACCATGTGTCTAACTTCTAGATTGCTTACATCATCAAGCCACTTGTCTCTCATGTAATCGTACATGTAATACCTTCTTTTCCCATCTAACCGTACACATAATCTCTTACATGTCCCTTTATTATTTTGGCATTAAAATAGGGAAGAAATTAATAGAAAATTTATGCAAAATGCAGCCACTAGATATTTCTCCATCTATCTTGTCATTCTACACCATATCGAGTGTTTTTTCAGGTCCTGGCTTACTCGATACCAATGGGACATGTTCTGACACACTTTTCTCATCTCAAATAAGTCCACGTGTGGTGCCATCTTAGAGGACCATAGAAGAAAATAGTTAGCTTTACTGATAGGTTACTTAGCTTCACTAAGTCACACAGTAGATATTTCGCTGTATCGGGTTGACAGAAGACTGTCTAAAACATACTTGTACCGCATTTTGATTTTTTTGCTATCCATAAATAGCTCTCGGTGACTGAGCATACTGACTCAAAGGTGTCATAATTATGTCATAAATGCACTTGGTGATTCAGAATGCTGACTCAGTGCCGTAACCATTACCTTTAGATATTTTCTTTGATTTTGTCTCCTATTTAGGGTGACAATTTATTTGAATGAAGCATTTTATTCAATCTAGAGATCCAAAAATTAATCCATTTATACCATAAAATTTCCTAAATTCTGGAGAAAATTTGTGAAATTTCTCGAACTATAACTCAACATGTAAGTATTTATTTTTGAATTTCCCGAAAAATACCCTTAAACGGCATAACTTGTTTTTAAATATTCTTAAAGCCATTTTGTTGGCCTTCTGGGGATGAGACTAATTTTATAATTTTCTGTAGCTTCTTAGCTCCTGAATCCCTATTTTTACTTACTTTTCCAAGGTATTTCTATGGCTCAAATAATTAAATCTATTTGTACATCTCAAAATAAGTCATAATTTTTAAAATTCATTTAAAGTCAGTCCAAGGGTATTTTTGTCATTTTTGACCTCAAACAAGCATCAGAATCTCATTTCTCATTTTATGGGAATTTTGCAGAATTTTTCTGGAATTTTTGGGCTTATTTTTCAGTATTGCCCTTTTCGACCTGAAACCTTTTGACTTCACAATTTAGTGCCTGCTAGGACTTAACCTCGAGAATCATTCCTCTATAGTCTCTAACACAACTTTTGGCCCTCATTTATCCCCATTTCTCATTCCTGGGCCTTAAAACTTTTCTGAAATCTCTAACTTTATTTACATTTTAGTCTCAAAAATTTTCTCAATTTGTGATTTAGTCTTTGAAAATTTTATTGCTTTTCTTTCACATTTCTAGGACTCGTGCTGACTAGGGTCTAGTTATTTGTATTTTTTAGGCTAATTCTGGTACTTTTAGACTTAAAATTTGGGATGTTACACGGTCACATCATCTTCTCATCCACATCATCACCACTTATCCATCATTACGAGCCGCTGCCGCCTTACTGCCTCCTCTCTCTCCCATATTGCTGTGTCATCCTTTCATCCATGTCTTTTTCACGTATCCATCATTATGAGCCGCCATGTCATCAACGAACACCATCTTACCTCCCCTCTCCTATGTGGCCTCGTCATCCCATCGTTCACGTCATCGCTATGTGTCCATCATTATGAGCCATCACATTATCGCCTTGTCCACATGATCACCCTCCTGCACGCGTGCTGAAACCTTTGCTAATTGAGCTAAGAAACACATGTGAAACTTTTATGCAAAAATAAATATATATAATATTTTTTATAACAAATACAAGTATATATAATAAGTATTATATATAATGTAATATATTATTATTTATTTGAATTTAATTTTTGTATTTCAGTAAAAAAATTTCTAATAATTTATATTTTTATTCAAATATTTAACAAAATAATAAGTATATTATATATTTTTATTTTTTATCTTGTTTTATAATATTTTTTATTTTTATATAATATATTATTTAAAAATTATGATATATTATACTTTTATTTTAATAATAAGTATTAAAAATAATTATTATATATTTATATTATATTTTTTGTGACGGATTAGTGATGGAACCGCGATGAAATTCAATGATCGAAAAACTCTGTCACAAAATGTTTTGTGGTGGGAGTTAGTAATTGAAACAACATTATTAAATAAACCGATAAATTTAACTCTTTCATAGTAGCTTCAAAAAATAACTTTTTATAACCAAACTATGCTAATAACAAATACAAATTATATCACAATCATATAAATTGGCTAATTATATAATAATGTTATTCGTTATAGAAAAGAATAGTATCCAATCATACATTATATCACAGATAAAAGAATTTTTCTTAACTCATTCAAATGCAAACCATGTAAAAAAGAATCAATCTCATATAATATGATTATAAAATAACTTATTAATAGCTCATAAATCAAAATAGTGAGAATTAAGTCTTAATTCATATTTTATAATAAATTCATAATAAATAAATTACATGCGATCCTAGGCCTTTTACCAACTACCAGCATGCATATCACAACAAAACAAATAAAAGGACACAAAAACATGATAATACGTGAGCCAATTAAACACAAATTGTCCTATGATGGCAATATACAAGAAACAATATCACTCATAGATCGAGGAGGTGCTGCAAGTCATTATTGTAACTTTACTCCTCCTAAGCCTTCCCTAACATCCCTCCTTTAAAGCTTTTACCTGGAAAATGTTAATCAATAGGATGAGACAACGTCTCAGTAACTAAATCCCTACCTATGACACACACTAGCATGAGCTAGCGAGGTGTCAGTTGGGATACACATAATTAATAATAGTTAATGCACATTGATTTAACAGTTAAACTCATACAATGACCATATAAGTCAAATCTTTCTACTAGTCTTATGCAACTGATAATTTTATAAGAGAGAATATACTTTTATTTATTCAAAAGATATAAATATCAATGAAGATTTCATGTTATACGTAAACCATGAACCCAAATTTACCCTTATATCTTCCTTATTTCTGTTGACTGGACCCGTGGGCTAAATTCTCTCTATTTGAATCGCTACTCTCACAAGTTTATCACATGAGTGATATGGACTGGCCCAAGACTACAGAGCATTTGGTGGACCGTGGGTCTCCTTTAAAGAACTAGTGGGGTGTCGTAGTCCCTTGAAGAACTAGTGGGACAATAATAGTAGCCAACAATGGAGCTCTGTATAGAAGCCAATACCACGTGACATGTATGTATCTGCATACTCCAATTGTCTCCTCACCTTACCCAAACTAGATGCACATGGTTTGTAATAACACAATTATATGCATAATCAACCAAATTTCTGAATAATACCTCATAGTCATAATCATTAATTTTTAACAATACCAATGATTTCAATTGTTTTCAAAATAGCATTCTACAAGATAGTTCACACAAAACATAATATACGTGTACAAATATTAGTTATAAAACCACTACTAACATCATACCAAAATATGCAACAGATAGAAATTTAGTTATCTCGTCTCCTAACTAACAGTCAAATACAACTAAGGCCCAAACTTGAAAACGCCACAATGGGATTTATATATACAAACGAAATTAAAATATTATCACTATAGTGTTAGAATAAGCTACTCACAAAGTGCTAGCCTTTAACTCCTCCTCTAAGAGCTTCAACTCTTACTTAGAATTCTAGCTCAAAAGGCTTTCTTTTAAGGTTTGGAGTGAGAACATATATATATATGATGATTTATATTTAATTCCTAGATTTTCTTAACTTAAATATCCCATAATTATTAGATTATTCATTAGAATAATCAAATTCACAACGTAGATTGGAAAAAAACCCCAATTTATAACTTATGTTCTATCTTTGAAGGATTTAGATAAATAGATTTAATGAGTTAGGTTATTCTCACTACAAAAATTAAATAATTGATCTAACCTTTGAATTTAATTTCCTATCTATCATGACTTTATTTTCTAAATAATGGCTCAATCTAACAATGAACGAATTTAAAAACACTAATTTACTATTCATAACTCTATCTACCAAATCGAAAAAAAAAAGAGTTGAAAACATACCTAATAACTTATAACTCAGACATTGGATTGACGATCCAACTATTAAAATAGATGAGTATGAAGTCCAAAACTAGCTGACCAAATTGCAACTCGATCCAACAGTTCACAAACTTGTAAACAACACTTTGCCAAGACTATCTCAGTTTTATTTGAAAATTATTTAACATACTCTTAACTATCCTCTACTATCACCTATATATAGCCCCCAAGAGCTCCATCTACTCATTATTTGGTCGATGTGGAACTTCTCAATATTGATATTTTGTCTATTTTTCCATCATTTAGCTAATGTGAGACTTCTTAATATTGTTATTTTATTTATTTATTTATATATATGTGTCTATACATATACACAAATACATATGATTTTAATTATTATAGTTGCTTACATATATATAACCTCTATCTTATCTATCTTAATAAAAATTTACTTACATCTTAGAGATATGAAAATTAGGATGTCACAATAATGGATTAGTGATGAAAATTAGTGATAGATATCACTAATTTTCATCACTAATCCTTTACAACAGAATTAGTGACAAATTTGTGATGAAATTTAGTGAAGAAATAAAATTTTGCCACAAATGTGTGGCTAATTTAATGACAGAATTTATCTATCACTAATTTAATGATGAAAATTTTTCATCACTAAATTTTGTCGCTAATTTTAACAGCGGAATTTATGATGGATTAGCAATAGAATAACAATTCCATCACTAATTTTCTGTTTTTTTTGTATTGCTTCTTGCCACTGTTTTGAAAGCTCTGCCATGATGATAATTTTGTTACGAAAGATATATTTATTTGAGCCTTCACAACTCCATATTAAGGAGAAATTCCATATCTAGAAATGATAAAACCTGAAATAACAATGAAGGGATGGGGGAATAAGAAGATCAAGAAGGAAGGAAACAATAATAAATGCAACCAAATTTAGTAAATAATCAAACTTTATGCTCCCCTATTTTTAAGAACCAGTAAGATTCTTAGTTTTATTTATGCTTGATAGAAATTTGCCACGAGTGAAAAAAATATGTTTACTTTTGTAATTGAAGTTTTTGAAGACATTCTCATTGTTCGGTCTCCATTAACTTCAATTAAATTTGCACCTTTTTTTAACGCAACTGAATATTGCTTCATAGGTGTGAGGATTATTTTGTTTCACCAGTATCATAATGTTTTGTTTGTAATATCTTTCACCAATATCATAATGTTTTGTTTGTAATATCTTACAGGTAATTTGCTCAGTGGATGAAAATGCAATTGAACAGAAACATAGAGCCTTAGCTGTGGTAAAATCTGTAGTCTCTAAATCATGTTAAGCAGAATGTATGAATTGGAAGGAGAAAACAGCAAATTATGTCCAAATAACACATTTGTACGTACGTGGATGGAATAATTACCTAAAATATATACTACCTCCAGTTCTAAGTATAAGAGTTAACTAGAGATCCAATTTGGTCATAAATATAAAACTCCAGTCCACTTTGTCTCCTATAGTTGTTTATTTTTTTCAAAATAGTTCCTATAGTGATTACACATGTTAAAAGATTTTCATTCTAATACACATGACTAACAGGAATAATTTAAAAAAGACAACGAATATTTATTATAAATAATATTCTTAACTAATTTTTTTAATATTCATAAATTAGTTATTTAACTCCTATATTACGGGCCGAAGGTAGTACAATCTTCCAATAGTTACTTGGAGCACATATCTTGCTTTGTCATGTTATAGAAATTTGGAGGGGTCAAGTCTCGCGGTAGCTTGCATTTTTGTCACCTTTTTAGTATTGCAGAGTTAAGAAGATGGAAATCATGAGATTATGTAATATTACCTCCGGTCCTCAATAAAAAATTAGTTAACTAATTTGAGTAGATTAAAAAAGTTTGTTAAGTTAGTTATTTATAATAAATTGGTGTTATTTTTTTTAGAATACCCTTACTAATCATGTATATTAGTTAAAACTATCACTTGATGGAACCTTTAGTATGTGCAATTATTATAAGGATTACTTTGAAAAAAAATAGATAAATATGAGAGAAAAATATATTGGAATCTTATATTTAAGATTAAATTAACTATTAAACTAGTTTTTATATTAAGAATGTATGGTTTAGCTGCACATATGGAAATTATACGCTTAGTACACTGGAACATGCAAATATCAGATAATAAAAGAATTGCAGAAAGAAGCTGAAAGAAGAAAGAAGAAAGAAGAAAGGTAGCAGAGGAAGAACCCAGGGAAGACAGAAACCAAAGCAGCGTAGCGCCCTCTGCTTACATAACTTGTGTCCTTTCGGCAAAAATAATTTACTGATTGTTTTGCTCGTCATATCTTCTCAAATTAATTATTTTCTTAATTTTATTTATAAGTCAAATTTCAATATTTTAAAATCGTTGGGACCTATGGTTAATTAACATTTTTTTTTATTTAGGATCTATTTGTAATTCTGCCAAACAAAAATTTTGAAGGTTTAGTCATGTAGGAAGAAAAATAGAAGGCTGTTATAAAATTATTTTTTGTAAATTCCAGAATTATATATATGCTACTATTTTTTCCATTAATTTTTTTTACCAGCATTTTTTTCCATTAACTGCGGAACTTGTTAAAGTGTCCGCAGGAATCTGAGTGGGGCGCCTGTTACAAGTTCCCCCTTGTTTTGGGGGGCTGGCCTTTTATTTTATGTGTATTGTGTTTTTTTTTTCATTTAAATCTTTTTGACAAAAATGAAAATATCTAGGTGTAATGTGTTCATTCATCTATTCAGTTTTATTAGATTTTTTTAAAGGGTCTTCTATGCATTTTTATATATTTATTTACAAATACTTATATTAATGTATGTTAGAATTTTATTTTTTGAATTTATATATATTATTTATTAAATACATCTAATTGTATGTCATATATGATAACTAAATCTTATATATGCATAATATATAATTAATATATAATTTTTTTTCAGTATTTAAAAATATCTTTGAACAATGTATGAACGCCGTTCTGTTGTTATAATTATAATTTTAATATTAATTTTTTTTCAAGTTTTAATTTGTCCAGAAGACTTTTTTGATTGATCAATGTACAAGGAACAAAAAACTGGACCAGGCATTAAACTGGTCAAGACAGTGGATCAAGAGTTACTGGTCGAACCGAGGTCGAACCAGGGTTGGACCAGTCATATTAAAATAATATAATTTAATTCATAATATTAAAATGAAACAAAATTTATAAATAATAATCACTAAAAAAAAAGATGAGAAGCTACAAAAGTTGGTTTAATGTTTAATAGTACCAAGCAAATATTAATGAAATGTATACCTTCACTATGGAAAATCAAAATCATCACTAAAATCATTGGCATGGACTGAGATGTCAACAGCTGGACGAGGAAAAGCAGGAGCAACAACATCATCTTGTAAAGGTGGTGGGTTAGCAATGTCCATATCTTCATCACCTATGTAAAACAATTATCAATATTAACAATCATACAAAAAATTATATATTTGTATAGAAATAAAGTCTTAATTATATATATAAAATTATAAACCTTCAGTAGCCTTCTCAAGAGTTGTTGAATTAGCAATGCCCTCATTGTTAAGGATACTTTCGAATGAAGCCACATCTCTATCATCAAATTTCAGAGTGGGATCTTCTTCAGCCACCCAAAAATCCACCATATCAATGTTTTCATAGTCAATCGGATCATAACTTTTACTCTTCTTCAATGTAATCCTTTAATGACAAATAAAATTTCAAATAAATATAAATCAATTAAAATACAAAACTAAAGGTATTCACAATTTTCAAGATTACCTATGCTTCAGTCGCAGATTCTAATTGGTGAAAACCAAATCATTCAGCCTTTTATGTTCCAATCTGTTTTTTCTTTTCATATGAATTCTTTTAAATAAGCTCCAATTCCTCTCACAACCAAAAGAAACAGAAGTTTGACTAAGAATATGTATTGCAACACGCTGCAATTCTGGAACTGAACAACCATAATATGTCCACCATTCATTTGCATAATAAAATACATTTAGTATCCAATATTATATAAAATTAGTGAATAACCATGAATAATTGAATATAGTACTTACAAGGGTCTAGTTTTTGTGCAACTTTTTGACATGAGGGTCTACTAAAAGATTCCTTCCCTTTGCGATAAGTAGTCGCTTGTTTCATTACTAGGAAGCCATCAATATCCTCATCTCAGTAAGACTCCACAACATCAATCAAAGCCATCATCAATTTTGACTTGCTAGGACAGTATGGACCATATGCAATTGCAGGATTCAACAAATATGATGCCGCATGAAGATTGGTCTTCAGATATCTATTCCATCGAGTTTGAATGATTGTTGTGTAATGCTTATACAGTTCCTTATTCTTCTTAAACATCTCCTTAATTGTCATTTTTGCCCTTCGCATTCCTTCATAAATATAAGGTAATGAAGGTTTCTCATCTGAGTCCACAATTCTCAATAATTTGATGAGAGGAGATACAATCTTCACAACTTGATAACAATCATTCCAAAACCAATTATCTAAAATGATTGCACTAAAATTTTTTCCTACTTCAATCTTCAATAATCTATGGTCCACAAAGTGCTTATCAACCACTAGAGCCTGCAAGTCATTTTTGTACATATATATGCTATGCAATGTAATAAATGTCGTAGCAAATCTTGTGGCACCAGGACGCATAATTTCTTTCCAACTCGGTCTTTTCCTCAGCCATGATAAGAAAACCATATGATTATATGCAAAGATAGTCACCTTTGATGCCTTTGATGCGAGGTTTGACACATGAGACATGTTGGAAAAGTCTTTCAATATAAGATTCAAGCAATGAGCAGCACAAGGTGACCAATAAATACTTTTATACTTTTCCTTAATCAACCTGCCACATGCTACATAGTTGGCTGCATTGTCAGTTACTATGTGAACAATATTCTTAGGATCAATCCACTCAATAACTTCACAGAATATCATAAACAAAGTTTTAGCATCTTTGACTAGATATGATGCATCAACAGACTTCACAAATACCATACCGTGAGTAGAATACACTAAGAAATTTATCAAAGTACATTGCCTGACATCAATCCATCCATCAGCCATGAGTGTGCAGCCGTTGTTTTTCCATTTAGCTCGATGGCCATCAATAAGTAACTGACATTCTTTTCTCCAATCACTCAGCAAATTGGTTTTGAAATCATAAGCACTAGGGGCTTTAAACCGAGGGCCAATTGAAGCAATACCATCTACAGCTTTTTGAAATAACGGGTAATCAAATGCTTTAAATGGAATACAATTCACAATTGCCCATTCAGCAATCAACATTTTCACATTGTGTTTTGCTTCTTTTGTTGCTAATGCACTTTTAATACTTGGTTGGGAATCAGGAGCTGTGTGAGGAGCAAAATAATTGTCCATACTCTCCGTAGCTTTTCTTTTTTTGCACTACTCATGATAATTGGAGAATCAACGTGAGTTTCTTCAATTTCTTCTTCTATATTTTCAATAGCTTTTTTCTTTGAATGCTCTTTCAAAGATTCTGTCATTCTATGACGTACATCATGCGAAACTTTTTTACAAGAAGATATTTGACCAGTGATACCAGCAAGGTATTGCTTCATTCTATTTATCCCACCATCTCTATAACTATTACCACAAAAAAGGCATGTGTATACATTTTGTATCCCTTCTTTTTTATAAGCAACATGTGCCCATGCAGGATCAGTCTTTGCACGTAATGAAGAAGTGGGTGCAGAAGGAGTGGAAGTTTCAGTATTGGGAGTCGAAGATTCAGTATTAGGAGTGACATTATCATTTCCAGAACTTTGATTATTTGAAATATCCATCACTGCTACCTCTTGGAAAGGAAACAAAATCCATGCAAAACCAATTTAATCCAGTATCAATTTATCTACCATATACCGATATGTCAACCAATGCTTCAAGTTACAAACATGAATTTATCTACCTCGTACATATGCATCTATACATAATTATATGTCCTAAATCTTCAAATGAAAAAATATCGTATTGATTATTAATCAATCCTTTTTTTCCTGACCAGAACATCACCAATTAATACTTCAGACATATGAAACATACTTTATCTATCCAGAATCAATTTAATCCAATCTCCAAAGGAAACAAAATCAATTTAAGTTTATCAGTTTAAGCTGTTCATACTTTGTATATCATCCAGAATCAATTTAATCCCATAATCTATATTATTTCAGCAAATTCATCTACTTTCCTCTCCTACTTCAAGTATTCATCAAAAATCAAAATACAATTTTCATCTCCTCCCTGCCCAAATCTTTCGACAACCGAAGAGAAAGAAGCAACAAAATAAAGACATCTCTTTAATCCTAAAAACACAATCTAGCTGAAAGGGAAAAGTTTTAAGCTTACCCACAACTTAATGCACCAAAGGGACAATGCTGAGTGGCCGAGTGGGATTTGAGGGAGACCTGTGACTTTGGATTTAGCTTCTACGAACTGCCAAACTGCGAATGCTGAAGGCCAAGTAGGACGTGGTCACGTTGAGGGAGACTTGCGAGCTCAAACCGCCAAACTAGTGATGCGATAGCGACTTTGCGAGGAGGAGAGCTGTGATTTTTGGTTTCAAATCTGCCGCAAACTGCGAGGACGTTGAGGGAGATCAAACTAGCTATGACTGCAATTTTGGAGCTCTGCCGAGACCTCTGCCGAAGACTATAGTGCCGTCAGTGACTCTAGGGAGCAGGGATTGATTTTGGTTTAAGGGAGGGAGTCGCGTGAGCTGCCGCTAGGTTCAGTCTTCAAGGGAGGGAAAATGGCCGAATGGGAGACGATCACGAGCGGAAAGGAAAGGAAGAACCAAAGAAGAGAAATTTTTTTTTAATAAATAAAATGACAGCATTTTGGAGGTGCTGACAGGCAAAAAAAAAAAAAGGCCAACCAACCAACCGGGAAATACCCGGTTCATTCCGGTTATAACCAGTTGGACCGGTTTTTTCCCGGTTCGATGGTTTCCCGGTCAAGCAGCTCTTCCGGATCAGATTGGAGACTGGTTCATTGGTTTTCCAATGATCCGGTCTGATTTTTTTTTTTTTTCCTTGCTTAAAATCCGATGAATGATGATGTCCTTCCGTCTAACTACAGGACAAACTTACAAACTATAACTTGGACGCTTTCCAAATCCAAAGCTTCAACATTAAAAGCTCCGTTGGTATAAATGGCACTGACTTGCAGTCAGCCCCCTGCCCCCACCATCTTCAAATCTGTCTGTTTTTACCCCCCAAAAAAAAAAAAATCTTTCTTTCTTTTTCTTCTTCCTTCGTCGCACCCATCTCTCTCTTCCCGGTTCCGATAATGGTCGACCACCAACAAGCTGGAGGGGCGCCGCCCAACATGCCTCTAACTCCATCTAATTCTAACTCTTCACAAAGGTTCTACTACACATAATTAACTTCATATCAATTATTCCCATTGTTTTTGTTTAATCAGCATTTAGTAATCATTATCTTACCATCTTCCTTGTTTTTCACTTCCTTATGAATTTCAACTAAACAAATTTCATTTCTGGTTTCTACTATTTGCTTGGTTTCTTCCTATTGTTGTTATTGATGCTATAATTCAGTTTATTTATTACTTTTTTTTGTTTTTGGCTGCTGCAGTTCAAACCGAACGCAAAAGGAATATTTTGCACTGTTACACGTTGTCATAATCTCTCTGATTACTACGGTAGGTGGTTATGTGCAATTTCAATTTCAATCTAAGAATTTGTCCCTCTTTGATGAGCATGGAAGCATCATGAGAGCCGTTTTTGTGATATTATGCTTCTATGTTATGGGTTTGATGGCATAATTTAAACTTCAAAATCGATCAAATTACCTTGCTATCATGAAACAATTTACTCCTTTGTTTGGACTTCTTGTTGTCATTCTACTTCTCTTCATCTTATCGCTCTTCCTGGGTTTGGCTTCATCCCTCATATGGTCTTTCTGGGTGGTTGGCCCAACAATCAAATTGTTTCAAGAAATTATTCAATGGCTTAGTGGCATCATTCCACATAGTCATACCAATCAGACAGCAACAAGTAACTTCGACATGGAAGGAAGTGACTCAGTTGGGATTTGGGAGAATGGCTTGCCTGTCTGAAGCTTCTTTTGGCTAAAATCAAAACCTGTCTCTATAAAACTTGCAAGTCTGAATTACATTGGCTAGTGAGGAGTCAATCGGTAATAGTAATAGGAAAAGTTTCTGATCTTTTCTTTTCCACGTCTCTATACTTTTTAAGTGGATGGAATAAATACGTAGAGTATAATATATCGTCCACGGTTTATGATAATGGCAGCATGCATCTTGCTTTGTAAAGTGTCAGAAATGTGGAGGTATCAAATCTGCCATCAGTGTGTGTTTTATTAAACCTGTGCTTTGCTAAAGAGTTGAGAAAATGGCAATCGGAAGATAAGTAAAGTTTAAGTTTATTCAACCTCGCAATCCATTAAAAATGTAAAAAAAACAATAAAAGCAAAACTGTTACAAGTCTCCTTACCAAATTTGGTGCCATTTCCTTATACAAATTTCATTAGAGCAGAACATTCAACCGACATAGTGGATCCCCTTTTACAGGTTGAGCGTGGCAGAACTTTCTTGATCTGTTGTGCTCATTTCCGATTATAGTCAGGTCAAACTAAATCCAGCATTTTTCATTTTGAAAGCTCACTGTTATGCTTACTTCTTCAGTGAGGGGTTGCTCCTTTCACCTGGTGTTGGGACTGTCCGTAGGCCAGAATATGAGCATGTTTGTCATTATAGCTTGAGCAAGGACCTTAATTTCCAATCCATCTATTAGGCCTTCCTAATGGTCAGTCTATGCTTAGTTTTAATTATATGGTCTACAATACATAATCTTACTCCCATTTTTGGGGATGATTGCACTCATCGTATGGGCTCTGTTTATGGCGAAAGCTCTCATCATGTTGTTACAAGAAATTTATCAATGACATTGTCCTTTAACCTTGACCATAGGATCCATGGGAAGAAACTTGGGAATGGAAGAAAACACTATCTTCGAAATCAAGGAAATGACTTCCCTGTCTGAATTTGGGCTGTGTATCTGATGTTGTGCTGATGTGCTACTCCCGGTCTTCTCTCCATAGAAATTATGCTATTTGTGGTTGCTTAATGCAGGAAAAATCCTTTTTTTCCATTTAATATATATATATATATTCTTTAAGGATTCGAAGATGGTGTATGTTAGAGTCTGAATTCTGATTGATTCATTATTTAATCGAGACTTCATAACTTCATATTGAGAAAAAATTCCATATCTAGGAATGATAAAGTCAAAATAATAATGAAAGGATGGGAGAAATGGGAAGAGCAAGAAGGAAGAAAATAATAGCTCAAACCAAATTTAATGACTGATCAAACTTTGTGCTGCATTATGTTTATGAACCCGTAAGAATCTTAGGGCTATTTATGCTTGATAGAGTCTTATTCAAGGGAAAAAAGATGTTTACTTTTGTAATTGAAATTTTTCAGGACATTCACTATGCTCTGTCTTCATTAACTTGGTAATAAAATTTGGATTTATTTTTAATACAATTGAATTTTGTTTCCATATTTTGAGGATTGTTTTGTTTCATAATTGAATTGCAAATATTCTTCATACAAATTGCATGTATATTGTATGATGTTCTGCTTGTAACATCTTACAGGTAATTTGCTGGGAGGATGAAATGGAATTTAACAGAAACATGCAGCCTTAGCTGTGGTAAACTCTAACTCTTGTTAAGCAGGATGTTTAAATTGGAAAAACTTAAGGAGGAGAAAACAGAAAATTATGTCCAAATAACACATTTGTACTATGTACGTGGATGGAATAAATACCTAAAGTCTATACTATCATGTGGTATTTAAGATAATTGAAGCACACATCTTGCTTTGTCATGTTATAGAAATTTGGAGGGATCAAATCTGGTGCTAGCTTGCATTTTTGTCAGCCTATTCTGTATTACAGAGTTACGAAGATGGAAATTATGAGATAAGTAGATTTAAGTTTATTCAACCTTGCAATCCATTAAAAATGAAAAAACAAAGTCGTTCCAGGTCTTCTTAATATATTTGGAGCCATTTCTTTTCCAAATTACACTATATCAGAACATTCAACTGACATGGTAGTTCTTTTTTATCTTTAGCTTGAGTGTGGCGCACCGTTTTTTATTTAATATTTTTACTTCTAATTATAGTCAGTATTATAAGCTAAATCTAGATTTTTTTCCTGAAACTTATTGTTATATGTTGCTTATTCTGTGAAGAGGTACTCATTTCACCTGGTGTTGGGACACAAATTGTATGTAGGCCAGTTTATCAGTAAACTAGTCTTTAAAGCCTAAGCTAATGACCATAAATCCCACTCCGTCTATTTTGCCCACGTAACTACAAGGCTAATTTATGTTTGGGTTAGACGGTCTGCATAATCTTATTGCAATCGTTGGGAATTATTTCATTCATCATATGGGCTGTGTTTATGGGAAGGCTGTTATCAGGTTGTTGCAAGAACATTTTCTCTGGCTTTGTCTTGTAAGCTTTGGAACAAAGGACCTGTGAGAAGGAACTTGGGCATCGAAGAAAACAGTCTCTAGGGAATGAGGAAATTGGCTTCTCTCTCTGAAGTTGGTTGGATGCTAAATAAATTATTACTTTATGAAAAATAAAGTTTACTTCATCTTCTTTTTGATATGTTGCTCCCCATCTTTTTTGCCAAAGAAATTAGGTTATTTGACATTGCTTCATTGATGAAACCTTGTCCCTTCATTTACATATTTTCTTTAAGGATTCCTAGGACTGGATGTGGTAGAGTGCAAATTTTGTGATGTTCTCTATTGGGCTTGAACAGTTCAGAACGTTTTGATTGAAATTTTTCTTTATCAGTTTTTACCCTGTCTTTTGAGATCTCTCTGAGGACTGCTTTCCTCTGTTTCCTGAGTTCTGCCAGGTCAATAATATAATAAAGGATGATATTATATTGTCTACTAGATTTATGATTTCATATCTGATGAAAGATGTCATGTTTGGAAATGATAACGAGTCTGAAATAATAACATAAGGAGTGGTTGAAAAAAAAAAAAGGAAGATCTGGAGAAAGAACGACACTAACTGCAGGTAAATTTAGAGAATGAGCGAACTCACAACTCTATGCTTTGTTGTATTGAAGAACCATTTATCGTTCCCTGGGTGTTTATGTTCGACAGAATCTTCCTAGCGAAAAAAAGAAGAAGAAGAAGATATCTACACTTGTAATTGAAATATTTTAAGCCATTCCCTCTTTCTTAATTTATACTATCTCTTTACTTTGTAATTTGCGCGTATTCTTAATACAACTTACATGTATGTTGGATAATGTTCTGTTTGTCATGTCTTACAGGTAATTCATGGAGAGGATGAAATGAAAATGGACAGGAAAAGTGCAGCTCACCCATGGTAAAATTGCTCATTCTTGTTAACCTAAATGTTTAGATGAAATAAACTTGTGAATGAGAACGACAGAAAGTTATGACAAGAGAGTACACTTTGCCACATTGTTATATTTCGTATTTTTATTAAGGAAAAACCGGAAACCATTTTTACT
Organism: Neltuma alba; assembly: GCF_004799145.2. Classification (NCBI taxonomy): domain Eukaryota; kingdom Viridiplantae; phylum Streptophyta; class Magnoliopsida; order Fabales; family Fabaceae; genus Neltuma; species Neltuma alba. The sequence continues at coordinate 153,648 of NW_021635079.1, read as the reverse complement.
ATTCTTTAATTGTCAAGAACAGGGTACCGATCTGGTGGCAACAAAGAATTAATCTTATGTGCAATGTTCTTATGTTGGGTTCATTTGTCACTAGCAGTTATCGTGTTGGAACTAGTTTTGATCATATGGCTCTAATTTATGGGCTATTCGTTTTAATTTTTTCCCATGAGCATGCTGAATACCAAGAGAAATTTGTCCTGAACAAAGTTATTTAGGCCTTAGCAGCTTATTCAAAATTATAGTAAAATTTTCACTCTCTTCCTGCCAGTTACTGTCCAAGAGATACATGCAAAACATTCAATCAACGAAGAAACACAAAGTGAAAGCATGCAAATTAGATAACGTGCTATTCTGCTGGGGGGGGGGGGGACTTCTCAGTTAGAACTGTTTAACATGTCAAGAGTTTTCCTTTTCCTTTTTGCTATACTTTAGTAAGGCATATAGGCTAATTGTTCTATGTGTGTTATTGGCAACTTTTATTCCTACTTTCATTATGCAGAGTCTCTCTGATCAAGCTCAGTCTGAATTTTGATACCCTTCTCCTTTATGACATGGCCTAATTACCATTATCCAGTTTGGAATCTCAACTGGAGCATATACGACACTGGTATGAGTGTTGTGGAATGTCAAGATCAAAAAAGATTCATTACTTTTTTAATGAAAAGACAAAAAAACACAATCAAAATAGGAGTAAAAGGTTTTGCTTGTGTTCTTGTATCTGGTTCCGATGTTGTCTCTGAACAATGTCTCCATGTGCCTTTCTTTGGGCAAGTCCAAGCTGAAGCTCCATGCTGGCTTTTCTTATTTGAAGTGAATTTGGAGAGCATGGTAGGCTGGTCTCACCCTATCTGCATTTGCTGTTTCTTCCTCCGTGATTTTCTTCCCGAGAATTTATGTTTACAATCTCCCAAGCTTACCCTCTTTCTAGTCTTGGACTCAAATCACACCATGCAGTTATCCAAATGTTGGAGGAGATCACACGAAGACATCAGTTGCTTGGGACACAAGAAAATCCCACTCGCCTCAGCCCTGGAGGTCCAGGTGCTCACCACCACTAATTTCCCTCTAATTATTTGGAAAAATGCAACAGAAAGAAGCAAGCTAAAACTCACGGGTTTTACTTCTTATTCAGATGGCAGAAGATATTCAATTCTTTTAGCATGAAGATAAGAAAGATTTTTTGTTGATGATTTTCATGCAAGATCTTCGGGATCAAGACGCAACAATTTTAAGAATACCTCTTCAGTCGTACTTGTTACTTCCTTTTTTTTTTTTTTAATATTCTCCAATCAACTAATCAATGTCTTGCGGTTAATGGATTTCATTTGCGATAATTTAAAACAAAATAAGTATAATTATAAGCTATCATATAATGTTGAAAAAAAGGTTTTTAATGCGTTTAATCTCATTAAACACAAATAAGAGTTTCTGTTTGTTTTAACATTTCATTCTATCAATAAATAACAGTTCTATATATATTTTTTTAATTAAAAAGTTTAGATAAGTTGGGTTTGATGAAATTAGCACATGCCACTAGGTTTTAAAAAATACTTTTAAAAGTACCATAAGCAATCGTGATGGAAGGCAACAGATCAGCAAGTGAGAAAGAATAAATTATTTGAAAAAAAAAGTTTGTTTTTAAAATGTGTTTGAAATAATAAGTATTTCACCCATTTTTAATTTGGACAATTCCTCAAAAAGACATTTAACTAACATAAATCTTTATTTAGGTGGCTAAATTTGCCAAACCCCTAATCAGGTGATTTTAAAATTTTATGAAATGATTTTAATGCCCCTTTCATTAAAAACTAAAAAAAAAATTCTAAATTAGTATATGTCAATTTTATAATTAACACATTTCAATTTTAAGTTAACAATTTTTTATCCTTATAATACACTTACAGGAAGTTTTTAATAAAATTTTATTACCTTATAACTTTAAAAATTAGGAAAATTCAATTACATAGTTAACAAATTTCAGTTCTAAATTAACAGTTTTATGTCTTTATAACATACTTATAATAAATCTTTAAATAAAACTTGATCACAGTATAATCTTCTCACTATAAGTTACTGTCCTACTTGGAAGTTAACTTGTCTGACAGGAAATCGTTGGAACGTTTGTGATTGTATCGTATTTTAGTAAAAGCCAACAGCTTTTCTTTTTTTTTTTTTGGTTTTAAAATCCCTATGAGCTTTGATGACGTATGACTTCTTCTATGTCTATGTAGGTGTATTCTTTCAAGATAATATTCACCAGAGCTGTCTACTCTCAAGATGCCCCTAGCCCCTAAAGAGTGCAGACCTCTACTTTCCAGTAGGAATTGTAGTTATCTTCATATGCATGGTCTTGTACAGTGTAGCCCACAAGCTTCTGTTATGACTTATGAAGTACTATAATGGACTCAAGGTTCTGGTTGTCACTGAAGATGAAGAAGCTCAAGGTCTTTTAACTGGTTCTGTTTGGAGAGCACTTCCATGGGATATTGTGGGGAAGAGTGAAATGGTATAGGTTTGGCATTGTTCTTATACTACATATGGTCCACAATATAAGATTAACAGGGTGTTTGGATGGAAACCAAACCATGGTTTCAAAAGTACTTTTACGGTTTACGAAGTAAATATATGGAGAAGTTTGTCTCGTTTTGCGAAAAAGTGCTTCTGAGAAGCACTTTTCAATATTGCCAAACACCCCCTAAATTTGGTTTTAAATATAAGACCTCAATCCAATTTCTCTATCATATTTATCTTTTTTTCCCCCTCAAGATAGTTTTTATAGTAATTGTACATATTAAATATTTTATCAAATGGTAGTTATGGCTAATACACATAATTAGCAAATATATTTTAAAAAAGATAAAACATATTTATTATAAATAACTAAATTAATTTTTTTAAATTTATTCAAATTAGTCAACTACTTTTTATATTAAATACTAGAAGTAGTATATATTGTGACTCTATATATTTCCCGGGTATAGATTCTCCCAACAACCTGCTACCTCTAGGAAGGTGCCAAAACAAATGAAGTCATTCTTTTTTTTTATCTTTCATACTTAACCATATATAATTTTACCTGTAAGATTATTTAGAGGACTGTGGATACAGAAGCTAGCAATTCAAAAGCTTTTTGATTGAAGGCAGATGTCTTCCCTTAGTCATTCATTTAATTATATCCCTTCCTTCAAGTTCATTATTACAGTCATTAGGTGAGTGTTTTGGATTGATAATATTGGATCATTATATTATATTATGTAGATAGTTTCAATTTATTTTAATACAGGTTGAAAGCAACAAATATGAGATGGCCCAATGACAGCAAGTTTTTTGGTTCATCCGCTTAATGTGGAATAGTTCATGTCATTCTATTTTTAATTTAAAAATCACATTTTTTTATAGTTTTCTTTATAATTTTGAAATTTTTTTATCGTTTTCAATGTGGGCTTTATGTTTATGTTTCATTTAAATTACATTCAGAAAGCATTTTTAATCTTAAACACGCATTAAAATTTTTATAAATTGTTTTTGTAATTGTTAAAAATAGATTACATAAAATTTACAACTTGGTTGGAGGAGGTCCCGTGCATCGCGGGGGAAGCACCTTCGCATTATATAAATAAAAGAAGTAAGGTATTATTAAAAAATTATAAATACTAAAAAAAATATTTAATAAATAAAAATATAAATATAGACAAATATATAATTATAGAAAATATAAAAAATAAAAAATATTGTTAAAAAACATAGGAAAAAGTTATTCTACCTTTATTTTCATTATCGCCCCAGTGATGTGCTGTTCAATGAAATAAGAGTTCTAATGCTGACTGAAGGTATGCGAAATGAATTGGTGAAGTATAGAGGGAAGAGAAAGGAATGTTCACTCAAGAAAAAGAGGCAGAGAAGTGGGCATCAAAAGCAAAGATTTGCAAAGTAGATTTATTTAATTCATGAACATAACAAATCATAAGTCTAGGAGCGATTGTTTATAAGTGGAATTAGAAAATTTACGACATGATTACGTCTATTAACAACATAAATATGTCTATTTGCAAATTGATTTATTTTATTCATAAAGTTGAACAGAACTATTCACAAGCCTGAGAAAGATGGTTCACAATTAGAATTAGGACATTTACAACACAGATACGTTTGTTAACAATATAAATACGCCCATTTACAAGTAGATTTATTTTATTCATAAAGTTAAACAGAACAATTCACAAATATGATACCAACGGTTTGCAAATGAAATTAGAACATTTGTAACACAGATATGCCCATTGACAATATAAATATGCCCATTTGTGAGTAGATTTATTTCATTCATAAAGTTGAACAAAACAATTCACAGCTCTGGATGTAACGGTTCAAAAGTAGAATTAAGATGTTTACAATATGGATACGCCCATAAACAACATAAATATATCTATTTGCAAGTAGATTAATTTGTTTTGTATTTACATAGTTGCCAACCAATTTCAGTGCAGTATTTCATATATCATTTTGCTTTCTAAGATCTTCACAGATTCGCCTCCCACATCGAAGATGCAAAATAATTGCTTTCCACTGTTGCTAGCCATATATAATATATTGCTACACATTATTCAAGTATTAATTTCAATCAATTTTCAATAATTAAATACAGTATACATTTACAATAGGAATTTGTGAATTCACAATAAAAGTACAAGTTTTCATAATACCAAATCACCATTTTTTTGGAGAAGTGGAATTTGCAAATTTATAATACAATTCATGATAGAAACTAAAAGGCTTACTCTCAACACTCAACGGTGTGAATCTAAAATTAATCCACTGTATAATTTTATCTCAAATCTGAGTAGTAAAAAAATTTCTTGCTAATTTAGAACTTCACGACAGCCTAAACCAAACCCATAAAATTTATAATAGAAGAAACGGAGAAGGATTTTGTAGTATTATATGCAGAAATTTTTTAATGGAAAGTTAGTGAAAGAGATCACGTACAGAGAGAGAGAGAGAGAGAGAGAGAGAGAGTGAGAAAGCCTATGACAACAGCGAAGGCTTTTGTTACCAAAACAACATCGGTGGCAAAGGCACTCCATACTAGAATAGTAGTGACGGCGAAGGCTTTCCTTACCGGAACAATGATGATGGCGAATGATCTCTCTCAACGCAACAACGGATTTTTCAAACAGTGACAGAGAGAAAAGCTTGAGTTATCGATTGTTTTTAGGGAGAGGGGGAAGAGTTTCAGGGTCACAGTTTTGAAGGATAAAAATATCTTTTTCTTTCTTAAATTAATTTTCATTTGCTCCTTTGGTCATGCAGTGATATTTCAGAATGTTTTGGAGCTGTCTGAGATAAATTGTCTACTTTAGTCCTTAATTAAAATTTTCCCTGTCTATTATCTCATAACGAACATCATCCCATCATAGCCAGTGTTCGGCCTCTTGCTTCTCTTTGATTTTCTTTGTTTTTTTTTTAACGAAAAGATGTATTATTACAGGCAGTATTTAGAAAGTATGTCCGCGGTAAAAAGAGCATAACTCGTTCATCATATACTCTTTTCGTCCTAAATATAAGATTCATATTGTAGTGTAATTACACTACAAGATGGGTCTTATATTTAGGACCGAAAGAGTATATATATATATAAAGGATTGTGTGTGTATACAGTGGTTAAGTTGCATTAGCATTTTGAAGTATTTTTTCAAGTATAATCTCTATCTTAAAATATTTTGTGGTGCATAAAATCTTTTTTTAAGTGATTCATTATCCTAAACTATATTTTAGTGCATCTAATACTCTGAAATTTTTTTATATACATCTAACATCCTAACTTACTAAGTATTTCTCTAGTTATTAATATAAGACCTAATTGTTAAGTTAATTTTGGTTTTGAATATAAGACATATTTCTTATATTTCAATTTTTTCTAAATTACCCTTATGAATACTCCCTCAACCATAATCAAGTAAGTGAAGAAAAAAAGATATTAAGAAAGATGGTTATAATGTTTTAGAAAAAACGTCATATTTCTTATAATTAATTAACTTATTTAATTTTTTTAATCTAATCAAATTAGTTAAATAAGTTTTATATTAAGAATCAGAAGAATATAAATTAAACTAAAAAATATTTAAAAATATTGGATCCATCAAAAATTTTTTTTAAGCTGCTGTGAGTCAATAGCTCACACTGTGGATACGGGGTTGATGAGGCAATGGGCTTGAGTCAGTCGACGCCAATGCGTCCGATTGAAGAGTTTCGACTACACTTTTTAACATAAAAATACGTAAGGAATTTAGACGGTACAAAATTTAACATGCACATCTATAGTACAAAAATTTTGACTTATAAAATATTTTAAAAGGATTTTACAAAATATTACAAATTCTGATTCTTAAGATAGAAGCCACTTAACTAATTTAAGTAAATTAAAAATTTTAATTAAATTAATTATTTGTAAAAAATACCCCGCTGATTCTATTTGTAAGGCACAAAGTGAAGCAATTTTGGTCCCATTTATAACGTAGTGAGAGAAATTTTTTATATGAATCAATAATTTTATTCTTCATTTATTATTATGCTAACTTTATGTATATTAAATAGGAATAAAATTAAAAAGTTATTAAATTTTAAATAAGAATTAATAAAATTTAAAATTTTTTCTAATCTATATGAAATGAAACATGTTAAAAAAGGATTTATAAATAGGAGAAGAAGAGTACGAATTGATTCTCTTACCAGGGCTTCCAACACAAGATTCTGAAGGTACGGCCTCTGAAGGATTGTCGTAGGCCGAAATTCTTGAAACTACCGCGCAGATTCTTGATGATTTGCTTATCCTTCTGGCACCCCTTATAGCACGATTCACAAACGAAGTCGTCCCCTGTGGTCAAGTCCTGCCTTTACGACCTTATATATGGCCCTTCCCAAGTCGGACTGGTCCATCAGATCTTCGTGCTTTGTCTTTTCCCATTTAATTTGCATCTCTTCTCGCTCTTCCCTCCGTCTTCCCGTCATTGTCGCCTCCAAGCATGCCTGTAGCTCGTGCTTTTAGCTCTCCACAAAGGTCTTATCACACCTCATTAGCTTCACATCCAGTTTTCCCATTACTTTGGTTTAATCAGCACTGCCTAATTACTCTCTTACGAGCTTCCCTATTTTCCAATTCCTTGTGAATTTCAACTAAACAAATTTCATTTCTGGTTTCTACTATTTGCTTAGTTTCTTGCTATTATTGTTATTACTACTTCATGATGCTAATGCAGTTTGTTTTTTTTTAACTTATTTTTTACGGCTGCAGTTCAAACCGGGGACAAGAGGAATCTTTTGCACTGTTGCATGCTGTCATCATTTCTCTGATTACTGTAGTTGGTGGTTACGTGCAGTTTCAATTTCAATCTAAGAATTTGTCCCTTTTTGATGAGCATGGAAGCATCATGAGAGCCGTTTTCGTGTTACTACTTTTGTATGTTATGGGTTTAATGGCGGAATTTAAACTTCAAAATGAATCTAATTACCTTGCTATCATGAAACAATTTACTCCTCTTTTTGGACTTCTTGTCGTAGTACTACTTCTCTACATCTTATCGCTCTTTCTGGGTTTGGCTGCGTCCATTGTATGGGCTTTATTGGTGGTGGGGCCAACAATCAGATTGATTCAAGAAATTAGTCAATGCCTTCGTGGCATCTTTCTAAATCAGACAGCAACAAATAACTTCGATGCGGAAGAAAGCGACTCTACTGGGATTCAAGAGAATGACATGCCTGTCTGAAGCTTCTTTTGGCCAAAACCAAAGCCTATTTGTATGAAGAAGTTTTATTTTTCTTGGACAAGACTCGCACGTTTGAATTAAATTGGCTAGTGTGAAGAAAACACGTCTGAATTTGGGCTGGATACTAAATCAATCAGTAATAAATGAAAGAGTCTACTGTATCTTACATTGTGCTGGTGTGCTACTCCTTGTCTTCTTTCATAGAATTTAGGCTAACTATAAGTGCTTAATGGAGAAAAATCCTGTTCTTTCACGTATGCATGCATATTGTGTAAGGATTCCAAGAGTGGGTGTGGTAGAGTCTGAATTCAGTATGATTCATTGTTTGGTCGGAACAGTAAATAAACATGCTGCAGGAAATTTTTCTTTGCCAGCTTTTGGCTTTCTTGTCCCCCGTTCGTTTGCCATATCACATAAGAGCTATCTGAGGGCTTCTTGCCACTGTTTGAAAAGCTCTGCCGTGATGATAATTTTGTTATTAAAGATATATTTATTTGAGCCTTCACAACTCCAAATTAAGGAGAAAATTCCATATCTAGAAATGATAAAGCCTGAAATAATAATGAAGGGCTGGGGAAATGAGAAGATCAAGAACGAAGGAAACAATAACTGCAACCAAATTTAGTGAATAATCAAACTTTATTCTTCACTATGTTTAAGAAACTGTAAGATTCTTAGGTTTATTTATGCTTGATAGATATTTGCCACGAGTGAAAAAAAATATGTCTACTTTTGTAATTGAAATATTTGAAGACATTCTCTTTGTTGGGTCTCCATTAACTTGGTAATTAAATTTGCACCTTTTTGGGTTTTAGCACAATTGAATCTTGCTTCATAGTTGTGAGGATTTTTTATTTGTTTCACCATCAAAATTGCAAGTATTCTTCATACAACTTGCACGTATATCGTATAATGTTTGTTTGTAATATCTTACAGGTAATTTGCTCAGTGGACGAAATGCAATTGAAGAGAAAAACGCAGCCTTAGCTGCCGTTAACTCTCTAGTCTCTAATTCATGCTAAGCATAATGTATGAATTGAAAGGAGAAAATGGAATAATTACCTGAATTATATATTACCTCCGGTCCCAAATATAAGAGGCAGTTAGGTATTCAATTTGATCCTAAATATAAGAATCCATCCATTTTGGCTCCTTTATTTATTCAACTTTTTCCAAAATAGTCATTATGTTGATTACACATGTTAAAGTTTTTTATTCTAATACACATGATTAACACAGATATTTTAAAAAAAATACTTATTTATTACAAATAATTAACTTAATTAATTTTTTTAATATTTATAAATTAGTTATCTATAACTTTGTCATGTTATAGAAATTTAGAGGGATCAAATCTGTTGTTAGCTTGCATTTTTGTCAACCTTTTTGGTATTACAAAGTTAAGAAGATAAGAAGATGGAAATACTACCTCCGGTCCTTAATATAAATATAAAAGCTAGTTAACTAATTTGAGTAGATTAAAAAATTAGTTAAATTAGTCATTTATAATAAATAGATGTTATCTTTTCTAAAATATCTTTATTAATCAAGTGTATTAGTTATAATTATCATTATTACAAGGACTACCTTAAAAAAAAGTAGATAAATATGAGAGATATAATGGATTAAAGTTTTATACTTAATACCAAAATAAAAGTTAAACGAGTTCTTGTATTAAGAAACGGAGGTAAGTATACATCGTGAGTCACATATATAGAAATTATACCCTTAGTACACTGGAATATGCAAATATCAAATAATAACAGAATTGCAGGAAGAAGCTGAAAGAAGAAAGCAGAAAACAAAGGTAGCAGGGGGAGAATCTTGAGGGGAGACAGAAACCATCGCAGCACCCTCTGCTCATATAACTTGTGTCCTTTTGGCAAAAATAATTTACTGATTTTTTTGTTCGTCGTATCTTCTCAAATTAATTGTTTTCTTAATTTGATTTATAAGTCAAGTTTCAATATTTAGAGATGATTGGGACCTATAGTTAATTAATATTTCCTCTGTCCTAAATATAAGACCCACTTTGTAATCGTTGTTCTTATATTTAGGACCGAAAAAGTATTTTTTTTATTTAGGATCTATTTTTAATTCTCCCAAACAAAAATTGTAAGGTCTAGTTATGATTGGTAAGGAAGAAAAATAGCAGGTTCTTATAAAATTATTTTTTGTAACTTCCAAAATTATATCTACGCTACTATCTGTTTTTATTAATTGCTGCACTTTTTTAAAGTGTCCGCAGGGTGAATCTGAGTAGCAAGCCTATTATAAAATATAAGTTCCACTATTTTCTTGGGAGCGGGCCTTTTATTTTATATGTATTGTGTTTTTTTTTCCTTTTTTAATTTCTTTAACAAAAGAGACAATATCTAGGTGTTGCTTTTTTATGTATTCATTTACAAATACTTGGTTAATGTATTTTAGAATTTTATTATTTTTAATTCATATGTATATATTTTATTTATTGAATTCATTTAATTGTATGTCATATATAATAAATAAATCTTATATATGTATAATATATAATTAATATATAAGTTTTTTCGGTATTCAAAGTTTTTTTTAATAATATATGAATTTTTATAATTATAATTATAATCATAATTTTTTTGGGTTTTAATCTGTCCGGTTAACTTTTTTGACTAATCCAGTTACTTAAAATCCGATGAATCGGGATTCGGCACGTCCTGCCGCCCAACTACAGGACAAACTTGTAAATATATGGGCACCTTCCGAATCCACAAGATGATATGGCATGAAACTATGAATATATAATTCCAGGATTAATTCATCACTTCTACTCGTTGATGAGAAACTCCGTTGGCATACATGGCCCAAGTCAGCCCTCCACTCCCGCCATCTCCAAATCTGTCTTCTTTTTTTACCCCCAAAAAAAAAAAATCTGTCTTTCTTTCCTTATCTTCCTTGTTGGCACGCTCCTCTTTCTTCCCAGTTCCCATGATCGACCACCAACAAGTTGGAGGGGCGCCGCCCAGCATACCCCTGGCTCCATCTAATTTCAACTCTTCACAAAGGTTCTACTACACATAATTAACTTCATATCAGTTATTTCCATTGTTTTTGTTTGATCAGCACTATTTGCTTGGTTTCTTCCTACTATTGTGATTACTACTTTCAGTTTATTTAGTTTCTTCCTACTCTTGTGATTGCTACTTTCAGTTTATTTATTTATTTATTTTTTTCCGCGGCTGCAGTTCAAACCGGAGACAAGAGGAATATTTTGCACTGTTACATGCTGTCATAATCTCTCTGATTACTGGGGTAGGTGGTTTTGTGCCATTTCAATTTCAATCTAAGAATTTGTCGCTCTTTACTGAGCATGTAAACATCATGAGAGCCGTCTTTGTGATGCTATGCTTCTATGTTATTTGTTTGATGGCAGAATTTAAACTTCAAAATCGATCTAATTACCTTGCTATCGGGAAATAATTTACTCCTCTCCTCTATCTGGACTTCTTGTTGTCGTTCTACTTCTCTTCATCTTATCGCTCTTCCTGGTTTTGGCTTCATCCCTCATATGGGCTTTCTGGGCGGTTGGCCTAACAATCAAATTATTTCAAGAAATCATTCAATGGCTTCGTGGCATTATTCTACATATTCGTACCAATCAAACGGCAACAAGTAACTTTGACATGGAATGAAGTGACTCTATTGGGATTCAAGAGAATGGCTTCTCTGTCTGAAGCTTCTTTTGGCTCAAATCAAAACCTGTCTGCATGAAGGTTTCTTTTTTTCCTTCGGATAAAACTTGCAATTCTGAATTGCATTGGCTAGTGAGTCAATCGGTAATAGTAATAGGACAAGTTTCGGATCTTTTCTTTTCCACATGTCTCTGTACTTTGTAAGTGGATAGAATAAATACCTAGAGTATAATATATCACCTAGGGTTTATGATCATGGCAGCATGCATCTTGCTTTGTAAAGTTTCAGAAATGCGGAGGGGTCAAATCTGCTATCGGTCTGTTTTAGTAAACCTGTGCTTTGCTACAGAGTTGGGAAGTTGGAAATCGGGAGATAAGTAAAAGTTTCTTCAACCTTGCAATCCATTAAAAAAAAAAAAAGAAATAAAAGCAAAGCTGTTACAAGTCTCCTTACCAAAATTGGTGCAATTTCCTTGTACAAATTACACTAGAGCAGAACATTCAACCGACATAATGGATTACTTCTTCAGGGAGGCGTTGCTTCTTTCACCCAGTGTTGGGACTGTCCGTAGGCCAGAATATGAGCATGGTTGTCATTATCAATTAAGCAAGGACCTTAATTTCCAGCCCATCTATTAGACCTTCCTAATGGTCAGTCTATGTTTAGTTTTAATTAGGTGGTCTACAATACATAATCTTACTATCATTGTTGGGGATTATTGCACTCATCATATGGGCTCTGTTGATGGTGAAAGCTATCATCATGTTTTTTCAAGAAACTTTTCAATGACAATGTCTTGTAGCCTTGACCAAAGGATCCACGGAAAGTAACTTGGGAATGGAAGAAAGTACTCTCTTCGGAATCAAGAAAGTGACTTCCCTGTCCGAATTTGGGCTGGATACTAGATAAATCAGTAATACATGAAATGAAACAGTTTACTGTATCTGATGTTGTGCTGCTGTGCTGCTCGCGGTCTTCTTTCCATAGAAATTAAGCTAATTGTGGTTGCTTAATGCGAAAAATCTTGTCTTTTCATTTATGTGTGCGTATGTGTGTGTTTATTTTCAGTAAGGATTCTAGCAATGGGGTGTGGTGGAGTCTGAATTCTGTATGATTCATTATTTGGTCGAAACGGTTAATAGAGATGCTGTAGGAAAATTTTCTGTCAGATTTTAGCTTTCCTGTTCCCTTGTCTTTTGCCATTTTCCATTACAGCTATCTGAGGGCTTCTTGCCACTGTTTTGAAAGCCCTGCCGTGATGATAATTTTGTGATGAAAGATATATTTATTTGAGACTTCATAAGTTCATATTGAGAAAAAATTTCATATCTAGAGATGATAAAGTTGAAATAATAATGAAAGGATGGGAGAAGTGGGAAGAGCAAGAAGGAAGAAAACAATAGCTAAAACCAAATTTAATGAATGATCAATATTTATGATGCATTAAGTTTATGAACCCGTAAGAATCTTAGGGATAGTTGTGCTTGATAGAGTCTTATTCAAGTGTAAAAAAGATGTTCACTTTTGTATTTGAAAGTTTTGAAGACATTCTCTATGTTCTGTCTCCATTACCTTGGTAATTAACTTGGCATTTATTTTTGAAACGATTGAATTTTTTTTCCATATTTTTAGGATTGTTTTGTTTCATAATTGAGTTGCAGGTATTCTTCATACAAATTGCATGTACTGCTTGTAATATCTTACAGGTAATTTACTCAGAGGATGAAATGGAATTGAACAGAAACATGCAGCCTCAGCTGTGGTAAACTCTACCTAAGCAGAATATTTAAATTGGAATAACTTAAGGAGGTCCAAGTAACACATTTGTACTATGTAAGTGAATGGAATAAATGCTTAAAGTATGTATTATCATGTGGTATTTAAGATAATTGAAGCACACATCTTGCTTTCTCATGTTATAGAAATTTGGAGGGATCAAATCTGGTGCTGGCTTGCATTTTTGTCAACCTGCTCTGTATTACAGAGTTAAGAAGATGGAAATCATGAGATGAGTAGGTTTAAGTTTCTTCAACCTTACAATCCTTTAAAAATGAAAAAACAAAGTCATTCCAAGTCTTCTTAATATATCTGGAGCCATTTCTTTTCCAAATTACGCTATATCAGAATATTCAACCGGCATAGTAGTTCCTTTTTATCTTTAGCTTGTTAGTATTTTCATTTCTAATTATAGTCAGTGTTAGAAACTAAATCTAGATTTTTTTGCTGAACCTTATTTTCATGTTTTACTTATTCTGTGAAGCGGTACTCATTTCACCTGGTGTTGGGACAGTTGGGACACAAATTGTATGTAGGTCAGTTTATCAGTAAACTTGTCTTTAAAGCCAGTGTTAGTGACCATAATTTCCAGTCCGTTTATTTGGCCCACATAACTACAAGGCCAATTTAAGTTTGGGTTTGATGTTCTGCATAATCTTATTACCGTTGTTTGGGAATTATTTCATTCACCATGTGGGCTGTGTTCATGGGAAGGCTGTTCTCTGGTTGTTGCAAGAAAATGTTCTCTGCTTTGGTCTTTTAGGAACTTGGACATCGAAGAAAACAGTCTCTAGGGAATGAGGCAATTGGCTTCCCTGTCTGAAGTTGGTTGGATGCTAGATAAGTTATTACTATATGAAAAGGAAAGTTTACCTCATCTTACTTTGCTCCGTTAATAAAATCCTTTCCTTTCATTTACATACTTCCAGGAAGGGATGTAGTGGAGTAAAAATTGTGAGATCTTTATTTGGCTTCAACAGTTAAGAGCGTGCTGATGGAGATTTTTCTTTATCAGTTTTTACCTTTGCTTGTTCCTTCTTCTATGCCCTCTCTCATGAAATCTATCCGAGGACTTCCTTCCTCTGTTTCCTGAGTTCTGCCATGTCAATAAAAGATTATATTATGTTTTCTATTAGATCTTATGATTTCATATCTGATGAAATATGTCATATCTAGAAATGATAACGAATCTGAAATAATAGCATGAGGAGTGGGACAAAATTTGGAAGATCTATAGGATTGGCAACAATGACAGTAGATTAATTTAGAGAATAGTCACACCCATTACTTTATGCCTTGTTATATTGAAGAACCATGTATGGTTCCTTGGGTGTTTGTGTTTGATAGAACCCTCCCAGTGAAAAAATAAATAATAATAATTAAAAAAAGGATATCTACACTTGTAATTGAAATTTTTTAATCCCTATTTCTTAATTTATACTATCTCTTAGCTTGGTAATTAAATTTGTATGTATTCTTAATTCAACTTACACGTATGTTGTATAATGTTCTGCTTGTCATGTCTTACAGCTAATTCATGGAGAGGATGAAATGAAACTGGACAGGAAAAGTGCAGCTCACCTATGGTAAAATTTCTAATTCTCGTTAACCTCAATGTTTAGATGAAAAAAACTTATGGATGAGAGGAACAGAAAGTTATGACAAGAGAATACATTTTGCCACATTGTTTCATTTTTTTTTTTGTTTTTAATTAAGAAAAATCCTAAGACCATTTTTTTCATTCTTTAATTGTCAATAACACGGTACAGGTCTGGTTGCAACAAATAAGTAATCTTATGTGTGCAGGAATCATGATTTTGATTTGAATTAAAGTGGCAATGAATGCTTTCATGCTTGCTCATTGTGCAATGTTCTTATGTCAGGTTCATTTGTCATGAGCAATCTTCGTGGTGGAACTAGTTTTGATCAGATGGTTCTAATTTATGGGCTATTCGTTTTACTTTATCCTATGAGCATGCTGAATACTAAAAGAAATTTTCTCTTAAGTGGGTTATTTAGAGCCCGTTTGGTTCCATTGCATACAAGTTATAAATGCAATGTAAGGCAGTGCAATCTATAATGCATGCAATTTTAATTGCCATGTTTTTGTTTGGTATGATATTAAAAGGATGAGAGACGACATTAATTTTTTAATTAATTTAAATATAAATAATTGTGAAAAGACAAAAATGTCATTAAAGGAAATTTCCTCCCTCCGCCTCCTCCATCCTGTTGCCGTGAATTAGAGTTGCAGCGACGACACAAATCACAAAATTAGACAAAAATCAAAATTCACAAAAATGAAATCAATAAATTGATGTCTTAATGGCGTGAAACCAATTACTGTTGTTCAAGTCTTAATTATCAAAATCGATAAGCAGCATTGGATGGAACCTGAGATCTAGAACTTGAATACATGAACTCGTTCTGGGGGAGGAAAAAAAAAAAAAGAATCTCCGAATTGTTGAATGGATGAACCTAAATCATCAAGTAGCGACAAGCAGTTGATGAACCTAAATTTTTTTCACCCCCATCCCAGTCTTGGACCCAAATCACACCGTGCAGCGATCAAGTGTTTTATTTGATACAAGTTATCCGAGTGTTGAAGGAGATCACACGAAGACATCAGTTGCTTGGGACACAAGAAAGGCCCACGCCTCTCGGCTTTGGAGGTCCAGATGCTCACCCCCACTAATTTCCCTCTCTAATCATTTGGAAGAAGCTGAAAAGAAAGAAACAAGCTTAAGACTCACGGGTTTTACTTCTTAATTCTTATTGAAATGGCAGAAGATATTCAATTCTTTTAGCATGAGGATAAGAAGAAATTTTGTTGATGTGATTTTCATTTAAGGGCTTCGGGATCAAGATGCAACAGTGCTAAGAATACGTCTTCAGTCATGGTTTTTCTTCTTTTGTTTTGATATTCTCCAATGAACAAATCAATGTCTTGTAGTTAATGAATGTCATTTATGATAATTTAAAATCTATAATTATAAGCTATCATATAATGTGTTCAGTGCATTTAATCTCATTAAAATGGTGATCATGTAAGACTATTTTTTCCCCCTAATTTAAACTCTCAAATAATAGTGTCCGCTTTTTTCTTTTTTCTTTTTTTCATTTCAATCTACTAATCAATCACCGTTCTATATATTTTTAAAATTAAAAATGTTTAGGTGAGTTGAATTTTATGAGTTGGGGTATATTTCTAGGCCCAAAAGATACTTGTAAAGATACTTTTAAATTGCTTACTAACAAAATTCATACATTAATAATAAAATTTAAACTCATAATTTTATATGTTATGATTAATAAAAGATTACTGGACAAATTATTTATCAGGAGCTTTAACGAATACGCCCAAATAAGAAAAGTGAAAATTCACAGGGATGCAGAAGCTTAGAGATGCAAATTTGTCTTTGAAGGAAAGCTCCAATCAACAACAGGGGCTCTATTCCATCAAGTCTCTTGCAGCATTATGGAGTGAGGAACAACTAAAATCTCCACCGTCTCTTGTGCGGACTATGATGGGCATCATATTGCGGGGCAGCTTCTTTTCGTTTCAACCATACCAGATGGGTGCTACCAAAACTTTTTGGACTATAAACATCAATGTTCTCAACATTGTAATTTGATATTTATGAGGAGGACTAGTTTCTCTCCAGAACTCCTCCTTGTTTTCAGGTCTTAGCCTGTCTTCCGATGGGGGAAAAACATTGTACTCCCTCCATTTTGTATTATAAGAAACAACCATCAAAACAGCTATAAATTTGTAAAATACATACATAATTTTTTAATTATATGCTTGTTTGTGAAGAGATTATATAAGAGATAATGAGTAAAAATTTATATTACACAATTTAAAATTTTAAAAAAAAAAGATGATTTATTTTTTATATTTAAGAACACTATTATGAGAGAAATCGTTTCTTATAAAAAACGATAGATAGGGCTAATAGTTGGCTTTTAACCTACCCTAATGATGACTAATGGTGATAGTTGTAGGGTTTACTGTTCAGATTCGAATTTAATTATGAGTTAGTTTGTCAGATTCGCTCCCTATTTTCAAGGACAGTTTGGCTACTTTGTATCAAGTTGTTCCTCATTGAGATGAATAAAAGGTCTAGCTCAGTGTATCAATTTGTTACCGTACATGGACTGTTGTGGTATTTTAGGTCAATGACTCTATTAAATATCATTTGTGAGGTCAAAAAAAAATATCATGTCTTCCAGGGACTGTTGTTTCTCAGTTGTACTATTAATGGGGTTTAGCTGTGTCTAATTCCCATTAGTTTCTGAATTTGGGAATGTGCTATTGGGAAGGGGCTGTTGCTGAAATTTCCGGTCTGGGTGTTTAGTTAAAATAGTAAGTACAATTATTTTTTTCCATATACAGTGGGAAGTATAGCTATTTGGTCAGGTTTGTGAATTCTTTAAACCAATAATTTTGTGATAATCTGGGAGTCAAACTAGAGATATCTGAAATAAGTTAAATTTTGAAACTGATGGGGGCATTGAACTGGGAACCGTTTGTATGGAACAGAGTGCTAACATTGTTAACTTTAGTCCACTTGCCTTAAATCATGACATTATAAATTGCACTGTAGGCTTTGAATATTTTTCTTATTTTTCCTACATTTATTTTCTATTCATATGCAATGTTAAATTATAAGCAAATTAACACTATCCTGCACATGTTATTTCTTTTCTGCAATCTTCATGGGTGTTTCCTTTCAAACACTGATGGTTGTACGTTTTAGGTAATAAAACTTGTAATTTATTGCTTTTTCTATAGACTTTACCTCTCTCCCTCTCTCTTTAGGAACTATTTATTGGACTTTGAACT
Organism: Neltuma alba; assembly: GCF_004799145.2. NCBI lineage: Eukaryota > Viridiplantae > Streptophyta > Magnoliopsida > Fabales > Fabaceae > Neltuma > Neltuma alba. Next base: position 135,594 of record NW_021635079.1, on the reverse strand, counting down.
ATGTTAATTAGCTATGCAGTATAACCAGACACGTTCCCTAGTTGCAACTTGCTAAAAGTGTTTTTATCATCATTTTCTGCATATTGTTAGTTTTAGTTTTATTGTTTCTTATGTATTTCACTTCCTGTTATCTACATCAAAATAATTTGTTTCCTATAGACTACCACTTCTCTATCTTTTGTAATCTTAGATGGGAAAATAATCACCACATTGACTTCTCAAAAATATTCCAGTAATAACTATATATATGACTGATTCTGGGCAAGTATTGTTTAATAGAAAATCTGTCATTTTGAGTGTCTTATTTCTATTTTCATGGCTAGTTACTTTAGTTAAGGACCTTCCTTTTCCCTCCTCCATTTCTCCTCCTTTTTTTTATAGATTTAGTGGTAACCATTGTAAGCCTCAGCTGAATTTTCTTTTCAATCATTTTCTTTATTTTTCCTGAGGTGTTGATTCAATTATAGGATCGTAAGTGCTAGGGTGCCAAATTGGATTTGCAGTACTATGACATGAATTTATGTAATTGCTGGGTCTTGATGTCAATGGTATTTTCATTAGTATCTTATTACAAACACTGATATTATTTTGGGTGATACTATTTGTTTTGCTTTAACTTATCTCCTAATAATTGATGTTACATAATGATGACTTCTATTCAAACTACATGCTTATACAGTCATTGCAACAATAACTCCTTAGAAAACCCAGGGGGAATGAAACATTTTTAGCACATCAAGCTTGGTGGATTCAGGGGGTGTATGGTACTAAGAGCTCCTGATCTCCCAGTCCCAGACAACTGCATAAAGAGAAATTTTATTATTTTATGAACAAAGCCTTGCTTTTGTGCTTGATAATGTTGTGGAAGATAGCAGAAAAAAGGTAAGAGTATTACTAGCGGGAGATGTTGTGGAAGATTGCAGGAAAAAATAAAAAGGGATGTAGTTACGATGTAGCTAAATCCCTTTAGATGGGAAAAAGCTAGAGCTTGAGAGTAATGTTGTTCTTGCATATGACATATTACCTCTGGTCCTAATTATAAGACCTTATTTATAGTCTGCAAATGAGGTCTTATAAGTAGAACCAGAGGTAGTATCAAACCACTATAATTTACTTTTGAGAGCTCAATTTAACTTGGAAATTTAGTCAATAAGAACTTTTTGACTTTTCTTGGCATGAATGTGAGGGTTTTGGAGTTTATGAAGCTCTGAAAGGAACTTAAGTCCCATTGAAAATAGGGGATAAGTATTACAATTGAGATTGAAAAAATATGTTAAAAGAGTGTTTAATATAAGTAATTGCTTAATGTTTGGGATTGGGCAAATTTATGTACGTGGGATTAGGGAATACTAAGGAGGAAGATAGTATTCTCCAATTCTACCTACATGAAATTGTCTAATCTTATGTAACAAGAAATTACTGATACTAAACACTCTTTAATGATTTTTCCCAATTCCAATCTCACTTCTTACGGCTCATTTTTAATGTTTTATAACAAACGGGACTTTAATGTAATGAGATCTATTGTGAGGGTGCCAATGCTGGATCCTAAATACAAGCTAATTGTTTTGGCGTCAAAGAGAATATACATGTTAATCATCTTGTGATGTCATCTGCTGTTTTATTTTCATTTGTTATTGAAGCTTTCTTCTACTGTTGTGAGACCATTGATTGATTGGTTATATGGGTGACAGGATGGAAGAACTCCTATTAGGTTGTTAATACTCGTTATTGAGGTTGTCAATTGCATTAGCAGAGAAAACTGTGAATTAGAAACTTGAAGGGTAGTGATGTTATTTTACAATTACAGTATAATACACTAAGGTCTCTTGGAACCTGCTATTAATTTTGACATTTTGTGAGACCTTAGATGAATAAATTTTACTCTTTAGGACCTGTGCGTAATTTTCCCTTTCTTCTACTGTTGTGAGGCCACTGCTTGATTGATTTGCCATATGGGTGGCAGGATGGAAGACCTTCATATCAAGTGATGTAATAATAGTTCAAAAATAACACTTATATCTCTTTCGTTTGGTCTGTTCAATATTAATGCAATGCTTTGAGAAAGCCACGCGGTTGAATGCCTTAAGAACATAGGAGAATTTTTCAAATTGGAAAATGAAGATTTAACATTCCGGGGCATTAGCTTGGCTTCTAGATTGATTAGAAATGCACTATCCTCTCCTCTCTGTTTTTTTTAAGCATATCAATTTGTAATTATTTATATATATATATTAACTATTCCATGTCATCGAAGAAATTCAATAACGGAAATGAGACGTAACACACATACAAAAAAAATTTCAAGACTTGCCCACTTTTAACATTTGCAAAATATATATTAAAAATATATTTAGGGCTGGTAATACGGGTCAACATGCGGGTTGCGGGTTGACCCAGAAACACATCTATAAAACCTCCGTATCAGAATCTACAAAGAAACGATCAAATTGATCAAGACGTACAACGAAGATCGTATGAATATGATTTTGCACTTCTCGACAAATATAATCTATTTCATTGTTTTAAGTGGTTATTCTATTCTAGGTAATCAAGAACTTATTATTCTTAACTCTTGGGTTCAAGAATTCCTATATAATTTAAGCGACACAATAAAAGCTTTTTCTATTCTTTTATTAACTGATTTATGTATAGGATTCCATTCGACTCATGGTTGGGAACTAATGATTGGTTCTGTTTATAAAGATTTTGGATTTGCTCATAATGATCAAATTATATCCGGTCTTGTTTCCACTTTTCCAGTCATTCTAGATACAATTTTAAAATATTGGATTTTTCGTTATTTAAATCATATATCTCCGTCACTTGTAGTGATTTATCATTCAATGAATGACTGAAAAAAGGATCCACTGATCCAATTATAAAGTTTGTTATTTTGTACAAAAGCTAACAATTGAAAAATTGACTTATTCTTTTCTTTTTCTTTCTACTCATCCAGGGGATTCCTCCTATATTCCAGTAAAATTCTTTCAGTACATAGCAGAATCATAGATAAGGAACTGTACCAGTGACCCGCGAGTTGACACGTGGCGGGCTAAGAGTTACTCGGTGCTGGTTCAGAAGGCCCATTTATTGGCAGGTTGGCTGAAACCCACCAACCCACAGAATGCTTTTTTTTTTCTTCTACTTTTTTAAAAACAATAGAAATGATATAAAATATTACAAACTTCCAAATAAAAATTACAACACAATAAAATACAAATAATATATGATTGTTCAATTTTCTAATATAATAATACACAAGTTCAAATTTTTTTTCCAATGAAACCAACGAGCAACACTGAATAACCCTCGTTACCTAATTATTTCTAATAGTAATGAAGTTTGAAGTGAAAGTCTGCCTTACTTTTGCCTTTATCATTTATTTTTTCTATAAAAAAAATAGGTGGGCTAGTCCGCGGGTTGGCTTGAGCTTGTGGCTGTGCGGGTTATATTTTTTGAAGTAGTAGTAGGTTAGCTTTTGGCCAAACATAATCTGCCATTTTTGGCGGATTGGTGGGTTGAACCCGTAAGTACAACCTATATTACTGGCTCTAGATATATTAACTTAAAGACTCATTTACAATTACATCATTTCATTTTTTTTTGGCCAACAAGATTTATCTTTACCTTTTTTTGACCAGCAAGATTTATCTCTACCTTTTACTATCGATAGAAAGTAATTTTAATAATGCTTTTTAGTTTTTGCCTCTATTACCCCCCAACATGCGAAAGTTCTAAACTAGTTATATCAAAAATAGGATTGCCGCTCAGACTCTCCCCGCGGACAACTTTGACAAGTTAAGCAAAAAAAAATAATAGGACGCGTGTGCGTGGGGCTGGGGCGGAACTCAGGAAGCATTAATTTTCTTAAAATTTTAAAATAAATAGGTGCCAATATATTCTAAACAAAAAATTATATTGTTATCCATGTCCTCCCAGTTGACAAACTGATAGGCAGGAATTAACAAGTTAATGAAAAATTATTAACAAGTTAGGAGGGTGTTAGTTGACAATTAAATTTATGAGATAATATAACTTTTATATAAGATCAAATTATAACAAAAGAGTATTATATAACAATTTTTAAGTTAAAATCATGTGTAACGAAAACATACAAGTTGATATTAGATGAAATGATAGGTTTATATCATAATTTTGTTACAGATAGACATTAACAAGCTTACGAGCATAGCTTAACAAATCAATGGAAACCTATTGACAAGCTAGGGAACATCAGTTGACAACTAAATTTATAGAATAGTATAACCTCCATGTAAGATCAAATTTGAGAAAATTCTTATATAACATTAACAAGTTATAACAAGTCCATATATTGTCAATAAGTTCTTATTGACTTGTTAATCTGTATCCATGAGCTCGTTAATTGGGAACAAGGACAAAGATTTAGTTGTCAACTGATGCCCTTGAATTGTCAATATGTTCCCACTAACTTATTAATCTATTCCCATGAGTTTGTTAATGGCAGTCTACAACAAAATTTTAACATAAGCCTATTATTTCATCTAATGGTTTACACATGACTTTAGCTGAAAGATTGTTATATAATACTCCCATGTTATAATTTAATCTTATATGGAGATTATATGATCCCATAGATTCAATTGTCAAGTAGTACTCTCTAACTTGTTAGCGCCTGTTTGGATCACTGTTAGAGAGGGAGAACATGCATTGGAATTGATGAAATTGAGGTTTGTGGCTCAATTAGAGATTTTAGGATGTTTGGATGGGCTTTTTGCCTTACCAACTTTTGAAACAAAAGTTGGTTGTGCTAGACGCTCAAAATTTGAGCTTCTTGAGTTACCAAGTGTTAGATTTTGGACTTGGATCCGCTCTTGATGGGCTAGATATTTGACCGGGTATAAAGAGAATATACCAGTCAAATATCCAAACGATATTGTGATATGTTGGACTTGGTCAAACACCCTGAATCATATCCAATCAGTTACGATATAAATCTGATTAGTTTATAATAAATTAATTAATTTATATTGTATAGATGAAATATATATTAAGTATATATATTTATTTAGAATTAATTGTTATTGATTCTGGATTTGAATTCAAATATCATGATATGAGATAAGGATATATTTATATATCCTATCTCAGATTTTATTTGACGAGCTCAGTGGATATTTTTAACTACCCAAAATACTCCTGACAAAAGCTATAAATAGAGGCTTCCCCCTATCAATTCAAATCACTCCAATAGTTGAGCTTTCCTACTCTCTCTCTCTCTCTTATTTCTTTCTTGCAAAAAGGTGCTCTACTGTGCACTTAAAAGTTTAGACTTTTATAGTCTAGCTTAAGCGTGAGCTAAGAAGATCCGACCCGGTACGTTTCTGATCCATTCTCTATTTATTCTAACACCAACACAAAGAAAGAAAGTAAATAAGGATAAAAAAAAAGATAAGGGTATTTAAGTGGGTCTCATCTTCATCTAATAATTTGAATTTTTTTAGTAATAATGTAATTAGTTTTCATTTATTGTTTTTCTTAAATTTATCAAGTTATATACATATGATATACTATCTTAAGTCTTTAATATAAGACCCAGTAGACTAATTTAAAGAGATTAAGAAAGCTAAATAAATTACTTAGTTATATTATATGTTACATGATCTCTTTAAAATATTTATGCACATCACTAGATTACAAATCAATTTATAAGTCAGACAAATTAATTTGAAGAAAAATGATACTTTTTTTAGTCATTTTATATGTAAATTTACTTTTTCATTGCTTATTCAAATAAATTTCAATTTAGCAAACTAACTTTTATTAAAAAAATCAATCTAAACATAAATCACATTATACTAACTGACTTTTATCTTAATTGACTTTTGTACAAGTTAGATGGAATAAAAGTCAGTTTTGTCACTGCTAATCCCAATACACCCTTAATAGTTTCTCATTAACTTGTTAATCCATACCTGTGAGCTTGTTAATTAGGAAACAGGGGCAACAATATAATTTTTTATTTAAAATATATTACTCTTAGCTCGCATAAAACTCCCATTCGTTTTGAGATTTCAAGTAATTTTAAATTAATAACATCAAAACGGTGTGGTTTTAGGTAAAATAATGCATAGTGCGGACAAAACTTTCTGTTCATACAAGCGGACTTGAAAACTTAAAACTACTATCTCCTATTTTTAATATAAGATCTCATTTAATTCTTATTTTTATTCTAAATATAAGATTCTAATCCATTTTGTATCTCTTATTTATTTATTTTTTTCAAGATGGTCCTCTTAATAAAGATAGTTCTATCCAATAAACTTGATTAGTAAGGATATTTTAAGAAAAATAATACCTATTTATTATAAATAGCTAATTTAATTTATTTTTTAATCTACTTATATTAATTAATTAGTTTTTATATTTATGATTGAAAATAATACCAAAAAAACAGGTAAGTACAAAAATCCATTTGGACTCTCGCTTTTCCGGGAAGGTCACAAAACTCAAACATCAAAACGATGTTTGAGTTTTGTGAACTCAAACCATACTGTTTTTTATGTTTGAGTTTTGTGACCTTCATACTGTTTTTGATGTTTGAGTTTTGTGAACTCAAACCATACTGTTTTTGATGTTTGAGTTTTGTGACCTTCATACTGTTTTTGATGTTTGAGTTTTGTGAACTCAAACCATAATGTTTGAGTTTTGTGACCTTACTGTTTTTGATGTTTGAGTTTTGTGACCTCAAACCATACTGTTTTTGATGTTTGAGTTTTGTGACCTTACTGTTTTTGATGTTTGAGTTTTGTGACCTTCCTTGCTTTTCCAAATAGCGCTGTATGGTTTTGTGGGTCTCTCGCCTACGCGCTTCCCTCTATATATATACATGTTCAGCGTATCTGTCTTTCCCATGTGGGTTTTCTTTCCTGCTCTTGCAACTCTTCTCTCTTCCTACCAACCATCTTCAGCATATCTGTCTTTCCTACTCTCTTCTTTATTTTTTTGCCCTCTACTCTGTCTTGCAATGATGGCTGACCACCAACAAATTGGAGGGGCCTCGCACAACATGCTCCTACCTCCATCTACTGTTAGCTCTCCCCAAAGGTTTAACCACACCTCATTAACATTATATCTATTGTTCCCATTATTTTGGTCTAATCAGCACTACCTAATCGTTATCTTACGCTGTTCCTTGTGAATTTCAGCAAAACAAATTTCATTTCTTGTTTCCACTATTTTCTTAGTTTCTTTCTATTATTCTTATCACTAATTTATATTGCTGATTCACTTTATTGATTACTTATTTTTTGCCGCTGCAGTTCAAACCGGGGACAAGAGGAATCTTTTGCACCGTTGCATGCCGTCATACTCTCTCTGATTACAACCGTAGGTGGTTACGTGCAGTTTGAATTTCAATCTAAGAATTTGTCCCTCTTTGATGAGCATGGAAAAATCATGAGAGCCGTTTTTATCATGCTATTCTTATATGTTATGGGTTTGATGGCAGAATTAAAACTTCAAAATCGATCTAATTACCCTCCTCTCATGAAACAATTTACTGCTCTGTTTGGGCTTCTTGTAGTCGTTCTACTTCTCTTTATCTTATCGCCCTTTCTGGGTTTGGCTACATCCCTCATATGGGTTTTATTGGCGGTGGGGCCGACAGTGAGATTATTTGGAAAAATTATTCAACGGCTTCGTAGCATTCCACATATTTGTACCAATCAGACAGCAACAAGTAACTTTGACATGGAAGAAAGTGTGTCTACTGGGAATCAAGAGATAGCTTAACTGTCTGAAGCTTCTTTTGGCCAAAAGCAAAACCTGTGTATGAATTTTTTATTTTTCTTAGATAAAAGTTGCATGTTTGAATTAAATGGGCTAGTGAGACGGCCAGCAATGGTACTAGGAAAAGTTGTGATTTTTTCTTTTCCACGTCTCCACACTTGTAAGTGGATGGCATAAATTCCTCAAGAATATTGTATCGTCCAGAGTGTAGGATAATGGCAATATGCGTCTCGCTTTGTCAAGTTTCAGAAGCATGGATGTATCAACTCTACTACCAGTTTGTGTTTTAGTAAACCTATTTTGCTAGACCTAAGAGCAATAAAAAAAAACGTGGAAAATCGGGAGATGATTAGATTTGTTTTCTTCAACCTTTCAATCCATTAAAAATTACAATAAACAAAAAAAGAAGCAACGCTGTCAAAGGTCTTCTTACCTATTTTTTTTTCATTGTTTTACCTAATTTTCAATTAACTCCTTATAATTTTTTAATTATTGCGTCTTTTCTCAGTTATAGACATTAATTCATATGCTTCCAATCTGTTAATTATGGTTCATGTTATGATAATTACTTAGCATTTAAGTTAACAGCAAAATACAAAATAAAAATAAGATTTTAAAAAAGATAAAATAAAAAAAAAATTACCGTCCTCATAATTCTTTCCTTGCATCTATACATATAATATGTAATACGATTGATTTTGATTTATTTATATTCATATGGCTTGTGGCAAAATTAATTCATAGTCAATTCTCTTGCAAAATAATAGATTTGAGTATAAAGATCAATACCTATAATTGATAAAAGGGGAAAGTAGCTTGTCGTTGTCAGGAGTTTAGGTGTGAAACTTGGTCTTACTTGATTCCTCCATTCTATAAGTGGTCACCGATGGGGGCCACTTATATTTTATCTGTTTCGCAACTTGAGTCACCATCCCCAATGTGCCCCATCGGTGACCAAACTCTCGAGTCTCGACTCCTGCTCTCCTCTGCCCTCTCCGCGTTGCTACCCCACCACCATCTTCTGTAAATCCTAGACCTGTACGATGCGCACACAAGTACAACAAATATACTACTTCCGGTTTTAATTATAAGACCCAGTTGACTAATTTAAGGATATTAAGAAAATAAGTTAAGTTAGTTATTTGTAATAAATATGTATTGTCTTTCCTAAAATATCTTTATTAATCAACTATATTAGTTAGGACTACAATTATTAGAAGGAATATAAGAGATAAAGTGGATTGGGATTTTATATTTAGGACCAAAATAAAAGTCAAACAAGGTCTTATATTAAGGACCGGAGGTAGTATCTAATTATTTACTTCTTCCGATGATTCCCTTCCTCAAGCCTTCTTAGACATTCATACAACCCGGACGAACCTCCGTTGCAACATCAAAGCACCTAAACATCAGTAACACAATCAATGACAACCTAGCCAGACGTAACTCCAAACGACCCGTCTCGTGCTCGGCGCAAAAGTCTAAAACCGAGTGAGTGCCCGGAACAAGCGCGGATCTGTTGTACCATTATTTTCATCATTCCTAAAAGCATAACATGTTTGTTTATAGCCTCGACTAAGTGCACGATACAAGGGTCTCAGTTAGAGCCGGGAATTAGGGCCGGCCCTTCAGGGCTGGCGGGCTTAAAAGGACCGGCCCTCCAGGGCTGAAATTTTAAAAATACCCCAATTTACTAGGCCCGGCCCTTAAGCTACAGGGCCAGGGCCGGCCCGCGGGCTTTTGACCCGTTTAAGAAAAAAATACTATTTTTTTTATATTTATCAAATTTTTTATAAAAATATAAAAATAAACCAATGAAATTATTAATAAAAGACATAAATATGAATAAAATTAAGTCACAAATATAAAATATCATCATATATAAATATTCATCAACATCTAAGAACATCTAAAACATTCATTAACAAGATAACAACATCTAAAAGTTTTATCTATAATGCAATTGTGCAATAAATAAACACTATTATTAATCTTTTGAAACTTCATCATCACTATAATTAATTACTTTTCTTCGTAAGTATACTTTTCTTTCGTAACAAAAATATCAAGTTTTTCTTCTTTATAAGAATTTTATTTTTGAATTTTGCAATCTAACTATTATTTTACTTTAATGTGAGAAACATTGTTGTTGAAACTCATGAATTTCTAATTCAAATTATAGCATCATAAGTTATATAAGTATAAAAATATTCTATTATCAAATATATATATATAGTTTAAAAATATTAACGCATATAATATAAATCAAATCATTATTAAAATCCAAATTAACCTATTTTTTAAAAATTTAATTGGATAAATTATTGTCTAAAACTAAATTTAATTTTAAAATGATAATAATAACTAAATATGTGAAATATTATTAATAATGTAAAAAATTAATAACATTAATATTATATAAAAAAATTATAAAAAGGTTTAAAAGGGCCGGCCTGCGGCACTCCAAGGCTGGCTCTTTTAAGCCCTTGGCCCTCCAAGGCTTATTTCTCATTTTAAGAGAAAAATATCAAACCTGACCCTCATAATTTTAGGACCTAAATGGGCTCGGCCTGATGGGCTCGGCCTGTTTTCTTGGCTCTAGTCTCAGTGGTTCTTTGAATTTTTTTTTTTTGGGAGGGGGAGGGGGGAGCCATTATCGAGGATTAGAAATAATGAAACACCCATCACCCGTTATACATGTTTCATCAAAACTATGCTTCCTGCTTTAGTCCCCCAAATGCAGTCCTGACAATCCATGGCTCACAACACCTGGACTGGACTATTTAACAGGAAACTAAAGGCCATGAAAAAAATGCTTAAAAAAGAAAACGAATTCTTTTACTTATGCTAAATTATTAATAAAAAAATTGCCAGAAGTTAACACTACTACGAGATCTGAGAACTACTCATAATCTCACGACGTCTGCACCGTAAAAGGTGTTGAAAAATAGTGTAATGCTGATGCCAAATCCCAGCAACAACATAATAGAGCCAAGTTAGAGATCACCATGAAGCCGTAATAGTGTTGATGAGCGAAGCTGATTGTAAGCATGCCTGTTGCTGTAAACCAAACGCAAACTAAAGCCATACAAATGAAAAACGGAGAAAGCAGATGGAAAGATGAGCAGCCTAGGAGCATTCTTGATTACCACAGCACTACTTATTCTGTGGCAACCATGGTATCTGCGGCTCATCCTTCTACAATGCGAGCCTTTTTGGCAGAAAGCTCGCAAAACCAGAGAGGACGTAGGAGTCAAAACTTGCAAAACCCAGGTGGAGGTGTTAACTTCAAATGCAGGGCGAGTCCTCCTACGATTAACATGCCCTATTCGCAGGGCTATCAGCAAAGAGCATAAGGAGGGCCTTGATTATAGAAACATCTGACGAAACACAAAAGGAAATGGTAAAGGTCTTTCTCCTCTTGGCGCTTGTAAGATTAGTGTTACTTGAACGCTTCATTTTCCTCACATCATTCCCACGGTTCGACACCTCAAATATATTAGCAGGGGAGGAGTTGGACCGTTGAGCAGTAAATTTGGCAGCCGGCTCTTGCTCCAATGAACTGGATTGGTCTAAGGGATAATCGTGAGCTTCAAGAGACATTGACCAGAAGAAGAGTCACGTGCCTCGTCTGAAACATGAGAATGGACTGGACAAAACCTGGACAAAAATCATTGGTCCTCACGACAGCCCATATATGAAGTCCAAATGAAGAATACACTTCATAATTGGACTGGGGCCACGTTACATTTTGAAGTATTTCCGCCTTCCATTTCGCATCTCTCACATCTTTAAAATAAACAAGTTTTATTTTAGGATTTTGAAAGTATTTTAATTATAATAAAACTTAAATATTTAATTCTTGTACTTTACATTCTAGGTTGAATTTTTAATATTATTGAAACGAGTAAAAGTTATTTATTTAAAGGTTGTAATTCTAAGCATTTTATTAAGAAATTTTAAATAAATTTATTTTGTCGTTTTTATTATTTGTTAACCACTTACTTAACAGTGTTAGTTAATTAGGTGCTAGAAAGTTTTTTTTATCTCACTTTTAGAACTAAAAGGCCGACATGAAACCTGATAAATATTAAATAACCATATTATGAATAATAATTTAAAAATGAACCTGGATGAAACGCACATGAATTTTCATGAGAAGGGTGATGTAAATAGCATATTCTTACTTGAATAATACGATTTCCGGTTTTTAATATAAAATTTTATTTATTTTTATTTTGGTTTTAAATATAAGACGTCAATCTATTTTATTTCTCATATTTATTTTTTTAAAAAGATAGTCCTTCTAATAAAAGTAGTTTTAACCAATAAACTTGATTATCAATGATATTTTACTAAAAACAATACCTATTCATTACAAATAACTAACTTAACTTATTTCTTTAATTTACTCAAATTAGTCAACTAGTTCTTATATTTAGAAACTTATTTTCTTAATCTACTCAAATTAGTTAACTAGCTTTTATATTTAAAACTAGAGGTAGTAAAACAATTGAAATATAGTGCATATGATTTATCAATCTGATACTTAATATAAATTATTTGTAACATATTATTACATATTAAGGGATGTACTCCTTCCATCCTTTTTTATAAGCAACAACTACTATCTTTCTCTTGTCTATAAATATAAGCAACATTTGCAATTTGCAAGTTGTCTTAAATTTTTGAAGCGAATTCCCTATTTTGCCCTCATTAATTACTTAATATATTTATTATTTTATTTCCCAAACTATCATCTCTCCATCACACATTCTCTCTTTCATAATTCTCTTTATTATAATAATTTTCTTATTCTCTTTTTTACACTCTCTCAATAAGGGCATTTTAGAGAAAGAACTTCAAATTTCTACACATTTATTGTCTTTAACTAATTTTAACTAACATTTTGATTTATGTGATGAGCTCTAAAGTTGCTTATAAAAGAGACGAATGGAGTATTAAATTAACAAAAAATTTTAATTTTACTCTTATTAAAAAATTTTCTCTATTTATAATACAAATCATTTTCATATTCATCCGTTGCTTTTCTTTTTCCAATTAAACTTAAATGAGAGTAAAATTTAAAAATAAGCACAAAATTTTTTTCATGGGATCGGAGTAGTAAATGTGAATCTGGAAATATGTGAGTGAGATTGAGATATGGTGACCACAGGATTAGGGGACACGCAGCCAAAGAGTGATTAGAGGACGGCACCAAGTCGATTTGACCCCCCCCCCCCCGGGGGGTTTCTCACGACTACTCCCCCGTCACTTTCTCTCTTTTTGGTTTTTTTGCCCCAATATTTGGAATTTATTCAGACTCATCACTAATTTGGATCCAGTGGGATAAAACTCCACGAGCTCTCCCAACAAATATTCAACACAGCTGGTACACAATTACATATTGTTCTTATTAGTTGAGTTATGTGCTATTAATATGTAGAGATGATACGTGGATATGAGCTAGTAAAATCCATTTATAGATAGGTAGTTCCTGGGGCTATTTTAAGCATACTAAGCTCCTGAGTTTTCAAGTCCTTGCAACCCTTAATCAATCATATGTGACTTGAACGAAGGTCTTTTTTTTTTCCTTTACTTTATTTTTATTTTTCAAGAGATTTTCCCGACAGAAAATTACTTTTTGTAAAACCGAAATGTCCTTCTGAACAGTGACATGGATGCGAAGCCATGTCATATAAGCATCTGCCCAAGGGGAGCTGTTATTATTATTGCTTATTGATGATTAATATTGATATAAAGTGCTACTTGGTGGAGTTAGAAAATATCCCGAATTTCATTTAAATTTCATATATGGGGTTTAATTTTCAATGAGACTTAAGAGATTCTGAAATTTGAGTTGAATTTTTTTTTTTTCCCAAAATGAAATTATGTTGGGAAGAAAGTTGACAAAAACAACCCTAACTATTGAAACGAAAAACAAGTCTGAATGAAAATTATTCTATATAAAACTTTATAAGTCCAAATTTACATGGTAACAGTTTCTAATACAAGATGAAACAAGTGTTCACAAGTTCATTTATAATTGCACACACGTATTTTAACAACTAATATAGCAAAATAAACAAGTGTGAGTGCATGATAATTTACAAAGTCCAAATTTCATTGTAATTTTCCTTATATATTCATGATAACAATTATATATATATGCTAATTTGTGATACAATGTGAAAAAAAGAGTCTTATATAACAAGAATATGGATGCATTAGCTTATGAATATACGTGTGTGTGTGTATGCTCCGTTTATTTGAAATTATTTTATTAAAGTTTGACTTGAACATGTTTCTGATTTTATTAACATGACATGATGCCTCTCTATTTAAGCAAGACACAAAATGCAGAAGAACACAAGATGCTGCTGGATTGTTGAAACTGGATATTGGAAGCCGTTGTTTCAGCTGAGGGAAGGGAAATGGACTGCAAGGCGACACACACACGCGCCTTATTGGTCACCATTAAAGGAAACGCTCCACAAGTGTTAATTCGCATCTACGCGTACGTGTGCTCTCTGTTGCTGCTATAAAAGGAGCCGGCGCAAACCAGTTTCTCGCATCGACGCTCCAAAAAATTCGGATTCAAAGGAAGTAAGAGCTGATTTGAGATTGAAGGGAACAAGAGCTAAGTCGAGACTCAAGAGTAACTGGGCTTCGCTCAAGGGTTTTTGGTCTTGGCCAGTCAGAAGAAGAGCCGAGTCGAGTGCTTTATAGTTCTGCCTAATAAGATGTCTCTTTCTTTTCCGTCGTCCTCAGTGAACATTCAAATTGGAGAGGTCACAGGCTCACAGCCCAGCTTGCGTCCTGCTCCATCTCCTTTTATCCCTTCGCTAAGGTTTTACCAAGACTGATTAACTTTAGAAAGTGTTCCCATTATTTTGGTTGAATCAACATTTTTTGATCATTATCTTCGACATTTCTCACTTTCTTATTCATTTTTCCATTCTTAGTTCCCGCATTTCGCCTTTTTATTATTGTTATTGATGCTACAATATTAGAATCCTTATCCGCTTCTGTTTCTTGCTTTTCCAGCATGAACCAGGGACAGCCAGAGCTCCTTTCACCAATGCATACGTTCATAATTTCTCTGATTACTGCAGCAGGTGGGCATGTTCTATCTCAATATAAATTCAACCCATTAGCCCTATTTGATGGGCATCGGAACATCATGAGAGCCGTTTTTGTGATATTGTTCCTACATGCTATGGGTTTGATGGCAGAATTTAAACTTCAAAATCGAATTAATTACCTTCCTATCATCAAACTTTTCACTCCGATAGTTGGGCTTCTGGTTGTTGTGCTGTTTCTCTTTATCTTATGCCTCCCCTTGGGTATAGCTGCATCAATTATATGGGCTTTATTGATGGTGGAGCCTACCATCAAATTGTTCCATGGAACTGTTCAATGTTTTGGTGGCGTGATCATACAATTTCATGGCTTGATTATGCATTTCTGCGGCATGCTTCTACCTTTCGGAATCAGGCTGCAATAAGTAACTTTGACATTGAAGAAAGTGGCTCTCATGAGATTCAAGCAAATGGCTTTCATGTCTGAAGTTTCTTTTGGCCGAAGCTTGCCTATCGGTAATAGTAAGTGGGATGAAGAAGTTAGTTAGGGTAGTTAAGAATAATGACCGTTACTTGCTAATGCCTATAAATAAATGTAAACCCCTATATTGTAAATCAGATTATAATGTGAATGATATGTCGTATTCCATTCTAGTTTCTCTCGACCTTTCTTTGTTCTCTCTCTCTGCCCTCTTAATCTCTCAGTCTCTCTTCTATTTCCCCTCTCTTTCTCCTTTCTCTCTCATGTCCTAATTATATTTTCCCAACACTCTCCTCAAATTCAAGGAAACGTCTTTCCTGTTGATACTAGTCTTGTGTTAGTTTATAGTAGAAGGAAGAAACCTAGGCTAGAATCACACTCTGCTGACAAAGAAATTATTCGCATCGGTTAGCTTCCTCTGCTGTGCTTCTGTCAATATATTAGGCTTGTTCAAATGTGTTGTCTCTTAATATCAGTTGTGTTGTCCCTCCTATATATGTATGCATGTAGTCATGAAAGATAAGAAGATTGAAGTTTAACATTCCAAGAGATTCTCCTGACTATTGGTTAATTTATAAAGTGAGATGCTTTATAAATTAATTGGATTCCCTGTGAATTTTACACTCTTACATCCTGGGTTCTAGCACCTTTCTGAAGTAAAATGATCTCTATCTAAGCTTGGGTTGACGTTCTACTCCCACGCTTCTTTCCATAGACGTTTAGTTAATTGCAGTTTCTCAACAGGAAAAAAAAAATCTTGTTCTTTCTTATATAAACACATAAGCACACTAATTATAAGGATGCCGTTGATAGGATGTACAGCACTAGTGTAGAAATTATGTAAGATCCATTTTTCCTTCATCAGTTTTTAGCTTTCCTTATTTATTCTTTTCCCTGTCCCATGAGAGCTATCTGAGGGCTTCTTGCCATTGTTTCCAAGTTCTGCCATGATGATAATTTTATGACAGAATTATCTTATATTTCTTCAAGATCTAAAAATTTCATGGCTTAAGAACTCCATGAATTAAGCGGCCTGAAATAATAGCAGAAAAATGGGGCGGGGGGAAGGGGGGACGCGAACGGCGGGGGGATAACTTCAACTAAATTTAGTGGATAATCAAACTGCATGCTATACTATGTGTTGAAGAACCACGAATGTTCTATGGTACTTTTTATGCTTGATAGAATCTACCTCAAGTGAGAAAACATATTTACCCCTGTAATTGAAAATTTTCAAGCCATTCTCTCTATTCTATTTTGTCTCCTTTTAATTGTCGATTAAATTTGCATGTATTTTTAATGTAATAGAATTTATTTCATAATTAAATTTGCTATTATTCTTTATACAATGTACGTTGTATAATGTTCTGTTTTTTATATTTGATAGGTTATTTACTCAAAGGATGAAACAAAATTGAACTGAAACGTGTATCCTCATCGATGGTAAACTTGTGGATTCTTGTAAAGCACTATGTTTAGGTAAAAGAACCTAAGGATGAGAGAATAGAAAATTATGTCAAGAGAATACGTTTGCAACATAGTTTCATTCGTTTCTTTTAGTTTTATGCCAAAAAAAATCATAAACCATTTTCCCCCTTTTATTGTCAAGGATAATGACTTGGTTGTTGATAGAGTATAATGGCATCGTACGATCCATGCGACTGACTCCATCTAGTACGGTAAGGCTTGTTGTTGTTGCTGTATTGTCAAGGATAATGACTTGATTTGGTTGCAATAAATAAGTTATTGGAGAAGGAATTATTTTGGAGAGTGAGAAATGGGAGTGAAGTTAAAGAAGTGCGGAGTGATAGACAGATTCTTGGCCTTCTGAATGAGAGGTTGTGCTGTGATGAGTTGAATGATGATGATAAAAACAAGAACTTCTACTGAAAAGAAAAGGAAGATTTTGCAGACAAACATTTCTCCTCCAGGAAAGAAAGATGAAGTTAAAGTAGTGTGGAGTGATAGATAGATTCCTAGCCTTCTGAACGAGAGATTGTGCTATGATGAGTTGAATGATGATGATAAAAACAAGAATTTCTACTGAAGAGAAAAGGAAGATTTTGCAGACAAACATTTCTTCTCTAAGAAAGAAACATGAATCAATATGGGTGAATTGCAGAGATGGGAAATACAACATTGAAACTAGTTATCAGGTTGCTAAGGAGGAGCAAAGGGCAATGTGGCGTCAAGTCTAAGTAGTTTTCTGTCTGGTTTCTAAGCAACTCTGGAATTGTATGTGGAAATTGCATGTCCCCCCAAAAATCAAGCACTATTTGTGGCATATACAGAATGATGCCTTAGCTACAAAAGCAGCCTAACACAAGGAAATGTGCCCCTTGTGATCTTTGTCCAATTTGTGGTGAGTAAGCTGAGACAAGTGAGCATCTGATTCTGCTCTGTCTTTGGGTGTGTAGGTGCAGGTTTGAATGTTCATTGTCTTTGAGACTTAATAGATCACAGATTTCTAGCATTAGGAAGTGGTCTGAAGAGCTAATGCTAGGCAATAAAAAGCTTAATGAAGCTCTGGTTGCTTTATTGTGTTAGGGAATTTGGGAGGCAGGATGTGATTTGGATTTCCAATGAGGTAAGAGTTAATGTTGATCGTGTAGTGACTGTGGCTTCTACTCTAGTTAGAGAAGTTTGGTGTGCAAAAGCAGGTCTGAGTAGTAGGATAAATGTTAGAGGAGAAACAAGGATTGAAAGGAAAACACAATGGGAGGTACTAGCTGAAGTCATTGTGAAAATCAATGTTGATGGTGCTTTTCTAGAGCAGAATGGCTGTGCTGATATAGGCCTAGTGTGTAGAGACAGTATATGTGTTTTTTTGTTTGGGGGTGTTATGGGAGGAGACTTTGTGCTCAAACTGCCTAAGAAGTAGAATGCTTGGCAGTAATGATTTGAAAGCCAGACCGAACAGTCGAAGCGGTTTGACTGTCAACCGACATGTTTGGCGGCTTGTTTTATATGGATGGACCGTCTGTGTAGTTAGGCCGTTTTGAGCCTATTAGAATCAGTGTTTGAGCTAAAAACTGGAGTTTAACCAGAGACTAGAATGAGTTTAATAAAACCAGATGGTTGGATAAATGAGAGAGGTTGAAGAAGGGGATGAAGAGAAAAAAGTTGAGAGAAGGTGAGAAAGACCCATTCAAGAAATAGGAAAAAATAGAGAGTACCTTACCACTAATAACTAATTAGATCTACCTTTAATCACAAACCCAAATCCATCTTTTAAAGCTCTAGTGGAGAAACCATGCGAGGCGGCTTCAAGAACGTAAAGTTGAAGACGGCCATCTGAAATGCAAAAGGAGAAGAGAGCAAGTAGAGTTACCTTTTTGGCAGAGTTTCATTCTCTCACCATGTGTCCCTTTTAATTTGATTATAAAATTGAGTAAGGGAGGAGGCGAAAAGAGATAAATTTCACTACAGCATTGTGTTGTCAAATTGTCAAAACAAAGTTTATAAAAAGAATTTACTATCATTAAATATTATTGAACGTTGATAAATATTTTACATTATCTTTTGCCTCCCTAATAGTTAGGTTTGTATTTAATTTTATTTTTTTGATAACATATTTTATTTTATTTTTTATTAAACATTTTATAACATTAATTTATTGCTTAATATCTTGATAATTTGACACGTTTTGGTATTTTTGACACTTTAAGTTTATATTTCTAGCCATATATTATTATATATATAATTTTTTTATTTAATTATTATATTACTAGTTCAACTGAATGGTCCAACTGGTCCAATCATTTACACTATGACCCACTAACTTTTTTGGTTTGACTTCTAGTTCAGATTTTAAAACATTACTTGACAGTAAAGGAAGCTGTGTTGATTTGCAATAAATTCAAGGGCGATCAAATTTGCATCGAGACTTATTTGCTTTTCAAGTATGATAGTTATAAAGTGAAGATGAATCAACAGAAAAACAGCAGTTAATTTAAACCCCCATCAACAAAGCTACAAAGTTTGTAAAAAAGAGTTGAGAATATACAAGTGAAAATAACCAGATGATTTTAAAAGATTGACCTATGTTCAACACCATAACTAGAAACTGAAAAATTATACTCTATCCATGTATGCACATATGCCTGTTACGAAAGAATTAGCATATATCAAGAACATAACTTCCAATGTAAATTAGCTCCTACTTGGATTTAACTATCCCCCTTTTTAAAGGCAAAACAAAAACCATGGCTTGACCATTGAGGAATATCAAGTCTTCCTTTGTTGACAAAGAACAATAATGATATGCAACTAATGAGTGTTGGTCGAAGTAGCAAGTGGCTTTGCATTTTATAAGGAGGAGAATATAAATTCAAATCTGTACTTCCATTAGAAAAGTGATTGAGTACCTCAAGATGTCACGACAAAAGGTATGAAGTTTTCATCAAAATCCTTGAAGGCACACTCTTACTCCTCAAACTCCAATTAGTCAATAGGTTAGGTACCTAGCCCATGTTAGAAGGCTAAGGTCCACAAAAGATACTAGGTCGTGGGTTTCCTCTTACACACAGGGAATGATACTGTTGCCACTTGGATAAAGAATGGTAGATGGAATCTAATAGCCTTTCAAGATGTTGTGCCTCAAGATATTATTAGGAAGATAGGATCTATTTCTTTGAACTATCTCACTCATACAGACAGGTTGGTATGGCCCCATGCTCACAATGGGAGCTTTACTGTGAAGCCTGGATATAAACATGCTATGACTAGTAAAACTCACACAGTAATCAATCAAACACATCCTGTGTTGTGCCCAAATAGTTCTGACACCGCCTATGGAAGATTCATGCGTTATCTAAGATATTACAGTTCATGTGGTGATGTTGCTCTAGTGTAGTCCCTACCAAGGAAAAACTCTTTCAATGCCATTGTTCCACAAACCCATTGTGCCCAGTATGCTTGGCTGAACCTAAAACTCTAAAGCACCTCTTCTTCTGCCTTTGGGTACATTGTGTCTGATTTGGAAGCTGTATCTCCCTGAGGATTGATTGATCGGCAATAGCTTTGTTTGAGGATTGGTCTTCTAATTTAATGCTACACCAAGAAGATACACAAGAGTGATCTCTCTTTGATCGTCTAGTCAGTATGGCATATATTAAAGGCACACAATGAGGTCCCAAACCCACAATTGGTGCTAAGGCAAGTTTGGGTGGGTGCTTTAGAGCATTGGGTAGCTCTTAATCAATCTACTCGAAGTTAGGAAGCTATAACTCAACCCAAAGCTCAGAGATAGGTGGCGTTATCGGTGTATAAGCCCAATGGGCCTTAATTGAGTCTAACTGTCACTAGTTGTTAAGTTGTCATTAGCTGGCAATTTGTTAATCTGTAACCAAGCTTAGTTGGAGCTCACGTGCTCTATATAAGCAACACTTGTACATCTCCGAGTTAAGTTGATGAATAATACAAAGAAGCTTTCATCATCTTCTTATCCTTGTCTTACTCGTATATGGTATCAGAGCCTCTATAACCAAGTTTAGTTAGAGTTCACATGCTCTTTATGAGCAACACTTGTACATCTCTGAGTTAAGTTGATGAATAATACAGAGAAGTTTTCATCATCTTCTTATCCTTGTCTCACTAGTAGCGGCACCACCAAGCTGGGTGGGCTAAAATCAATTGTGATGGCTCCTTTTATTTGCAAGAGGACTTGGCAGCTATTGGGCTAGTGTATCGCAAGTCACCACCACACTAGTCGTTTCTTATAGGGGTATATGGGGAAGGAGTAAAAGCACACTCAACATCCATCTCAGAATTAATCGCATTAAGGAAAGCTGTCTTAATCTATGACGAGCTTGACTCCCACAAGTTATAATAAAAACAAATAATGTTTGATATTTTTTTTTTGCACACAGTTAGTATTTCTAGTTTCCTATCGTTTTTAATTTTTTGAACTTCTGCCGTTATTTTGCTGTCATTGTTGTTTTGGCATTTTCTTTGTACATGTTATTCTTGTGGCAGCATAATGAATTATCATTCATGGTTAAAAAAAAAAGTACAATAATAAAAGAAAAACAGAAACTAGAATTGAAAATAACCATAAAAGAAATGGACACGTCTTTTACCAAGATAAGCATGTGATTCTACTTTTATATATAGATAATATAGATTATAATAGTCTTGTAAACTTACTTTCAAATTTGTATGAAATAATGATAATAATTTAAAGTTTTCTATAATTAAAATTTATTTGAAGAATCACAATAATTATTTATTACTGTTATTCTTTAAATTGAAATTTAATTTTTCTTAGTATTATAAAACGTTTTGAATTTGTAAAGTACTCGTCATGTTGAGAAAGACTAACGACGAATATAAATATATATGGAACACTTAACCTTTTAAAATCAATTAATATTTAACTTCTGAAACAACCATTATTTAATAAAAATTTCAAATAAAATTTACATTTTAAATCTCACATCTGAACTGCAAAAATGGGCCATAAAATTGGGCCTAAAACTATGACGACCCAAATCTTTAGCAATCACAAGTCCACAATTTGGAGGCTTCTATTTGCTAATCATATGTAATAATTTTTGGACTGGATTATGAAACTTGACAGGGTTCAATTCCAATACATAACAATGAAATTGGGTCTTGTAGTGGACTTAAACACTATCCATTGTTTGATTTCATGAATTTATACCTATATGTAAATACAAAAGTAGAGTTGAGAGTTGGGAATATAGATCAGCTGGTCACAACTTGGTCACAACCTGCAAATTATACGGTATGAGTTAAAGTAACAACACCTTGGTAGGTTAGCAAAATACCAATCCTAACCCACCTTGGTAGGTTGGTGGGTTGGCTTTTAATTTAATTTTTTAAATTAATAAATAATAATCCAAAATTTCAAAAGCAATCATGGGCCAACATCATGTTTAAGCACACTCAAAAGGGTAAGTACAAATTAAAAACAATACATTGCAAACATTTTACATAACTAACATTGACATCAACTTATCAAATTATCATTTTTAAAGCATAAAAATATCTTAGTCTTAATTAAAGGGTGAATAGCCACAAATATTATATGCTTGATCATATATGGCTGTACACCCTTTTAATTTAATAAGAATGTTATGTTATGATACTTTCCAAACTTAGTCAATTACTTGGACTATCAATTTTATAAACCATAGAGTTAATAAACCGCAACTCAAACTCCCTGAATATTCAATTCTTTCAAATTACAAGACAAATTTATATACTACCTCCAGTCTTTAATATAAAAGTTATATTAACATTTAATTTGATCTTAAATATAAGATATTAATCCACTCTATCTTCCATATCTATCTATTTTTTCAAAGTAATTATGTAGTAGTTGCACGCATTAAATGTTTCATCAAATAGCAGTTATAGTTAATATACATGATTAGCAAAGGTATTCTAGAAAAGACAATACCTATTTATTACAAATAAATAACTTAACTAATTTTTTTAATCTCTCCAAATTAGTCAACTAGGTATTATATAAGGATCGGAGCTAGTATAATTTAATTCCTTGAAAGCTTTAACATTCAGTTTTTTGTCTAGAACCTATGGGGTTTTTTTTCTCGAAATAAATGCATGCTTGAAGGCAAGTGGAAAAATGAGTAGCACTTCCTCATTCTAATTCTAATTCCGTTTTCCCTTGGTTTTGTTAAGCAATTCAAATTCCAAATTAACAAAATGAAAACAATATAAACTTAACTAATCGTTGTAATTGATAGGATTTTCTTCACCTTCTCTTTTCCTAATTATTAATTAGCCCGCCACGCAGACACATAAAAGTAATGCACACGTACAAACCCTATCAAAGTGAAAAAATGTAAAGAAATATTTGTATATATACC
Organism: Neltuma alba; assembly: GCF_004799145.2. Lineage (NCBI taxonomy): Eukaryota > Viridiplantae > Streptophyta > Magnoliopsida > Fabales > Fabaceae > Neltuma > Neltuma alba. The sequence continues at coordinate 112,402 of NW_021635079.1, read as the reverse complement.
AAAGAAATTATGAAGAAACTAAAATGAACCCTATAGCAGTATTTGGAACTAAAAATGCCAGCACTAGTATGGTAAACAAACCCACTTTTCACCATTCTCATTTGAGACTTGAAACAAAGGAATGATGCAATCATATTTGCAGGAACACATTTCTACTAACAGAAACTAGACAATCCAGAATGTGAACTAGAGTAAATGATTTCTGCAGATTGTATTAAAGAAGGATCCGATTGTCTTATATATGCACCTTCTATCAATTACATTATTTACATATATTCTAGCAATGCCCCTCGAGATAGGGCACATAAATCATATGCATCAAGCATGTTACATATGCATCAAATCTAAGGACCCTTGAGAGACTTGGTAAAGATATCTACCAACTGATCGTTTAGTTGACAAACTTCGCAACAAGAAACCAGACTTAATTAGAATTTGCAAATTACTTAACATAGAAACATAGATGTTGCATTCAACTATCTCTTCTAAATGGGAATTTACAAACCACTCAACATGGAATAAATCTCTTTAACTGCAGGGTCTGAATTGTCTTGTGCAGAGAACTGATGAATGACTCTCTCCAATTCAATCCAACTATAGCCTAGTATTTTCTTTAGGTTTCTCTCTTTCATTACTGTTCTGACCATTTTCACATTGTCCCACATGCCCACAGTAGCATAAACATTAGATAGGAGCATGTAGGAGCTTGGACTGAAAGAGTTTAACTCGATCAATTGCTCAGCAACTGGCTTTCCTACTGAGTAGTTCTCATGGATTTGACATGCACTAAGCAAAGTCCTCTAAATCACATCATTTGGTTTGATAGGCATTGCCTCGATGAGTTTTTTGGCAGCTTCAACATGCTCGGCTCGACAAAAGATGTCTACCATGCAACCATAGTGTTGCACCTTAGGTTCAACCTTATATGCTCTTTGCATGAGCTCAAAACATATCAATCCCTCCTCTAATAAGCTGACATGCCCACAAGCACTCAACGCTCCAATGAATGTGATATCGTCCAGTTTAACAGAATCCTTTACCATCTAGAAGAGAAAATTGACAGTCGTTTCACCCATACCATGAATAGCCAAGCCACCAATCACAGCATTCCAATGATCAACACTTTTCATATCAATATTCTCAAATACTGAGATAGCATTCTCTATGCTACCACACTTAGAATACATGTTGATTAAAACAACACCAAGTTTACCACTTAAGTGTTTACTATTGTTATTCTCTAAATATTAGTGTATGACGGCTCCAACTTCAGCATGTCCTAATTGGGTGATGGCTGTAAGAACAGTTAACAATGTGGTATCATCTGGTTGTATATGTGCTTTTATTCTCATATCATGAAATAGCTTTAGAGCTTCAACACAATATCCATTCTGAACATAGCCAGCCATCATGGTATTGCAAGAAATAGTGTTTCTCTCAGGCATTTCATCAAACAATCTCCTTGCAACAAGAACATTACCTAATTTCACATAACCATCAATCATAGTAGTCTAAGTGATCAAATCTCTTTTAGGTATCTTGTTAAACAATATATGAGCATCTTCTATATTTCCAAGCTTTACACATCCATCAATCATTGTGTTCCACGAAACCAAGTCTCTCTCAGGCATTTCAAGAAACAGATTCCAGGCACAATTCAATCCATCTTTGGATCTCACATATCCTCTAATCATTGAGTTCCAAGTAATCAGATTATGCTCCTTCAGAGGCATATTGTTAAACAATTCACAAGCTTTTCCAACCATCCCATATTTGACATACCCATCAATCATTGAGTTATATGAGATAGAATCATGACAAGATATTCTGTCAAATGATCGATGAGCATATTGAACGCACCCAAATCTCAGAAAACAACTAATCAAGCAATTTTTCAAATATGTATCATACCCAATTTGCAATTAACACAATAATCCATGAATCTACATTCCTCCTTTCATCAAACCCACTCAAGAGTAGGCTTTCAAAGCCAGAGAAAATGAGAACTTATCCAAACAAACCCCCAGCTCAAGCATCAAACAGAGTATTACTAGAGCTACTCCTGGGGAACAACCATGAGAGTAGGACCTGAGTGTGGCATTCCAGAGAAAAGGGTTCTCCTGTTCTTGAGGATTACGATGAGCATGATGCTTGAAGAAGATGTGGTGAGCAAACTCAATAAGAGGCTCATAGGGTGAAGAAACAAAAGTGAGGATGAGTTTAGTAGTGAGAGACGAGTTGTTGATTAGCCCTATTGTGATCATTCTTGGGTGCATCTGATTCACATCATCTGTGGTTTTGCATTTCTGAAACAAGACAAGAGTTGGGGTGATTGAACTCCATGGCTAGTATGAATTGACACATACAACCATCAATAAATCAAAATTTGAAGAGCTAAGTCAGTTGCGTTATCGGGAAGATCATTTAACTTAGAACTTCTTTTAATGGCTCAAAGTGGTAAATAGAAAATATCAGATTAGAGCTACTTTATCTCTCGAAAATGACTGACTTCAAAACCGCATCTGAACATAAAATTAAGCTGCAAAATCGAGCTTCTAATTCTTATTGTGAGATTCCAAACCTTGAGCTCCAAATTTAAGCCCTGGAACGTATAATAAACCCCATATTATAAATCCTCCTGTAATGAAGTAAAACCAAGTACATGCTCTTTTCCTAATCTCAATCGTCAAATTTCCTCAAGGATTTAGCTAAGTATAAAGCATCACTGCATATTTTCCACATTGAAGTAACTTTATACAAGCAAAAAAAAAGTTAACATTTTCCATTAAAAAAATAATTGACGGGCTCATTTTCGTATATTCTCATATATGGTATTTCAGGAGATGAAGGATAAGTAGGGAAAAAATTATCAGCTAGTTTATAGAATTTCAAATTGAGGCCTGTATTGTATAAGAAACATGAGTGATACAGAATGAATCTGAAGAACTAATGAGAGTTAAGTAAAGCCATTACCGATTCGGGTGTCTCCCCAGTAGAATGTTGAGTCCTCCATTCTGTACTGTTTAATCTTCTCCCCTTTTCTCAAATTCTCCCTCGTGCCATCCCTGCCTTCTGCGTCTTCTGGTTTATCTTATTTGTTTTTTTGGTAATGTTCGAACATGAAAGTTGATTGTGGATCGTTGGATTAGATAGTTACTTTGGTGAAGATTACGACCGTTGGATTCACAATATCTTTTGGCCAAAAAAACTTCAAAGCATCGCTGTTGTTATAAATATCATAATGAGTGGATATTAGTCTTCCTCTTTCTTTTCATATTACCTTACTTTAATACTTCTTCGCTATTTTTTTTATTTCATAATTCACCTCTCACTCACATTTATAAATTTTATTGTCTATTATTTATCATTTAAATATGAGTGTAGCCTATGTGTAATATTATAACTATAAATAAATAAGACATGTCATTTGTGTTGAAACACAAGCAAATGAATATAAAATGGTTTTCTTAATCTCGTCTCCATCTCTTCTCTATGCTTTACCTTTTTAACTGGTTCTTATCTGATCAGTCAAGAAAAAACTTTGCCAAACGGCTTTTTGATCCGGTCTAGGAAGAATCCCAAAAAAAAAAAAAATCTATTAGTGGGTGATATATGGTAATATTATTAGTGGGGGTAATAAGGTAAATAGAAAGACGTAGTGGTCTATAAATAGAATATTAGAAGTTGTATTGAGTGTGAGTGAATACATATTTTTACTGTTTATTCTGTGTTCTCTCTTTTCTCTCTGTTTACCTATAACAATGAGAGTACGAGAAGATGGCCACTATATACTCTTTTACTCCAAAATATAAGATTCATTTTATAATGTAATTGGGTCTTATATTTAGGATTTAAAGAATATATTGATTAAGTTTGTTTGTCCCTTGATAGTATTTGACGTTAAATACTTACAATGTAAGACTAAATTTATACAACTTAATAAAACATATGCACACGAATAGCATCTTGTAACTCAATGACAATGCACATTTTAAAATTAACAAGTTCAAATTTTATACTCCCTCCGGTCCTAAATATAAGGCCTATTTGTAGTGTAAATTACACTACAAAATAGATCTTATATTTAGAACTGAAGGGGTATTTACAAGACCTAAATAGATAGATATTTCAAAACAAACGTGTTACCAAAAACTTGCACACTTCGGTTTTGCTTTTATAATAGCTCCGGCATAAAGAAATAATTTGACCTAATTTATAAATTTCAGCTTAGGTAATACCAAATTAATAATTCAAATTAGAATCTGGGTATTTCAAATGGCAATTTTAAAAGGATTATCCCAACATTACATGGCCACATGGAATAGTCACCCATCACTTTTGTCCGCATTAATTAGCGCCTTTGGCTTCTCCTTGTACGCCCATTTTTCGAATCCTTGTTAATAATCAATCGTATAATAAAAGAGATACTGCGATGTTAATGTTTTGAAATTATCCTTAGCAATGAAAACATACGATCGAGGAACAAAAATTCAGAGAGTTGAAGAGGAAAATGTCCCAGTCCCCCACGTGTGGACGTTGTGTAAATAATAATGATAATTTATTTTATATTGTTGAAATAATAGTTATTATAAAAATTTATTATTTTTGCTTGAAGATGCAGGTAACAGGACTAAAGAAGGAACCAAAGTGATGAGCACCCTAAATTCATCAGACCTGGACCATTTATATCTCATTTGGATGGTTCAGATTTAAGATCTTTAATTAATTATTTTTAAATAGAAAAAACTATATTTTGAAAGAATGATAGTTAAGAGATTATCCCTATTTTAGATTATATACATATTAAAATAATTATTTTGAATAAATAGAAATAAAAATAAAAGAAAAATCAAATATGGATAATCCAAATAAGATATAGATGGTTCAAATTTTATGAGTTTAAAGTACTCATCAAAGTAATGAGCACCGAAACCGGTTCTAACTAACGAAGGGGCACCACCAGAACGTCGATTTTTGACCGAATGAAAACTAACGTCTAATGGTCAAGCAAAAGGCAATGTGAACATATAAAGGAAAACTTTACCTCCAAGAAAAAAAAATGCGCGAGAGAAAAAAGGCAATATTATAAAGATACAACTATCGTAATTAACATAAGAAATATAATCGTGTATTAAAGCCTTACAGAATAAATCCATCTTCACACACACATATATATATACATATATAATAAGCCAAACAAATATATGGGTAACAAAGATATACCCACATTTAATGCTTAATAGTGTTTCGAACAGAATGATCTAATAGGAGGATACTTGTACTCGTATACAACAACAAAGATCACGAGACGTGACTGGGTTTGGGACCTCTAATAATAACGTGCTGGCCTCCTCCTTCTAATACCCTCTCTAATATGCTGCCCCATTATTGTTGATCAAATATGAACGACCAGTATTGCCAATATGAGGAATGCCCAGATGATGAAGACATAAATTGGGGTTTCATCACGAGAGATGAGGAATGATATTAACACCGAACAAGCTAGAGAACCTGAGATGATATCTCCGGTACATCTATAGATGCTTCTGCTTGCGATAAAAATCCACCTTCTGGCAGAGTTTTCCTCCAATGGCGATGCATTGGGGTACTGCCTCTGCACCATAGAAGTTAACTCCTCCATCAAGTCACCAAAACCTCCATATCTAGGAATGGACCTGCCACGATTAATTAGCATAATAAATCTGTATGTTCTTAGTGATGAGTCACTGTTACATCATAAGAAACATATGGATAGCGCTTTTGTCTAGGTAATATAATAAATGAAGAAACTTTAGAAAAATCATGCTAATTTCAAAATATTTGAAATTAGTCAAGCTATTCTCTGTAATAAATGAGTGTTGTTTTTCTTAAAACATTATTGTTAATCATTAGCATTAGAACAATCTTTTAATTGATGGAAGCACTTAATATGTACAATCATATTAGGATTACCTTAAAGGTAAAATAGATAAAATATTGAAGATAAAAGGTGGGTGCACTTCAGAAGTGACAGCTCACACGTTAGACTAAGTTTGGTGATCGACTTGGTATTAATCAGAGCCTTGAATATTGATTTGTGAGTGAGAAATTCTGAAGCAGTTCAAGGGCACAGTATCATTTAAACATTCTCCAATAAAAATGCACCAATTCAGCACATGTGTTGATTTGTGAGTGAGAAATTCTGAAGTGATTCATCATGACGAGAAGTACCACATCATCTATGCACTACCCAACAAAATCACAACATATCAGATGTCTCTATCCTACATGTCAACTTAGTTGGCAGCTTTCTAAATCCCAATTTTCTCTTTTCGACTTGACAAAATTACTTGTTCTTTCCTACTTTTTCACTGATCAGTAGTCCCATAGTCCTTCTCCCTCTTCGTATCTCTCTTCCCGTCCTTACAACTTATAAGTCACAAGTCCCTTGTAGACTTGCGCATCTTATGATGCTTCCTATTAAAAATATCTAGTGCTTTTGTGATCTTTTCTCACCTCTCTCATACAATTTATTTACAATGAATTAAGGTGCATCGAGTACTCCAAAATATTTTTTTAAGTGTATCTTACACTTTAAAATATTTTGTGATATATCTAACATTTTGAAATTTTTTAAGTGTGTCTAGTACACTAAAGAATTTTTTGTGCATTTAGAACCTAAAAATATTTTTTGGTGTATCCAATACCAAGGCAAGAAAAATATTTCAAAGTATTGGAGGTTCCTAAAAAATATTTGGAATATACATGAGAAAATATTTTGGAATGCTTGATGCACTCATGATATCATGTCTTTTTTAATATAATAGTTTAAGCTAGAAAAATGTTAATACTATTTTTAGTTTTTGAAATTTTACTTTATTTTAATTTTAGTATTTGAAGCTATTTAGTTTTATGGACTAAAACCACTGTTTTGAATATCAGAAATTGTTAGACTAATCAGATTAAATTAAATTCTAAAAATCAAATTCAAAATGATGTCAAATTCTAAGTTATTAATTATTATTATTTAAATTTAATATTACTTTTCATTCAAATTAAAATTAAAAGTAAATAAAAATATAAAACTTTATAAAATTAAAATAATATAAATTTGAAATTCCATTTGCTAGAAAAATCTACCCCTAAAGGTTGAAAATATCCAAATGAAAAAACAAAACGAAAATATGCAGATGCATGTCAACGTGTGTGTGAGAAGGGGGTGAGAATGGGAAGGAGGAGAAGGGACTCAAGGAAGAAGGGGACGGCGCGATCAGTTGAGAAAAAGGATATGTGAAAGTGATGTTTGCAAGGGAAATAAAGGACGGCGCGATCAGTTCATCTGGGGAAAGAGAGGACAATGTGACTGTGGACCGTAAATTTGGAAAGTAGGAGAGAAAAAATGGGGATTCAAAATGCTGCCAGTTAGAGTTGATATGATAGGGTTGTGATTTAATTGGCAGTACATAGATGATATGGTGTTCTGGCTCCACCTAAGAATTTCTCGACATCATTTAAACATTCTCCAATAAAAATGCACCAACTCAGCGTATGTGCCTCTTTCTCCAACTGAAAATTTTGTCAAAATTCACTTGGAAAAAAAAAATTTGTCCAAAAAAAAAAAACCATTTTTCATCGCTATCTTTCCTTTTTCTTTTCCTCTTCCCTCTCATTATCTGCACTTCTCTTCCCCATTTTTCATTGCTCTCTTTTCTCATTCTTTTCCTCTTCCTTCTCATTGTCCTTCACCAGTTTCTCTTTCGATTTGTCTCTTCTTTTTCTAAAACCCTCTTTCATAGTTTCTCCCACTTATACCCCACCCTCCCCAGTTTTACCGCGCACACCTCCGCCACCAAGATGCCGTCAGGGAAGAAAAAGAAAACTTATGAACTGATGAAAAGGCATGAACCCAGAGTTAAAACTTAGAAGGAATCAAAGAAGCACTGGGTACACGGAATGGAGGTGGCCGGAATATAATGTGTTTATATGTATAAAAACAAATCTCACATCGAGGAGGTTAAAATAAAAGTGTAGGTATTGAGACCCCGGGAATGAATATTAGTCGTTACCAGAAGAGGAGGAAGATTGACGTAAATGAGTTTCACGTCTGTGATCAATGTAAACTGACTTAATAGCATCAATTTAGTTAATTAGACACTTCTTCCTTGTGTATATGATGTTTGTAATACATATGTGTGTGTATATATGATGAAGTTAGACACATACATATTGAAGCAGATTGATTGATCCAGAAAACAAGAGAACTGAGACCAATTGTAAGATAGAAAGAAAGCAACTTAAACATGAGAAGAACTTACTGGTAGTAGAGGAAGAAATTTTAGAAGAATCATACTCCATCTGCTTCCTAATTAGGAACTATCTACCAAATCTCTCCCTTCCATTTTCCAATAAGCCTCTCCTAGATTTTCTCTCTCTTCACCATTTTACGTGACTCTTGTTTCTCCTCCTTTTCATCTTCTTCCTTATTATCATTCACGTTTCTCTCTCCTCTTCTCTCTTATAAGATGAGGAACTGACTGAAGTTATAGGATAGATAGAAAGCAACTTAAACAACCTAAACAGAACTTACTGGTCGAGGTTGACGATTCTATCTTTTTCTTTTTACTGTAAAAAAAGAAAAAGAAAAAAAGACTAATGCATGAACTGTTTAGCAAAAACTAGAGAATCTAGGCACAATATAAGATAGAAAGAAAGCAACATAGACAACATGAGTAGAACTTAGTACTTACTGCTCAAGATTGATGATTCTATCTCTTTTTACAGGAAACAAAGAACTAGTTCAAGGACTGTTAAGCAAATTAAAAACTAGAGAACTGAGGCAAATTATAAGACAGAAAGAAAGAGAGTAACATGAAGGAGATGAGTAGCATCATGCAGTAGCAGAGATTATATAATTAAAAGAAAGCAGATTAATAAAAGTGATGCTGATAACTAACCTGAACACGCTGAGAAGAATAGTGGGTAATGTAGGAGAAGGCATCTGTATTGAGATGAAGGAATTAACGAGTATAGGAAATTTTGCAAGCTGTGCTGTGCTGTGCAGCTCAAATTTATGCTTTCACTGAAGGGAACGCACCCTTAGACCCTTTTGGCAAATTACCATTTAGTACAAATGGCAACAGGTGTGGCGAAGAGAATCCAGTAAATTCATGTCCAACAGATTGGACCCACCAATACGTACGAAGGCAATGTGACCGGGCGAAGACAAGAAGGTATTGTAGGAATTCAAAGGGAGAAAAAAAAGGTGCTGACAGATTTTATATCCCAACCTTTCTTAGAGAAAGGTTGGGAAAAGGTTGTTTGGGATAAATATCCCAACCTTTCTCTAAGAAAGGTTGGGATATAAAATCTGTCAGCACCTTTTTTTTCTCTCCCAACCTTTTTCTGAAAAAGGTTGGGATATAAAATCTGTCAGTACCTTTTTTTTCTCCCTTCGAATTCCTACAATACCTCAGATTTCTTGTCTTCGCCCGGTCATACTACCTTCCTATAATGACTATGATAATCACCGAATGAGAGCCCGTCATTGTCCACGTTCCTCACACACACGTATTTTATTACTTTTTTTTTTTATGTAATTGTGTTAAAGTAACTACTTTTATTTTTGATGTGTGTATGCATATACACAATTTGTTTGACATGTCAAATATTTGGATGGTATTTCCTGGTCCCACTGTAAGAATAGTCTGCATAATAGCATCATTGATCATCCTAGAAGCTCAGATTTAATTATATATTCAACAAAAGATTCCCTTGTTAGTACTACAGTATATGAATTTTTTTTTAAATAGTTTGAAAAACTTACAGTACATAATTTTATAATAAATATTAAAGTAACAAAATTTTGGTAGCATTTTGGTCCTGGCAAAAAAAAAAACCAAGCTAGCACATAATACATATTAATAAATAAGTTAAAGAAACTGAATACGCAGCTACAATAATTGATCGTATTTGTATTACCCGTAGGATGGAGAAAGTTGCCCTCCGGATCCTGGGGCCTGAAGGAGTATTCTTACTACTCCTCTGACCAATGCTGTTCAAGAATATCACAATATTACACACACACACATATAGATATAAATCAAAAACTGCTTTTTTAAAAACGATTTCAAAAGCATCAAAAATTTACTTATGATTTATACAAAAGCAGCTTTTTAAAATTAAAAGACATTTTGCCCTTATATCTGTATTGTTCTTATGCTTTTCTCTATATATTCTTTATGCTTCCAAATCAGTTTTAAGTTATTTATTTTAATATTTTCTTAAATAAAAATAATTTTTAACATTTTTCATAATATTTTTAATTTTTAATTTTAATTTTAATTTTTTATTTACATAAATTATGCAGAATATATCATCCAATTAATTATGTAATATTATTTAGTTCAAAAAATTTTACATTACTATGATTTCTAATTTAAATATGTTTTATTCATTAAATATAATTTTTTCTGTTATAATAATTTAAAATTACTATATTTTGTTTATTTTAATTATTTTTATTATTTAATAAAAGTCATACCTATTTTGATTATTCCACAAACCAAATTTACTTATTGAATTATAATCCAAATAAATTTTTTACTTTAGGAACTAACTTTTATAAAAATCAATACAAACATAAATCACGCTATCCAATTTAAATTTTATCCAACCTCATTTTTTTAAAAGTTAAATTAAAAATAAGTTACTTTTTCTACTGCTAATCCAAATGGACCCACTATAATAAATGAATAGTTTTTAAATAGTTTAATTGAAAAACTTAAAATGCATAATTTTATAATATATATTAAAACAACACAATTTTGATAGTATTATAAAATTGACTATCGATTGAAACAGTAAACAAGTATCTTTTGCTAAGGTGCCACTGAAACGAGGAAATTATTTAGCAAATTCTTTTGGCGCGTGACTTCCTTTGTTTATTGTGTGTTTTTACTAATATAAACTATTTTTTGGCCAAATAATGTAAACTTTATTAATTTAAATATGAGCTCTTATAAGTTGGACAAATTTGCATTAAGAAATTAATGGTATTTTAAAAAATTTATTTTATATGTACATAGGAATGAGTTTGATACTCATGAGAGTAATGAGCATCTCATCAAGCTCATCATATGTAGACCATTTGTATATAATTTGGATAATCCAGATTTATTTTTTATATTTTTATTTTTATAAAAAATTATTTTTCAAAAAACTATAGTTGAGATATTATTGTTGTTTTAAATTTTATACTCACTAAAATAATTATTTTAAAAAATTAAAAAATAAATATGAACTATCCAAATCAGATTTGGATGTAAACTTGTTAAGTATTTAAAAGATATGACTTTTTTTAAACTTATTAAAAAAAAAAAAGTGCAGCTTAAAAGAGAACCGCCTATTGCTCGGATCATTTCAAATCTGGTCTATGTTTCCTATGTAAATAAGGATCACTTTCTTTGGAGCTCATCGATTTAATCGCTTTAATGAGCACCCAAACTCCCAGAAAAATAACGTTTTCAATGATAAATTGCACGTAATTAACAATAAATGAATTTGATGGGCTTTATACAAACTCAAAAGGACAAATGCCAACCATAAGCCAAGTGAATGAGTGGCAGCCACAGTGTATCACCAAACTCGAGGAGCCCCAACATAGCTGTCACTTTTTCTTGCCGCCCTTCCATGCTGTTTTCTTTTCCATAAGTATAAAAGAAACAAGGGCTGGTCAAAAAAAAGGGAAATGATGATAAATTGATCCCCGCTAAAACCATGTAGAAAAGGCTCCGTGAATCGGATGGGGTTGCATTATGAGAGTGCAAAGACTTTGGGTGGCATTATGAGAGTGCTAAGAGCCTAAGACTTGTAAAAGGTACCGTGAATTTGATTGAGTGGCATTATGAAAGTGGAAAGACTAGTCAGGGACAAAATTGCCTCCCCATCTGTTTGCTCTTCTAAAAAAATAAAAAAAAAAACTCATTTAAATTCAACTAAAATCCTGAAATTTAAAAGTAGGTTTACATTTTGAACAAATTTCTAATCAGGTTAAGAAGTCGAATTAGAGATTTATAAATATTGTTAAAAGTCCAGAATATCCCTCTATAATTATAATATGTGTTGTTACCTTTATATTTTTTTTCTCACAAATTTTTTTCCTCAAATTTTTTTGCTACATTTTTCTGAAATTTGAAAATAGTAAATCTTTAGTAGAGGACAAAAAATTACACCATAATCATTGATTCACATTAATAATTATTCCAGCGATCTCATTAATGTAGCCATGTAGGTCAGTATTAGATTTAATTTTGGATGAATTTAATTTACGCTTAGTTTTAATATTGATCCATTTTCCACATACTTAATAATATGTACACACGTACAATTTTTGCATTAAACAATTACATTTTTTTAACAGAACAGACGTACATTTTAAGAGAGGAAAACTCATTCAGATGATGAACCTTTTTTTACAGACTTTGGATTGAGGAAAGTGTTAAAATTTATTATTCTCATATTTTAGAAAACAAATTTGTAAGGGAGAAAAATATAAGTAACAACTCATATTTTAATTATAAAAGGGTATTTTGGTCTTTTTACAATGTTCATAAATCTCTAAAGAATTTGTTCAAGGTGAAAGCCTGATTTCGAATTTTAGTATTTCAATTGGATTTAAATGGGATTTTCTCTTTTAAATTTGATATTTAGAAATGGACAAAATTTATATCCACTTACTTATATTTGTTATGCATAGTTTTTCATTTAAATCTCACCATATGTAATTTTTACTATTTATAATGACGTAACATAATTTTATCCAAACTCCAACAGCAATGTTCAAGATAGTTCAAATGTTTCGTGATCTGCAACTGCAAGCAATAGATCCATACCAAGTTTTAGTTTAATATCTTAAAAATTATGTTACGTCATATATTTATTAGGTCATTATGTGAAAACAGACGCCTTAATTCTTTAATTCCATGCAAACTTTTAGTTTGATATCTTAAATAAAATCTCTTGCAAAGTTATTTTTAGAATCAAAAGTCTTTTTTCCCTTAATATTTTCATGCGAGATTGCAAGCTGAGATTATTTATTTGCTTGCATGCTTTATTTTTAGGAGGCACAAATATTATTCTGCCAGAAACAATTCTGTTTGAGGTACCGGTAGACATTTTTTTCTAGGCACATGTATTCTACTATTAGAAGTAATTATATTCAAGTCACTATTAGGCACTAAAGATAAGCACTTTTCCCAAAATAGATTTGAACTTTGATTCACCATGTTGTGAGAGATAAGCTCCTTCTATTAGAACTGACTTCCTCTGGTTGAGAATTTTTTGTTTGACAAGCACAAGTATCTTCTTGTTACAAGTAATTTTATTTGAGACATTGTTAAGTACTAAATATGTACACATCTTCCTATGCCAATGTGCGGGTGGATGTGTGTTGTGTTTTGTTGGGCCGCTTCAAAATTTAAATTTCTGTGAGCGAACTTAGTTGGGCTGCTATAACTTGCGGCACAATGTAGGTGTTTAATTGTCTAGTACGTTTGGAGTATATGTCAATCATTTTATTAGTTAGGGTTAATACAAATTTTAGTCTCTCAAATTTGAACCCAATTTGATATTGGCCCCTGAAATTTAAAACGTGTGGTATTGGTCCCTGAAATCATGTCCGTTTTAGACCGTTGGTCCCTGGCATCTTAGCACCGTTAAATTTTGCTGACATGGCGTTAACACCGTTAAACTGATGAGTTGGCATATGACCTGGACATGATAATTTGGGGTCATTTTGGTGTTGGTCCCTCAAATTTAAAACTGATGGTATTGGTCCCTCAAATTATATCTGTTTCTGGCCTTTGGTCCCTGATAGCTTTAGGCCCTCCTCTTTTTATCTGTTCCTGTAGAACCCTCTGCTTTGCCGTTATCTGGTCTCAGCGACTCTGGTGGCTTGCTGGTTGTGCCTGCCTTTTTGTTGGAGTTGCCAGTGAGGTTCTTGTTGCTTTTTCTCAAGCTTCTTACTCTGCTAATGGGCTTCTCTTTTTTCTTGGGAGGTTCATCATTGTCTGTACTAGAAGAAGATGGCTTCAATGGGAGTGGTTTTGTATCTGAAGCCAGCTTCTTCTTCTCATGAATTGTTAAGTCACTTTTTTGCACAAAGGTAGCAGATGAGGTAGAAGGTTTAGCTGAGAATGCACTGCATTTCCTCCACACTAATATAGGAGCAGAAGCTATGTGTTTTGACAAAAGTGAATCCCAAATTGCATAGATTCTCTTCGACCATAGCCTTCCATTGCTCATGCCACATCATCAAGTTTTAGTTGCCAAGTCAAATGCCATATCATAAGTTAACAAAGTTAGAGCCAACTCAGACAAATTTGATGGCGTAAAGCTATCAAGAACTAACAGCCAGAAACAAATATACTTTGAGGGACTAATACCATCTATTTTAAATTTCAAGGACTAATACCAAAATGGCCTCAAATTTGAGGGACCAATACCATGTCCAGGTCATATGCCACATATATACCAACTCATTGGTTAACGATGTTAACGCCACGTCAGCAAAATTTAACGGTGCCAAGATGTCAAGGACTAACGGTCTGAAACGGACATAATTTCAGGGACCAATACCACACGTTTTACATTTCAGGGACCAATACCAAATTGGACCCAAATTTGAGGGACCAAAATTTGTATTAACCCTATTAGTTATAATATAAAATTTAACTTCTTATATTAAAAAATGGTGCGAACATAAAATCAGGAAACAAATTAAAATTCGTTAAAAAAAAATGCTTGGCAATGATAAATCACTCTTAATAAATATTATTTGCAAATTAAATCACAAAAAATAGTTTATACTCATGCAAATACTATAATTTGTATAATAATTTATTACAAAATTTAATTGAATATATGAAATTTATATAATATAAATTTCTAGTACGCCAAATTTACATCTAAGTTTAAAAAGTATATTTTTTTAATCTCAGCACTGTTAGTATCATTTCACAAAAAGTGTTGATTCAATAAATTCAAACAGTAACTATATAATTAAATACTGACAAAACATATTTATAATACAAAATTAAAATAAACCAATTGATCCGCCGACTTATTTATAATAAAAATGATAACAAGCATAATATGTCAGCTTCCTATCTCAAAGTTCTTGAGTCAACATTTTTTGTTAAATGAGAGAGAGGATTTTAAAAATAAAAAAATAAAAATGCACATTTTAATTTTAAAGAACCAGATTGACACTAGATGGAAACGAAACTAATTAAATATATACTTTAGTTTTTTTAAAAAAAAATAAATAAACATGCCACCTCGACACTCTCGTTGGTGGCTGGAATTTTTTAATGACAAAGTTGGCCGATAGAGCGGTAAATGAGTAAAGAAGTGTTGTCAATATCTCAAAACAAATGGCCTTTTATATTAAATTATCTTTAAAATTGTTCTATTTTTTTTTTGTAATTTTTTCAAGAGTAAAGTAAGATCCAGTATCCTAATATAATTTTTTAATAGTATCCAACACTCTAATTTTATTTATAGTTTATGATGTTTAATGCATTATAAATAAACTGAGGATGTTGGAACTTGTATGTAGTTGGAAAATTATATCAAAGTGTTGGATGCTAATTTTCTATTTTTTTAAAAGATATTACTTTTTCATTTTGCAAAACACTCAACGAAAATTAAATTATTCTTTTTTGAAAAAAAAACGAAAAATTGTTCTAGGAAGAAGGAATGAGACAACGCGTAAGATGTTTCTATTTTCTTATTTTATTCCGATCATCCAATGGAAGTTTTGATGCAACAGAGAGGGCCCTCTGGTTGAATGATGACATTGTTGAGAGTTTCCAATAGCTGCAAAACGAATCTACGAATTTGTTAATGAAATTTAGACCATTCACACTCAACATATTCGGAGAATTGTTATGAAATTTAAGAAAAAAAATATAGTTACAAAAAATGATCTCAATCGTAACAGAACAATATACATTGACAAGCTTAGTACGGAATCACAATTTAATTTGTCATTAAAACTTTTTGATAATCTTTTTTTTTTTTTGAGACCTCAACTTAATTTATCCTCTGATTATTTCATTAAATTAGTATGAAAATATTAAATTACAAAATAAAAACGAATAAATTTGATTTAAGATGGAGATAACTGACATGGAAGGAATGAATTACGTACATTCCAGATTTTTTTTTTCTTTTTAACTTATTAATCTGTCCGAATAAGTCTGATATTAACCCCCCCACCCCCAAAAAACATGTGCAATCGCAAAAGAAAGAACCAGGTTTGAGAGCATGGCATGTAGGAGCAAGCATGGTCAACTAACGGTCAGGCAACGATGGCCCCATTATGATTTTGCATATCCTATTTGTTTAATTCGTGTCCTAAACACAACCAATCTCTCATAGCTTTACCTTTAGCAACAAAACAACCATTGTTCTTCCTATCATCAATTCTCAGAGGACTTTTCATCTTCACCATCATCTCTTTCACCAACTTTTTCACAGGAGATTGTCCCCTGAGATTGCTATGCTTCCCTGAACCACACAACACAACAATTTCTGCAGGAATCGCGTAAGTTGAATGGTTCAGCCTTCGTCGCATTTCTTGCAACCAAAGTAACATAATTAGATAATATGAACCCAAATGCAGTCCATGTAAATCCAGCTTTGCCTGCTTAGTGTCCCAAACCATGACCTCTTCTAGAATCTCGGTTGACCTGATTAGCTCTCCAACCACCATAGATTCATCTCCTTCCAAACTGGCATTCAACTCCTCAATTGACAATGGGAAGCCATTCAAGTCCACCAACTTTCTCATGAGAACAGGACATGAATTCAGAACAGAATTATATGTCCTTTTCGAGAACGGAATCGATGTATTCCTCATCCTTTGAAGCCATGAAACCATGTTTGTTGGCTCACCATGCATTCCGTACGCTGAAAGAACCATATTTGAACAAACTGTATCAATAACAAACCCTTCTTTTTCTATTTGAACCAAAAGTCTCTCCAAGTCTTGGAATAATCCCAATCTTCCATAACCATACATGATAGACTTGAATTCAAATGCTGAAGGTTCAAGTGCTTTGATTCTCATATTCTCAACCAAATTCTCTGCCTCACAAGGCCTATCCATTGAACATAAACCACTGACCATATATTCATAAACATGACGTTTTATGTAATTAGAGGATGATGAACTATGAAGAAGCTGGCTTAGGTAGGAGTAAGCAATCTCAAACCCTCTTTCTGAACTTTGCTTGGAGTGACACTCTAACAATTTACAATAGAAAAGAGCCAGATCTCGAGAGCCAGACTCTAATTTGGAAGTGCCTTCCGAAATTAGAGTCTCCCAGGCTGAATATTGCTCCTGTTTATCCAGCAAAGCAGCAAGCTCAGCTACAATCTTAGGGTTCCAACTGTACCAAGGTGCTTCAGCAATTCTTGAATAAAGCTGCAAAATTTGCAAAAACATCAGATACTCTAATAATCAACTTGAGGAGAGAGATAAAGAGTAAAGTACTAACCGGGAAGGCAACTGAGGAGAAATGGGGTTGAACTGTAGAAGGAGAGAGGAGATGGCAAAGAGTGCTGAGAGACACTGATTTAGGTGAACTTTGTACGAATCTCCGGATCAAGTTGTTTGTGGTCGAAGGGTCTCCAGATGTCACCACCTTCTTCAGAAAATGCTGACCTTTGTTTTGTTAGCGCACATTCTACCATAACTCCAAGCTTTGGTCCTTGGTTCCACCATAGCTGGACACTGCTCAACATCATCTTCGACGTTAGATATTATAAAATCATGTCCTTCTTACACAGACCTTCACGGAAAAAATGGGTTAGTGGGAGGGTAAAGATATAAAATTCCCATAGTTTAGCATGTTATTCACAAAGGACAATTAAAAATAAAAGAAAAAGAAAAAGAAAAGCACATTTTATGTATGAAACCTCATCAACGATTCAAAGAAACCTTATCAACTATTTCGGGAATTGGCATTGCTCCAATTAGATAGCAAGAGTCAACCAACATTTCTAAGTTCATGGCCATATGACAGGCATATATTCTCGAGGAGCCAGTGAATTGGAGAATAACGGAAAGCATACATTGTCCCTATAAAGTGAATAAAAAGACACTAACGAACTCTCAGTAACTCAAATAGTTCTAACATTCTCGCAGTAGTTTGCCTCAATCACTGCTTACATGCAATCAAGCACATATGTATATGCATTTATGTATGCATATAACTATGATCAAGCTTTACTCTCTTATTAAATTAACTCCCCCAAGTCCCATTGCAGAAATTAGGCCGAGAGATAACATGAAGAAAATGATGATATGATGCAATTCAAAACTCAAACAGCACATCGTTGCCAATTAATAGTGTGTTTATGGGTAGATTTGAACTTATGTTTGGATTGTTTTCCATTAAGAGTGATTTTGACAGATTAAACATGTTAGGATGACACATGTATGTCAAAAACATTTTTAGCTGTACAATTACTAAAAGCAACATGAGCCTTACAATGTAGTGTAATATTAACAACAGTACGACTGAGTCAAACTGCAAATACTCAGCAATAAATTTTCTTCCAGCTATTAATAAATTTAACTAACTATTTTGATTTCTTTTAAGGTTAATGATTAATGCCTAGCTTTAATTTAATAAAAATATTTCAAAAAAATTAATTTGCTTTTCTTGACTATTCACCTAAGTCTGTTAACCATATATATAACCCTACAAGTCCATAGCCCATTCCTTCACTAACCCTCCCTCCCAAAAGAAAAAAAAAAACCACCACCATCGCATCATTACAGGCTTTTCCCCTCAAAATCATTCCGAAAAAAGATAAACTTGACAAGCAATAAATGGAAGAAATCAGAAGCAGAGAATAACAATGTTGCAACGAAGAGATGTTTTTTCTTGTTTTTCTGTGATATCAATGTTGCGCCGAAGTAAAAGAAGGAAAGCAGAAGCAGAAGAGAATAACAAACAAAAGCAGAAACTAAGTAAGAACAGGGAAAAAACAGGGGCAATGACCAAATCCAACCCACTGAACACACAAGAACCAAATCGCCCAACAAGCTACGAAGCCATTTTTGATAAGCACTACCAAAGGGCTCACTCTACACATTGAAGTTTAATCCGACAAATTTTTTGGCCTCAATTTTAACCGGAGTTAGCTATATCAATGAATTGAGAGATAGGATTCATTGAATTCAAGGGGAAAGGGGAAGATCTGAGGCTATTACCGGTTCGGGTTTCTCCGGAGCCGAATGTTGAGTCTTCCGTTCCGCCTCCATTTCGCGTTCTTCTCCCAACCTCGCTTTCTCTTTACTCGGCTCCATCTCTGTCCCCCGCATCTTTCGCTCTATCTTATCTGTTCTTTTCATGTAACGTGAAAGACAGGAAGATTGATTGTGAACCGATGGACTACACGGTTGTTCGGGATGCTCAAAATTACCTTAAAAAAATATGAATTAAAGTGTAATTTTAACAATAAAGTTTACATGAAAAGTATTGGATACCATAATATTTATTTAGGTGTAAAAATATACATGAAGTTGTTAAAAGAGGATATTTGGTACCATGCCGTTAATGTTCGTTAGTTTACCGTTAGAAGGGCCTATGAAATCACTTTTAAAGTGTATTTTTAATAATAAAGTTTACATCAAAGGGCATTAGGCATCATGAAGTTTATCTGGATGTAAAAGTATACATGAACTTTCTGAAAGGAAAAAACTAACAAAATGTTTTAACTCATGTAAACGTTCATTAATTTTATTCTTTTGGGTCCCACCAAATGCTATATTTTCTCTCCATCAATTTTCATTTCCAAGTCGATTCATCTTTCTCTCATCATAGACAACCTACATACTTTCTTTGTCATTTCATTTTCTCAATCCCCAAGCCTTTTATATGTATTTACGTAAAATGTCTTTCTCTTCCAGGATATGAGGTTCATTACTTGCACCCAATTACTACTTCCAGTCCTTAATATAAGACACAATAGACTAATTTAAGGAGATTAAAAATTTAATAAAATACGTTAAAGTATTATATTTATCGTTTTTTTCTAAATTAATTTGTTTGGCTTTTAAACTAATATATAATCAAATAATGTATATAAATATTTTAGAGAAATCATGTGCTATATGCTATATTTAAGTAATTATTTTAGAGAGAATTACAATGAGGTCCCAAGAAAGGAAAACAATTGAAAAACAAGTCCCAGAAGTTGTTATTCTCACTATAGGACTTGTTATTATAGGCTGTTAAGATTGTTATTGTGACCTTTTGGTAATTATTTCTCTTCTGTGGGACTTGATTGTAATTCCCCCATTATTTTACTTCTTTAATTTTTTTTCAAATTTGGTCATTATACTAAAGAGAAAAGGAAGTAGGAATGACTAGAGAGAGAAAGTGATATTTAATGGGACCTAAAAAAAAATTAATGGACGTTTATGGGAGTTAGAGAATTTTGTTCTTTTTTTCCCCTTTTAGCAAGGTTATGCATATTTTTGCACTAACATAAACTTTATGGTACCTAATGTCCCTTGATGTAAATTATGTTATTAAAAATACACCTTAAAATTGGCTTCATGGTCCCCTCTCACGGTAAACTAACAGATGTTAACGGCGTGGTGCCAGATACCCACTTTTGACAATTTCATGTATATTTTTGCATCCAAATAAATTTTATGGTGCCTAATGCCCCTTAAGATAAATTTTATTGTTAAAATTGCACCTTAACCCAAAAAATATTTATTTTTATATAAATCAAAACATAACTCTTCTCACAGTGATTTCAT
Source organism: Neltuma alba (assembly GCF_004799145.2). NCBI lineage: Eukaryota > Viridiplantae > Streptophyta > Magnoliopsida > Fabales > Fabaceae > Neltuma > Neltuma alba. The sequence goes on along the minus strand of NW_021635079.1, from coordinate 91,578 downwards.
ATATTATATATATAATTACTTTTAAAATCACATACATACTTATTTTCTATACTATAAGGAATAATAATAGTATTAATCCAATTTTTATATTATTTTTAATGGGTATCTTATTTTATATAAGTCAAAACAAAACTCTTTTTACACTTATTTTACATATTATAAAATTATTTTTAAAATCACATACGCACTTACTTTCTATACCGTAAGAAATAATAATAGTATTAATCCAATTTTTTTATCATTTTAATGGGTAAATTATCATAAAACACCCTAATGTTATTGCTCAGCAGTATTTAACATTTTAATCTTATTTATGATGTATCCAATCCAATTACACCTAATATTCTAATTTTATTTATAATGCATTATAAATAAAATTAAGGTACTAGAAGTAGTAGAAAAATAATACTCTTCTGATTTTAAATATAAGAGTTATGAGAAGATTAGAATATGTCATAAATAAAATTAACGCACTATATATAATTAGAAAAGAACATGACGTTGGAACTTTACACTTCTTTAATATTAATATATACATGAAATAAGGCTAGACAAAAATTTGTGACATACGACCACCAAAGAGCAACAATTTCGAAATAAAAATGTGGGCTAATATTATCTTTAATTTTTACAGATAGGCATTAACAATCTTATGAGTATAAATTAACAAATCAATCAAAACCTATTGATAAGTCATGGAGCGTCAGTTAACAACTAAATTTATAGGACAATATAACTTCCACATAAGATCAAATTTGGAAAAATTCTTATATAACATTGACAAGTTATAACAAGTCCATGTATTTGTCAATAAGTTCTCATCAACTTGTTAATCTATATCAATGAGCTCGTTAATTAGGAACAAGGACAAAGATTTAGTTGTCAACTGATACCCCTGAATTGTCAGTATGTTCCCATTAACTTATTAATCCATTCCCATGAGCTTGTTAATAGCAATCTACAACAAAATTTTAATATAAACCTATTATTTTATCTAATAGTTTACACATCACTTTAGCTGAAAGATTGTTATATAATACTCTTGTGTTATAATTTAATCTTATGTGAATGTTATATTATTCCATAAATTCAGTTGTCAACTAGCACTCTCTAACTTGTTAGTGCCTGTTTGGATCACCATTAAAGAAGGAAAATGTGCAGTGGAATTGATAAAACTGAGGTTTGTGGCTCCGTTAGAGGTTTTAGGATATTTGGATGGGCTTTTTGTCCTACCAACTTTTGAAACAAAAGTTGGCTGCGCTAAAAGCTCAAAATTTGAACTTCTTGAGTTACCAACACGGAGAGAGAAAGTAAATAAGGATAAAGAAAAAAAAGGTATTTAAGTGGGTCTGATTTAATAATTTGATTTTTTAGTAATAATATAATTATTTTTCATTTATTATTTTTCTTAAATTTATCAAATTATATACATATGATATACTATCTCAAATCTTTAATATAAGACCCAATAGACTAATTTAAAGAGATTAAAAAAGCTAAATAAATTATTTAATTATATCATATGTTACACAATCTCTCTAAAATATTTATGCATATCACTAGATTACAAATCAATTTATAAGTCAGACAAATTAGTTTGGAGGAAAATGATATCCTTTTTAATCATTTTACATGTAAACTTATTTTTTCATTACTTATCCAAACAAATTTCAATTTAGCAAACTGATTTTTATATAAAAAAAAACTAGTCCAAACATAAATTATATTATACTAATGGACTTTTATCTTAACTGACTTTTACAAAAGTCAGATAGAGTAAAAGTCAGTTTTGTCATAGCTAATCCAAACACACCTTTGATAATTTCTCATTAACTTGCTAGTCCATGTCCGTGAGCTTGTTAATTAGAAAACAGGGGCAGTGACGTAATCTTTTATTTAAAATATATTACTCTTAGGTCTCATAAAACTCCCATTCATTTTGAGATTTCAAGTAATTTTAAATTAATAAAACTCCCTATGAATACTCCCTCAACCATAATCAAGTAGAAGAGGAAGATGGGGTATTAAGAAAGATGATTATGGTATTTCAGGAAAAATGTGTCACATTTCTCATAATTAACTAACTTATCTAACTTCCTTAATCTAATCAAATTAATTAAATAGATCTTATATTAAGGATCCGAGAAGTATTTAATTATGATACCCCTTATTTAAATTAATATATTCAAATTTCAATTAAGATATTATTCAAATTCAAAGTTAATTATTAATTTTTTCATTTGAATCTTTATTTGAAATTGCATTTATTTATAATGTTTCCAATGTAATTCAATATATTCAAGTCTCAATCAACATATTATTTAAAGCTCATTAATTGAATATATTCGGATCCTACAATTTCATACCTAACTTATTTTCAAATAAGTTGGGTATTACAAGTTTTTAAGAATATAATTGATTGATAATTAATAGTAGGGAAAACCATATTGAAGGTACCTATACTTTCTCTTCATTTTTAATTTGGTACCTATGTGTTTTTTTCCTTTTAATTAAACATTTAATTTTATCTTTTTAGCAACATTTGCTCTTATAACTTTGTTCTATTGATATTTTTAGTCTCTACATAAGGATTAATGATATTAATAGAGGAAAAATAAAAATTTAGTTAAGAACAAAAAACATATAGATACTAAATTAAAAATTAAAAAAAAATATAAATACCTCCAATATGATATTTATTTAATAGTATATAGTGCGGACAAAACTTCCGTTGCCACATGCGGACTTGAATGAAAACTTAAAAACTACTAAGAAAGAATGCTACAACAAGACAATAGTGAAATTGTTTCAAGAAATTATTCAATGGCTTCATCGCAATCGGACAGCAACAAGTAGCTTTGAGATGGAAGAAAGTGTGTCTACTGGGAATCAAGAGATAGCTTAACTGTCTGAAGCTTCTTTTGGCCAAAAGCAAAACCTATGTGTATGAATTTTCTATTTTTCTTGGATAAAACTTGCATGTTTGAATTAAATTGGCCGGTGAGACAGTTAGTAATGGTACTAGGAAAAGTTGCTGATTTTTTCTTTTCCATGTCTCCATACTTTGTAAGTGGATGGCATAAATTCCTCAAGAATATTGTATTGTCCAGAGTGTAGGATAATGGCAATATGCATCTTGCTTTGTCAAGTTTCAGAAATAGGGAGGGATCAACTCTACTACCAGTTTTCGTTTTACTACCAGTTTGTGTTTTAGTAAACCTATTGTGCTACCGGATTAAGAACATTGAAATCGGGAGATGATTAGATTTGTTTTCTTCAACCTTTCAATCCATTAAAAATGAAAAAAAAAAAAAGAAGCAGCAACGCTCTCAAAGGTCTTCTTACCAGATTTGGTGCCATCTCCTTTTACAAATGACGTAAGAGCAAAACATTCAACTGACATAACGGATCCCCTTCCCCTCTTCAGCGTGGCACAACATTATTGATCCATTGTGCTCATTTCTAATTATTCATTAGTTCTTCCATGAAGGGTTGCTCCTTTCACCTAGTGTTGGGACTGTCAGGACTTGAATTTTTGGTAGGCCAGTCTTTGAGTATGGTTGTCTTTATAGCTCAACCAAGGACCTTAAATTCCAATCCATCTGTTAGGCCTTCCTTTATTCTTTGTTAGTTTCTTAATAAGATGGTCTACATAATCTTAATACCATTGTTGGGGATTATGGCACTCATCACACGGGCTCTGTTTATGGCCAAAGCTGTCATCATGTTGTTTCAAGAAACTTTTCAGTGACATTATCCTGTAAACTTGACCAAAGGAACTTAGAAATGGAAGAAATCACTGTTCAGAATGAGGAAAATGACTTCCCTGTCTGAATTTGGGCTGGATACTAAATAAATCAGTTATATATGAAATGAAAGGGTTTACTGTATCTTACATTGTGCTGATGTGCTACTCGTCTTCTTTCCATAGAAATTAGGCTAACTGTAAGTGCTTAATGGAGAAAAATCTTGTCCTTTCACAAGCGCATGCGTGCACCAGCACGCACATATATTCATCTTCTGTAAGGATTCCAAGAATGGATGTTGTAGAGTCTGAATTCTGTATGATTCATTATTTGGTCGGAACTGTAAATAAACATGGTGTAGAGATTTTTTATTTGCTAGCTTTTAGCTTTCTTGTTCCCCCTTCTTCTGCCATTTTCCATTAGAGCTATCTGCTGGCTTCTTGTCCCTGTTTTGAAAGCTCTGCCATGATGATAATTTGTTATGAAAGATATATTTATTTGAGCTTTCATAACCCCATGTTAAGGAGAAATTCTATATCTAGAAATGATGAAGCCTGAAATAATGATGAAAGGATGGGGGAATGAGAAAATCAAGAAGGAAGAAAACAATAACGGCAACCAAATTTAGTGAATAACCAAACTTTATGTTTTACCATGTTTAAGGACCTGTAAGATTCTTAGGGGTATTTATGCTTGATAGAATTTGCCATGAGTGAAAAAAGATGTTTACTTGTGTAATTGAAATTTTTGAAGACATTCTTTTTGTTTTGCCTCCATTAACTTGGTAATTAAATTTGCATTTTCTAACATAATTGAATATTGTTTCATTATTTTTGAGGATTTTTTTTTTGGTTTCACAATTGTATTGCAAGTATTCTTCACACAACTTGCATGTATATTGTATAATGTTCTGTTTATAATATCGTACAGGTAATTTGCTCAGTAGGTGAAATGCAATTGAACAGAAACATGCAGCCTTAGCCGTGGTAAACTCTCTAATTCATGTTCAGCAATATGTTCAAATTGGAAGGAGACAACAGCAAATTAGGCAACTGCAAATTATGTCCAAATAATACATTTGTACCATGGATATGGATGGAATAATTGCCTAAAGTATATGCTATCATCTAGTATTTCAAATAATTGAAGCGCACATCTTGCTTTGTCATGTTATAGAAATTTGGAGGGATCAAATCTGGTGCTAGCTTGCATTTTTGTCATCCCGTTCTGTATTACCGGGTTAAGAAGTTGGAAATCATGAGAAAAGTAGATTTAAGTTTCTTCAACCTTAGAGTCCATGAAAAATGAAAAAAACGAAGTCTTTCCAAGTCTTACTATATTTGGAGCCATTTCTTTTCCAAATTACACTGTATCAGAACATTCAACTGACAGTAGATCTTTTTCATCTGGCTTGATTGTGGCACACCGTTCTTTATTTAATCTTCTCATTTCTAATGATGGTTGGTATTACAAACAAAATCTAGATTTTTTTTTCCGAGACCCTATTTTTATGTGCTGCTGATTCTGTGAAGAGGTACTCATTTCACCTGGTGTTGGGGCTGTTGGGACACAAATTCTATGTAGGCTAGTTTATCAGTGAACTTGTCTTTAAAGCCTAAGCTAATGACCATAAATTATTTCATTCACTATATGGGCTCCGTTTATGGGAGGCTGTTATCGGGGTGGTGCAAGAAAATTTTCTCTGGCTTTGTCTTGTAACCTTTAGAGCAAAGGGCCCGTGAGAAGGAACTTGGGCATCGAAGAAAAGAGTCTCTAGGGAATTAGGAAATTGCCTTCCTTGTCCGGTGTTGGTTGGATACTAAATATGTCATTACTATATGAAGAGGAAAGTTTACTTCATCTTCTTTTTGATGTGTTACTCTCCATCCCTTTCCTTTCATCTAAATATTTCTAAGGAAGGCATGTAGTGCGTTAAAAGTTTTGTGAGATTCTTTATTTGGCTTGAATAGTTAAGAGCGTGATGGTAGATATTTTTCTTTATCAGTTTTTACCTTTGCTTGTTCCTTCTTCTATTCCCTCTCTCATGAAATTTGTCAGAGGACTTCTTTCCTCTGTTTCTAGAGTTCTGCCAGGTCAATAATATAATAAAAGATTATATTATGTTTTCTATTAGATCTTATGATTTCATATCTGATGAAAGATATGATAGTTAGAAATGATAACGAATCTGAAATAACAACATAAGGAGTGGAGCAAAATTGGGAAGATCTAGGGGAAGAGCAACAATAACTGTAGGTAAATTTAGAGAATAATCAAACTCACAACTTAATGCCTTGTTATATTGAGGAACCATGTACGGTTCCTTGGGTGTTTATGTTTGGTAGAATCTTCCTGGTGAAAAAATAATAATAAAAAAGATATCTACACTTGTAATTGAAATTTTTTAAGCCATTCCCTCTTTTTTAATTTATGCTATATCTTCACTTGGTGATTAAATTTGCATGTATTCTAATGGAGCCAAAACGCTAAGTATTATTCATGCACCACAAACGGTCACAGGAATCACAGAGTTCTCACTCTGCACATTCGAGAGGCACAGGCTCTCCTACACCACAACCAATTCTCCCATATCCCCCTAACAGAAAAGATCCCCCAAACATATATCCACGCTCCCCCTCTAACTAACCGGTATCCTTTCCCAAAAATACCCCTGATACAAAGAAACATAAATTGTGCTAGGCGCCCGAGTTGGGCTTCGTCTGTCTAACATATTTGAGCTTCGGCCCATGTTCAACAATACCCCCTATCAAGGTTGGCCTTGTCCTCAAGGTCAAAGGCAGGAAATTGCTGTTTGATGACATCATACGCTTCCCATGTGCTGTCAATGTTTGGTAAATTGAGCCATTTAATAAGGACTTCATAACTGCCATCAGTAAGCTTGCGGTGTTTCAGTACTAACTCAGGGTAGACATGCAATTCCATATCATCAGTCAAAGAAGAAGGGAGCGGGTGAGCCATAAGGCCAGGGGAGAGAGATTTTTTGAGCTGAGAAACATGAAACACAGGATGTATCTTAGCCTCAGACGGAAGTTGAAGGCGATAAGCCACAGGACCAACGCACTCAATAACAAGGAAAGGGCCATAAAAACGTGGGCTGAGTTTTTCATTAGGACGTTTGGCCAAGGAACGAAACCGATAAGGCTGTAACTTCAAATACACAGAATCACCCACTGCCAACTGTACGTCTCGTCGCTTTTTATCAGCATGAGATTTCATATACTGTTGAGCCCTCTCCAAATTCCGCTTCAGTTCATCTAGAATAACGTTCCTGGCCTGTAACTGCATATTGACCGCATCAACACTTGAAGTCGGCTCCTGATAGCGAAAGAATGTGGGTGGGTCCCGACCATACAGAGCCTTGAAAGGAGACATACCCGCAGAGCGATTATAAGTAGTATTGAACCAATATTCAGCCCAACATAACCAATTGACCCACGTATGCGGTGCATCACAACAGAAACAACGGAGATACGTTTCCAGACTACGGTTGACCACCTCCGTTTGACCATCGCTTTGTGGGTGATAACTAGAACTGTAATTGAGGGAAGTACCAGCAGCCTTGAAAAGTTCCTTCCAAAAATGGCTGAGGAATAGTTTGTCCCGATCAGACACGATTGACCTGGGAAAACCATGAAGGCGAACGATCTCTTTGACAAACAGGGCAGCCACGTCAAATGCTGTATAGGGATGGCGAAGAGGAAGAAAATGGGCATACTTGGTAAATCGGTCAACCACCACAAAAATAGTGTCATACCGCTGAGATTTGGGCAACCCAGAAATGAAGTCCATCGAAATGTCTGACCAAACTTGATCCGGAATGGGTAAAGGTTGAAGCAACCCAGCTGGACTCAGAGCTAAATGCTTGTTACGCTGACAAATGTCACAAGCAGCGACATACTTTTGCACGTCTCGGCGCATGCCATCCCAATAAAAGAGAGAAGCTAACCGTTTGTAGGTGCGGAGGTATCCGGAGTGACCGCCAACAGGGGAATCGTGGAACTCCTTGAGCAACATGGGAATCCGCGGGGATAACTTGGGTAAGACTAAACAACCGTGGTAAAATAAATGCCCCCCCTTCAGTGCATAACCAGCTGGGCCCGGTTGTCCCGTGACCAAGGACTGAAAAATTTTGGCCAAAACAGGGTCTTTTTGTACCTCTTCATCCCAACTATGTATAGTTGTAGGTTGACTCACTGAGATAGCATTAAGTTCGAAGCTCTCATGCTGTCTCGACAGGGCATCGACGGCTGAATTAGAGGACCCCGGCTTGTATTGGATCTGAAAGGAGTAACCCATCAGCTTGGAGACCCAGCCTTGCTGCGAATCATCTAAGACCCGTTGCTCCAATAAGTATTTGAGCGCTTTCTGATCTGTCCGTATAGTAAAAGGACGTCCTAGCAAGTAGTAACGCCACTTCCGCATGGCAAAAACTATAGCCATTAATTCCCTCTCGTAAACTGAGCATTTGCGACGTCGAGCTGATAAGGAGTGACTATAATAGGCGATAGGACGCCCATTCTGCATCAATATAGCCCCTAGACCAGTCCTTGAAGCATCGGTTTCAACAATGAAAGGCTGAGAAAAGTTGGGTAAGGCCAAAATGGGAGTGGTGGACATAGCTTCCTTCAAACTGTCAAAGGCAAACTGAGCCTCATCCGTCCAGCAAAAAGCATTTTTCTTGAGAAGATTGGTTAATGGAGCCGCGATAATGCCATAGACTTTCACAAACCGTCGGTAATACCCTGTTAATCCCAAAAAACCACGCAAGCTTTTCAAGGTCGTAGGGACAGGCCAGGATCGCATACTAGCTACTTTACTCGGATCAGCATGGACTCCTTCACTGGAAATGATGTGACCAAGGTATTCCAGCTTTAACTGAGCAAACACACATTTTTTGACATTGATTACCAGACAATTTCGTTGCAGCAACTCCAGGGCAATCTGCAAATGTTGAAGATGAGCCGTTCTGTCACCACTGTAGATTAGAATGTCATAAAAAAAAACTAGAATGAACTTGCGGAGATATTGGCGAAAAACATCATTCATCAAGGATTGAAAAGTAGAGGGGGCATTCTTCAATCCGAATGGCATGACAAGAAACTCGTAATGGCCATCATGGGTTCGAAAAGCCATCTTGTGTTCTTCTCCCTTCTTCATTCGGATTTGGTGATAACCGGACTTCAAGTCTAACTTAGAGAAAATCTGAGCACCTCCTAGCTCATCCAATAGCTCCTCGATAGCAGGAATTGGAAATTTGTCATGAATCGTAGCTTTGTTCAGGGCACGATAATCCACACAGAAATGCCAACTACCATCTTTTTTCTTCACCAATAACATAGGACTGGAGAAAGGACTCCTACTGGGGCGTATAATGCCAGCGGCGAGCATCTCTTGTACTAGGCGTTCAATTTCAGTTTTCTGGTAGTGGGGGTACCGGTATGGACGGATGTTTGGTGGAGAGGCTCCTGGTTGTAAGTCAATGGAGTGGTCAACAGCTCTTGGTGGCGGCAATCCAATCACTGGATTTTGTACTGTAGGGAACTCCGCTAGCAAGTTCTGAATGTCTTCTGTTAAAGGAGAGTAAGTCAATTCAGTCATCTTCAACTCGGTGAATCCAACAAAAAACACATCGTCATCATGGCGTGTGGTGCGACATAGCGAGTTAAAAGTCATGGGAGTCCTGTGTAGTGCAGGGTTGCCCTTAAGACAGACCCATTCCTCTCCCAGGTCAATCTTGAGGGTCGAGTGCCTCCAACTGACCAATACTTCTCCTAAAGAAGATAACCAATAGGCACCGAGAATAACATCCGAACCACCTAACCGAAAGGGGTAAAGGGAGTGTATAATATGTAATCCCTGAACCAACAAGGACACATCGCGACAAACCCCACGGCCACGTACTTTGCGCGCATCCCCGACCTAAACAGTGAATGCTATGTGGGGGTCCAGAGGCAGAGACAAAGCAGAAACCAAGTCATGGTGTATGAAACTGTGAGTAGCACCATAATCGATGAGAATGAGAACGTCGCGGCCTCCTAACGAACCCCTTAGCTTGATGGTTTTTCCACTGGTGAAACCTGCTAACGTATTCAAGGAAAGGGACATGAGTTGTCCTATTGGCGCTTCTTCATTCGGAACAGCATCACCCTCCATCGCGTCGGGTGCGTCAGGATCTTTAGGCTCAGATCGTTCATCAGTTGTCTCCTCGGACATGATCAGAACCTGGAGTTGTTTCTTTTTGCAGCGATGACCAGGACGATATTTTTCATCACATTTGAAACAGAGACCTAACTCCTGGCGGCGCTCAATCTCAGCGTCAGTGTACTTCCTTGGAATGGATTTAGTGGCATAAGTGACAGGAATCGCGGTCTTCTTCGAATCATCAATGGCCGGCTTGTGATCGGTGGCTTTAACTATGGTAGTTGAGGTTGACGAAGGTGTCTTTCCCATTTCAGACGAGGGGGGCGGCCGAGTAGAACCCAATCGATGAAGATAGGTACGGTCTTCGGTCCATGATTTGAAGGGCCCCACAGTGCGTGGATGATAGATATGAGTCAAAACTCCATTACGTTCCTCAAGTCTCAAAGCCATGTCCATATACTCAGCCAACGTGTGAAGTTTCAAGAGACGTAAGTCAGCCTTAATCTCCAGTTTGAGGTCGTTCAGAAATGCAGCAACCAGGACCTCCTCATCACAGTTGCCCAAGGTCGCAGATAGCAATTCGAAACCCTCAATATACTCGGCCACAGTTTGATATTGGCGTAGGGCCATCAGCATCTCATAACTATTGCCACATTGGGAGGGGTGAAAACGCAAAATTAAATCCCCGTTTTAAGTCCAACCAAGATCCCACTGGAGCTCTCACCTCCTTCCACTGGAACCAATTAAGGGCGCGCCCTTCGAAACACAATACTGCTGCATCAAGCTTCTCAGAATCGGCTACCTTGTTGAACTTAAAGTAGCATTCAATTTTGAAGATCCAGCTAAGAGGTTCTTCACCGGAGAAGAGAGGCATGTCCAATTTACGGTAACTGGAGGTGTTGACTCCAGCGCCCCCATTATGTTCTTCAATCGCGATGATCCGAGTATGAGCCTCAGTGGCTTGCGTAGCTGTCAACCCAGGTGATTGGGAAGATTCGCCACCGTTAACCTCCAGCTCTGCAGGACGTTTTCCTGAGCGTAGACTAGCGGCCACCTCTGTCATCATTGACGTCAAAGTCGTGAGGTCACATTTCACCGTTGCCATGTCCGTCTTCATGGAGGTCATATCGGACGTCAAATGCTCAATTGCTTGCTCCGCCTGAATCACTCGGGAATCAAGACCATCCATCCTGGACTCCACGCGAGTCTAAACCATGCCCCAGGTACGATTGCTCTGATACCTATAATGGAGCCAAAACGCTCCAAGTATTATTCATGCACCACAAACGGTCACAGGAATCACAGAGTTCTCACTCTGCACATTCGAGAGGCACAGGCTCTCCTACACCACAACCAATTCTCCCATATCCCCCTAACAGAAAAGATCCCCCAAACATATATCCACGCTCCCCCTCTAACTAACCGGTATCCTTTCCCAAAAATACCCCTGATACAAAGAAACATAAATTGTGCTAGGCACCCGAGTTGGGCTTCGTCTGTCTAACATATTTGAGCTTCGGCCCATGTTCAACATATTCTTAATACAACTTACACGTATGTTGTACAATGTTCTGTTTGTTATGTCTTACAGGTAACTCGTGGAGAGGACGAAATGAAACCGGACAGGAAAAGTGTAGCTCACTGATGGTAAAATTGCTAATTCTTGTTAACCTGAACGTTTAAATGGGAAAAAGAAAAACTTATGGATGAGAGCCAGACAAATTATGACAAGAGAATACACTTTGCCACATTGTTTCCTCTCTCCCTCCCCCCTCTCTCTTTTTGGAAAATCCTGAAACCATTTTTTTATTCTTTAATTGTCAAGAACAGGGTACTGGTCTGGTTACAACAAACAGGTAATCTTATGTGTGCGGAAAACATGATTTTGAATTGAAGTGGCAAAGAATGCTTTCATGCTTGCTCAATGTGCAATGTTCTTTATGTCAAATTCATTCGTCACTAGCCATTGTCGTGGTGGAACTAGTTTCGATCTTATGGCTCTAATTTATAGGCTATTCGTTTTACTTTTTCCTATGAGCATGCTGAATTCTAGGAGAAATTTGCTCTTAACAAAGTTATTTAGGTCTTACCAGCTTATTCAAAATTATCATAAAATTTTCACACTTCATGTCAGTTGTTGTCCAAGAGATACATCCAAAACATTCAATCAATGAAGAAAAACAAAGTGAAAACGCACAAATTAAATAAAGTGCTAACTGCTTAACGTGTCAAGAGTTTCCCTTTTCCTTTTCCTTTTTGCTATGCTTTAGCAAGACATATATATCAATTGTTCTATGTGTGTTATTGGCAACTTTTATTCCTACTTTCATGATACAGATAGTCTTTCTGATCAAATCTGCTCTATAGCTAAGTCTGAATTTCGATACACTTGTTCATTATGACATGGTCTAGTTACCATTATTCAGTTTGGAATCTCAAATGGAGCCGTGCCAGTGTTGTGGTATATCAAGATAAAAAAGATACATTACTTTTTTAATGAAAAGACAAAAAGCACAATCAAAATAGGTGTAAAAGGTTTTGCTTGGGTCCTTGTATCTGGTTCTGATGTTCGTGTATCTGGTTTTTGACGTCTTTGTGTAATGTCTTCATGTGCCATTCTCTGGGGAAGACCAAGCTGAAGCGCCATGCCTGGCTTTTCTTCTTTGAAGTAAATTTGGAGAGCATGGTTTGAGTGGTCTAATGCTATCTGCGTTTGCAGTTTCTTCGTGATTTTCTTCCTGAGAATTTATGTTTACAATCTCCAAAGCTCACTCTCATTCTAGTCTTGGACTCAAATCACACGATCTAGTTATCCAATTGTTGAAGGAGATCACAAGAAGACTTCAGTTGCTTGGGACAAAAGAAAATCCCACACGTCTCAGCCCTTGAGGCCTAGATGCTCACCATCACTAATTTCCCCCTCTAATTATTTGGGAAAAAGCGTAGAAAAGAAAGAAACAAGCTGAGACTCACGATCTTACTTCTTATTCAGATGGCAGAAGATATTCAGTTCTTTTAGCACGGGGATGATGATTTTCATTTAAGGGCTTCGGGATCAAGATGCAACAATGTTAAGAATACCTGATACGTGGCATTATATTGTTACTCTTTTTAGTGATATGTTAAAATGTGTAGTTACGTGGCATTATATGTGTTAGTTACAAATCAGTTAGGCTACAGCTCATTCTATAAGAACTGCCATTCGTGTATATTGGGACTTGTTGAATAAAGTGTGGAAATTAGTTTCCTGTTCTCTCTCTCTCCCTCTCTTTCTCTCTCTCTCTCGGCCAGCCTGTACCGATTTGGTATCAGAGCTACATCTTCGGTAAACGACTCTAGAGACTAGATCGGGCGAACGCTATCATGAATAGGAGCAGCGATTAGATTTGAATGCTGCTATGGTCGAGAGTAGTCACGCAAGATTAGAACAGAATACTGCAGATATCACCGATTTGAAGAGTTTAATGAGCAAGATTGAAGTGTGTTTGCAAGATTTGAACGGTACTCTTAACTCCTTGCTTCATCACGGTCAGGGAGATCATGCCGACAGCTCATCAAGTAGCTTCAATCGTGCCAAGAGCGTCCAGTTCGAAACCTTCCATCATGCTTCTCAATCTTACGTACCGCCGGCTAAACAGAGTCGGGTAGAATTTTCGCGTTTTGACATATCAGATTTTCGAGGCTGAGCATATAGGTGCTGTCAATTTTTTTCTATAGATGGTATGCCTGTGGAACATCGTATTCGCTTATTGAGCATTCATTTGGAGGGCAAGGCACTGAAATGGCATCTCAACTTTATGAAGAAACGCTGAGAAGATGAAGTTTCTTGGGATGACTATTTTGATCAAATGGAAGCTCGTTTTATAGAAATCAGACACATCAACCCGATGGTCCAACTGAAACAGTTGCAACAGGCAACCTCTTCTATTGATGAGTATATTGAGATTTTTGATGATCTGCTCACCGACATGGATATTCCAGAGGAAGTTTCGATGAATTGTTTCTTAGGAGGATTGCGTACTGATCTTCAAGCTTGCATAGCTGCCTTTCGACCAATGAGTTTGGCTAGCATGATGCAGATGGCTCGTATGCAAGAACGTTCCCTCCAAGCAATGTATGATACTGCTGCTAGTTCGCGACTGCCCTGGACTTATCAGCCTTCCAAGACTCCATTGGCCTCTATTAATTATGGGGGTCGATCATCATTTTACCCGGCAGCGAAATCTTCTTCTACACAAAACCTTCCTTCTTCTGCTTCTTCGTCTTCTGCATCTGTCAAGAAGCCTTCGGTGACATTATCCAAAAAGGATATAGAAGAAAGGCGTCGCAAGGGCCTCTATTATTGGTGTAACGATAAATACACCTCATCTCACAAATGCAAAGAATCCCAGGTGATGATGCTTGTTATACCAGATAATGACGATGATGATTTTGCTGATGCTATTGATACATTGGACTCTGATTCCTTACCGACAGCTACCATCAATGCAGTAGAAGGTAGTGAAGGGTGTACGACCTTGAAATTGGAGGGATACATTAAGAAACAGAGAATCGTAATATTAATTGACACTGGCAGTACACACAATGTTGTTTATGCTGCCCTTGCGAAATGATTGAAGCTTCCAGTCACAGATGGTCATGCTCTACATGTTAATGTTGCAGGTGGTCGTCAGCTTCTTATCAATAGATTTTGTCAAGATTTACCATGGTCAATGGCTGATAGGACCTTTATGGATGATTTTTTGGTGATGGATTTAGGTGTCTTTAATTTAATTTTGGGAGCCCAGTGGCTCAGGAGGTTTAGTCGCATTATTTTGGACATGGACCAGCATTTTATTGCCTTTAATTATCAAGGCCAACACATTGAAATTTTCAGAATGGGCTCTCTGAAGTCCAATTTACACGAGCAGCCCATTGATGATTGCTTAGTATGACGAGCTCCACACTCCTTCCTCATTTGTCCATACCCTATTGACCCCACTATTTTTATGGCTGTTAGTAGTGAGTCATCACTTTCGGAGCTGCAACGCGATCAACTTGCTAAGCTGCTTGATTCCTTCAAGGATGTCTTTGCGGAACCTCAATCCGTATTGCCGTCACTAGCGTTTGACCACCAAATTCATCTCAAGCAGTCGCAACCAGTGAGCTGTCGACCTTATCGCTATGGCCCTGTTCAAAAGGATGAGATTGAACGACAAGTCTAGTAAATGCTTCAAATTGGAGTTATTCGTCCAAGTCGGAGCCCATTCACAGCACCAGTTGTGTTGGTTCATAAGAAAGATGGTACTTGGCGTTCTTGCGTTGACTATAGGCAATTGAATGACCAGACTATTAAAAACAAATTTCCTATTCCTCTCATCGAAGAGCTTCTCAATGAGTTGCAAGGCGCTTGTTATTTTTCAAAACTTGACTTACGAGCTAGTTATCATCAGATTCGAATGCATCCTCCTGACATTCACAAGACGGCGTTTAAAACTCATAGAGGGTTATATGAATTTGTAGTGATGCCCTTCGGGCTTACGAATGCCCCGGCAACTTTTTAGAGCCTGATGAATTTGATTTTTAAAGCTCATCTGCGGAAATTCATTCTTGTTTTTTTTATGACATTTTGGTCTATAGTCCTGATTAGGCTACCCATTTAACTCACTTGACTCAAACGCTGTCTATTTTACGTACACATCAACTTTATGCTAAAGCTAGCAAATGTGTTTTTGGATCAACACAAGTAGATTATCTGGGACATATTATTTCGGCTAAAGGTGTTGAGGCTGATCCTTAAAAGATAGCAACCATTCGGTCATGGCCTCTTCCTACAACCGTGCGTGCCTTGCGTGGGTTCCTTGGACTTGTCGGATATTACTGTCGCTTTGTGAAGAATTTCGGTCTGATCTGCCAGCCCTTGACAGTCTTCCTACACCATGATTCTAAGTTTCAGTAGACAAAAGAAGCCCAACGTGATTTTGACTCATTAAAGACTGCTATGACTTCTCCTCCAGTATTAGTACTTCCTAACTTTAGTGAGAAGTTTGTCATTGAGACTGATGCTTCAAGATCCGAAATGGGGGTCATGTTGAGTCTATTAGATATGATTAGTTTTGATGATGTCAAATAATAGAGCAAAAAGTTTACATAAATTATTTATCTCATATTTTGACTAACTATCATACTTACTATCTTGTGTAGTTTCCTCAAGAAAAGAGAGGAGTTATTATGTTGCACTTTGAGTTATGGAGAATGATCAAGAGGAAGAAGAAGAAGAGAGATTGAGAAAAGAAGAACTTGCAAGATCAAATGAAAATATCAAGATTCAAGTTCATAGATTTGATGTTAAATGTTGTTATACTCAATCAGAAGTTTGAATGGCTCAGTCGGAAGCTAAAATATACAACCGGGAAGTTATACCATCATATATTGAGTCACCCTTCATATAAACATGGAAAATAAGCTTCAGAGGTGATTTTCATGGGCAATTATCGATTACTTGATCGATCATTCATTTATCGATCAAGTTATCGATAAAATACATCCTCTGTTATGTTCTGTTCTTTGTTCAACTCTGACATAGATTCGGTATTTCTTCAATATCTCTCAAATTACAAATCCGTTTGAGGTGAAACTTGATTCCTATGAAACTAGACTCAGAACACGGTTCATGGACACTAAATTCACCTTCAAAGAGTTTCATACGAGGGAGATATGTTGTTCGAAAGATTGCAGTAAGGATTAACGCCTTTATTCTGACCTTTAGTCATTGTGATGAAGATAAATTTGCAACCACAACGAATTTTGGGGTGATTCTTGTTGCATTAGAAAGTAGACTCAGAGAGCTTTCTGGGGATATGTCATTTGCAAAATTTGGAGTTGAATTGGAAGATTTATGATCACTCAAAGTTAACCTTCGTTTTGCTTGAATCAGAATTCGAAATTATTGAGGTAAAAACCAGAAATTCTACATAGATTGATTAAACTCTTAAACAACATGCTACTCAAACATGTTATTGAGTAAAAGCTCTAGAAGAGATGAAGAAATGAAAAGCCATTATCATATGTTACTCAAGCCTGATCAAGCGACTACATACTCATCGAGTTACTGGTACTATCTCCTCAATTCTTCTCTTGTATCTTCATACATATTATTAAGGTTTTATCAGTAACATGTTGGATAAATGATTTTTGGATAACGTTATAGATGAATATGTTTATCGATCATTTGATCGATAACTGTCAAGTTTTATCGATCACGTGATAGATAATTTAGTCTGCTTAATAACTTGCTAGATTGATCGATCAACTAATCGATCATTGGTATAGCTGCTTAATATAAGATGTTGCAGGAAATAATCGATCAGACCTTTATCGATAACTTGTTCGAATATTACATGTCTTCTTACTCGATATAGTGCTCTGTCAAAACCATTCGTTCAAAATATTTGATCGATCAATTGATCGATCAAACATTTATCGATCAAATGATCGATTATTATCTTCACTGCATTAACTTATGTTGAATCATTTTTTCGATCACCTAATCGATCATTGATTTATCGATAAAATGATCGATCATTCGATTTCCTGAAACTCCTGTTTTCACATAACGTGATCGATAATCAATTTCTTTACTTTACATGATTAAATCTATGCTTTTCATTTTATCGATCACTTGATCGAATATTCATTGATCGATCACATGTTCGATTAATCCACATAGTTTGTTTTTCGCTGAATATATTCTTACTCATTGTTTATCGATAACCTTATCCATCATCCATTTATAGATAATTTGTTTAATCATCAATGACTGAAGTTTCATTTTTGTAACACTTGGATTATCAATAATCTGTTAGATCAACAAGTGTTCGATCATGAAATGATCATGAAATGTTTTCCGTTTAAACATCAGTCGACTATGATGATTCTTAAAATCAATGATCTATTTTCTTTCAAGCTTTTCTCAGCCTTCTTTTAACATATAACTCTTTATCGAAAAGACACGAAGGTAAACGAAACTTGAAAGGGATTAACCTTGCATATTTTATTCGGAGTTCACTGTGTTCATGTTTCATCATTTATCGATCATTTCTTCGATCATCACATGATCCATAACCTATTCAATAATTACATATATCTGCTACATCTTTTCTTCATATAATTAATCGATAATATGATCGATCAAAGGATTATGATCAAGGCATCGATTAAGTAAGTTTATCTTACTTTCTGAATATCTGATTATTGATTTCATGTTTTCCAACTTATTGTTTCAAAGATTATCAGATACTTATCATTTGATCTGAGGAAGATTATTTTAGGTAAAGAGCCACAACGAATTTATGATGTGAAGAATCGACTTTTATCAGAAGCTTTCAACGGTTAGTTTCAACGGTCATATTCTTCAAGCCAAACAGGAAGAAAATGCTCAACGGTCAAGTACCCAACATCATCTATAAATAGAAGAGCATTGAAAACAAGAAAATAGAGAAGAGTCTGATCTTACAACATCAAATGCTAAAATGCCGAATCAACATATTCTCATTTAGCGCTCCGAGAGAAAACTCCCTGTCTCTGTACTTCATAGACTAAAACATATGTATTCGT
The DNA here is from genome assembly GCF_004799145.2 of Neltuma alba. NCBI lineage: Eukaryota > Viridiplantae > Streptophyta > Magnoliopsida > Fabales > Fabaceae > Neltuma > Neltuma alba. The sequence goes on along the minus strand of NW_021635079.1, from coordinate 73,075 downwards.
AAGATAGAGAGGAGAATTTCCCAAACGTGCTTAAGATTCGTCTATCACTTCTTTGAGAGAAGAAATATTCAATCTTCATTATCATTATTAGATTGTATCCTTACGGTGAGTAAAGGGGAGTATTTACCTCGGTGTGAGGTTATTATTGAATAGACTAGTTAGTCTAAGAATTGTAAGTGGTGTCACAAGTGCCCGATCAAACTTGTGATTGTAGTGGTTCTCAAGTACCCGTGTTAAACTTGAGGGAAATAGTCAATTGAAAATCTCAGGGGGAGCCTGGGGACTGGACGTAGGTCAATGAGGACCGAACCAGGATAAATCACAGTTTGAATCGTCTCTTCCCTTATCTCTTTATATTTCCAGCTAAACCATTTTACTACTGTGATTATACTTATATCAATTCATTGTTTTTATACTCATAATTTATTATGAATTTCATTACATTGCGAAAAGATTTTTGTTTTTAACTAACACCCAATTCACCCACCTCTTGGGTGTTCAGTCAGAAGGGTCACCCTATTGCTTTTATAAGTAAAGGTCTTAATGGTCATTGTCGCACCTTCTCTGCTTATGAACGGGAACTTATGGCCATTGTGTTTGCTGTCAAGCATTGGCGTTCTTAATTGGTTGGTTATCCCTTTACGATTCGAACAGATCATCTTCCACTGAAGCATTTATTGGAATAGAAGTCTGTTTCCCCTAATCAACTAAAATGGATTAATAAATTGTGGAGTCTGACTTATGATATTGAGTATCACAAACGTAAGGACAATCTAGTAGTAGATGCTCTTTTACAACAATTTGAGGCTTCGATTATTGCCATTACTGCCCCTATGACAGAGCTATATGACCGGGTTCAACAATCATGGGCTACTGATGAACACATTCAGCGTCTTATCGTTGATTTGGAAAATGACTCTCAGTCTCAACTTGCTTTTTCATGGTCAAACGAGTACTGAAACATAAGGGCTGTTTGGTAGTAGGAGCAGAATGTGCCTTGTGGTCAGAGTTACTATCTTACTTTCATGGAGACGCAATTGGGGGCCATTCTGGTGCCATAGCTACATACAAACACATTTCTTCTGTCTTCTATTGGAAGGGTCTTGAAAAAGCTGTTCGTGAATTTGTGAGAAATTGCAATACATGTCAGCAGTTCAAGTATGAAACCGTTGCCACTCCAGGACTGATTCAGCCATTGCCCATCCCTGATCACATCTGGACAGAACTTTCAATGGACTTCATTGGAGGTCTTTTGAAGTCTTACTCTAAAACTACCATTTTAGTAGTAGTCGACTGTCTCAGCAAAGCAGCACATTTTGTTGCCTTAGAGCATCCTTTTTCTGCAGTTGATGTGGCCCAAGTTTTTATGGATAACATTGTTAAATTGCATGGGTTCCCTAAGTCTATAGTAACAGATGGAGATCCAATTATTTGTGGCAAATTTTGGAAGGAATTATTTCGACTCAATGGGGTCAAGCTTCAGTATTCTTTAGCGTATCACCCCCAATCCGATGGACAGATAGAGGTATTGAATCACTGTTTGGAATGTCATTTGAGGTGTATGACTGGTGATTATCCGAAGTAGTGGGTTAAATGGCTGTCGTTAGCTAAATTATGGTATAACAATAACTATCATTCTGCTATTGGTATGACTCCCTTTCAAGCAGTTTATGGTATTCCATCGCCTACTCTCTAGCCATAGTTTTTAATTCTTTTGTTTTGATATTCTCCAATCAACTAATTAGTCTCTTGTAGTTATTGAATTTCATTTATGGTAGTTTAAAACAAAATAGGTAATTATAAGCTATCATATAATGTTAACAAAGGGGGTTTTCAATGCATTTAATGAAATGGTGATCATATAAGGCTATTTTCCCCCTAATTTAAACTCTCAAATGACAGTGTTCCACTTTTTTTTTCCCACCCTCATTTCAATCTATCAATCAATCACAGTTCTATATGTATTTTTGGCCAGCGGTTCCATGCATGTTTTATTAATTAAAAATGTTTAATTGAATTGGGTTTTATGAGATTATGATATGCTTCTGGATTCAAAAAGTATTTATAAAGATACTTTTAAATTGCTGACTAATAAAATTCATATATTGCTAATGAAATTGAGGAATTGAATTAAAAGTTTAAAATCATATTTAGTCATAATTGAAAGATTGAGTTATAGAGCTATACCTGAGTCACAATTTAAATAACTATAAGATTAATTTTCTCTTCATTTTTTAATAGATTGCAAGGTTGGAAAAAATTAAGGCTTGTTTGATTTCTTATTTTGAAAATAAAAAATTTGTTTGGTATTATTTTTTGTTGAATGTTTAAAAAAAAAAAGAACAGTAGTGTTTTTAAAAACTAAAGCACCACAACAATTTTTAGATCTTTCCCTCATTTTTTTTAATTGTATTTTTTATTTTGAAAAGTTGGATAAACCTTTATTTTTTTCTTACTTATTAGTAGTACTCACCAGGTATTACCACCAGTAGCGGTCAACGCTTGCCAAATATAATTTTTTTTTTAATTTTTTCTTTCAAATGTTTTTTTAAACAATTATCCAAATATATTTTTTATTTTTTTGTTCACAAAACTTATTTTAAAAGATAATTTTATAAAATTGTTATGATAACAAGAAAACAAAAAAAAGATTAACAAACAAGCCCAACCTAATCTTCCTAACTCTGTAGCACATCACAGGTTTACTAAAACACAAATTGGTAGCAGGTCTCGTCGTTCCGCATTTCTGAAACTTGACAAAGGAAGATGCATGCTGCCATTATCTTAAACACTAGACGACACATTATGCTTCGGGTATCTATGCCATGCCCAAATTACAAAGTAAAGAGACGTATTGAAAAGGAAAAGCTGCAACTTTTCCTATTATGATGACTGATTGACTCGCTAGACAATTTAATTCTAACATTCAGACAGGTTTTGGTTTTGGCCAAAAGGAGCCTCAGCCGGGCAAGTCATCATCTTGAATCCCAATAGAGTCTCTTTCTTCCCTGTCAAAGTTATGTGTTGCCATCTAATTTGCAGGAATATAGAGAATGATGCGACGAAGGCATTGAATAATTTCCTGAAACAATTTGATTGTTGGCCCAATTGCCAAGAAAGCCCATATGATGGACGCAGCCAAACCCAAAATGAATGACAAGACAAAGAGAAGTAGAACCACGACAAGAAGTCCAACCAGAGGAGTAAATTTTTTCATGATAGCAAGATACGTGGTTCGATTTTGGAGTTTTAATTCTGCCATCAAACCCATAACATACAATAATGGCATCCCAAAAACAGCGCTCGTGATGCTTCCATTCTCATCAAAGAGGGACAATTTCTTAGATTGAAATTGAAACTGCACATAACCACCTACTGTGGTAATCAGAGAAATAATGACAGTGTGTAACAGAGCAAAAGCTTCCTCTTGTCCCCGGTTTGAACTGCAGCCTCCAAAAGTAAGTCATAAATAAACTGAATTGGCATTATAAAGTAGTGATAACAATAAGGGGAAGAAACTAAGCAAGTAGGAGAAACCAGAAATGAAATTTGTCTAGTCCAAATGCACACGTAAGATAATAATGGGAAAACTAGATATGAAGTTAATGAGGTGGTAAAACCTTTGTGGAGAGCTAAAAGTCGTAGATGGAGCTAAGGGCATGTGGGGCGCCGTCCCTGCAATTTCTTGGTTGTCGGCCATAGAAGAAGACAAAGAAGGGTACCAAAAAGAAGTAAAAAGGGATGAAGATGGTGGGAGGAGAGTCGAGGGGCAAAAGCAGGGAAGAAGACCACGAAATTCTGATGATGGGCCTTGGAACCAGTATGTGTGTGTCTCCGTGTGTATATATAGCATTCGATGCCATATGCGGTAGCATGACGACGCGTGTTCTTGGTCGGGAATATATTGGTAGTGTTACGGTACTAAGATCCTATGTCCTTTATGGCTTTCTTCGGTTCCCAATTTCTCCTTTACGCCCAGCTTCGGACGGGCAGGAGGCGCCACTTATAAGCGTCAAGTTTCTGCTTCGGCCCGTTCAATCCGAAAAGGAATCTTGTTCTTTCTTATATATAGAAAATAAGGATGCCGATGATAGGATCGATGCAGGTGAATAGAAATTATGTAAGATTCGTTTTTTTCCCCCCTTCATAATCTTATAAGGATGCCGGTGATAGGATGTGGGTGAATAGAAATTATGTGTGAATAGAAATTATGTGTGAATAGAAATCATGTGTGATTCGGCTTTTTTTTTCTTTCCTTCATAATCTTATAATGATGCCGATGACAGGATTTAGGTGAATAGAAATTATGTAAGATTCGTTTTCTTTTCCTTCATAGTCTTTTAGCTTTCCTGGCATCTGAGGGCTTCTTGCCACTGTTTCCAAAGTTCTGCCATGATGATAATTTTATGAAACAATTATCTTATATTTCTTCAAGATCTGAAAGTTTCATGACTTTAAGAATTCCATGAATGATGATAATAAACTGTATACTATACTATGTATTGAAGAACCATACATTATCTATGGATCAAATTATAAGATTTTGTTTGTAATCTACAAACAAACAAGGTCTTACATAATTAGAACCGGAGATAGTATGCTCTATGGTACTTTCATGCTTACAGAATCTGCCTCAAATGAGAAAACATATTTACTCTTGTAATTGAAAATTTTCAAGCCATTCTCTCTATTTTGTCTCCTTTTAATTGACAATTAAATTTGCATGTGTTTTTAATATAATGTAAATTGCATAATGTTAATTTTTTTTTAATGTCCGATACGTTATTTACTCAGAGGATGAAACAAAATTGAATTGAAACATGCAGCCTCACTGATCGTAAACTAGTGGATTCTCGTAAAACACCATGTTTATATAAAATAATCTAAGGATGAAAGAATAGAAAATTATGTCAAGAGAATACATTTGCAGCAAAGTTTCATTTGTTTTAATTTTATGGAAGAAGGAAAAAAAATCCTGAAACCTTTTTCCCTTTTACTGTCAAGGACAATGACTTGGTTTGGTTGCAATAAATAAGTAACTTATTTATTGAAGGTAGAGAGCTTCTGAAGAAGGAATTATTTTGGAGAGTGGGAGATGGGAATGAGGTTAAAGTAATGTGGAGTGATAGATGGATTCCTGGCCTTTTCAATGAGAGGTTGTGCTGTGATGGGTTGAATGATGATTATAAAAAGAAGAATTTCTGCCGAAGAGAAAAGCAAGATTTTGCAGACAAATATTTCTGCTTCCTTTTGTGTTGAGGCTGTTTTTGAAGCTAACGCCTCATTCAGCATATGCCACAAATAGCGCTTGACTTTTGTGGGGACATGCAATTTCCACAGACGATTTAAGAAATTCTTAGGTGCACCCAAAGCATCATATCATCCATGCACTGCCTGATAAAATCATAATATAATGTCTTTATCCTACGTGTTAACTTATCTGGCAGCTTTCTGAATCCCATTTTCCTCTATCACACTTTACAAATTTATTGGCTCTCTCCTACTTTGTTGCTGATCAGTGTTCACATCGTCCTTCTCTCTCTTCCAATCTCTCTTCCCTTCGACGCAACTCACAAGTCCTACACAGACAAGCGCATCTTATGCTTCCTATTAAAAATATATAAATTAAATATTTTTATGATCTTTTCTCACCCTCTCATGCAATTTATTTAAATTTATAAATAACTTATGATGTTATCTTTCTTTTAATATAATCATTTAATTTGGAAAAGGGTCAATAATATTTCACCTTTTGAAATTTCACCTTATTTTAATTTTAGTTATTTGACAAAATTACTGGCTCTCTCCTACTTTCCCTGTCTCAGTGAAGGGAATCCAAATGCTTTTTTATTCCCTTTTGACTGACAAGATTACTGGCTCTCTCCTGCTTTCCGGCTTCAGTGGAGGGGATCCAAATTCTTTTAAATTCCGTTTCCGATCATTCCTTCGAAGTCTTATCCTCCCTTCGATTCCTGTAATAACTGAGATTTCTTGTCTTCACCCGGCCATACTACCTTCCTATAATGAGCATGATAATTACTTTGGATGGTATTTCCCGGTCCCATTGTCAGAATAGCCTGCGTAATAGCATCATTGATCATCCTAGAAGCTCAGATTTAATTGTGCAACAAAAAATTCCCTTGTCAGTACTACTATGGATGAATTTTTTTTAAACAGTTTGAAAAACTTACAGTTATAGTTTTATAATATATATTAAAGTAACACAATTTTGGTAGCATTTGGTCCTGGCAAAAAAAAAAAAAAGGACCAAGTTAGCACATAATACATACTAATAAATAAGTAAAAGAAACTAAATACGCAGCTACAATAATTGATTGTATTTGTATTACCTTTAGGATCAAGAAAGATGCCCGCTGAACAGGCCTGAAGGAGTATTCTTATTATTGCTCTGACCAATGTTGTTCAAGAATAACACAATATCACACACACACACACATATTAACGTGACAGTGGCATTAGTATAATGGTACCTTGCCAATACTATCACAGATGAATAGTTTTTAAACAGTTTAATTGAAAAACTTAAAGTGCATAATTTTATAATATATATTAAAATAACACAATTTTGATAGTATTATAAAATTGACTATCCATTGAAACGGTAAACAAGTATCTTTTGCTGAGGTTCCGCTGAAACGAGGAAATTATTTAGCAAATTCTTTTAGCACGTTCCTTTGTTTATTGTGTGTGTTTTACAAATATAAACTTTTTTTTGGGGCTAAATAATATAAAATTTATTAGTTTTAAATATTATCTCTTATAAGTTGGACAAAATTTGCATTAAGAGATTAATGCTATTTTAAAAAATTTACTGTCTACACACACACACACAGAGGAATGAATTTTGATACTCATGAGAGTAATGAGCATCTCATCAAGCTCATCATATATAGATCATTTATATATAATTTGGATTATTCAGATTTATTTATTTTATATTTTTTTTTTTAAATAACAAAATTATTTTTCAAAAAAATTATGGTTAAAATATTATTTTTGTTTTAGATTCTATACTCATTAAAATAATTATTTTAAAAAATAAAAAAATAAATCTAAACCATTCGAATCAGATTTGGATGTAAACCTATTAAGTATTAAAAAAATGACTCTTTTTGAACTTATTTAAAAAAGAAGTACAGTTTAAAAAAGAGCCACCTATGGTTTGGATCACCTCATATCTAGTCCATGTTTTCAATGTACATGGTCATTTTCTTTGGGGCTCATCACTACTCCAATGAGCACCAAGGCTCCTAGATAAATAACGATTTCAATGATGAATTGCACATAATTAACAATATATGAATTTCATAGAATTTATACAAACTTAATACTGAGGGGTCTTAATGACTTAATTAACGATTTAACGACAAATGCCAACCACATGCCAAGTGAGTGAGTGACAACCATAGTATATCGTCAAACTCGGGGAGTGTCCAACAAAGTTACTTCCAGGCTCAAAATACTTTTCTGATTTTATTTATAAGATACTTCTAACATGTTTCACACAGACTAAGAAAAACCAAAAACTTTAAACTATATTAACTCTTCATTAAAATATAACAACTTTTCAACTTTACCCTTATTTACATATACACCTTTCAAAAATAACAATTATATACACTATAATAAATGAAGGATAATATAGTACATTCATGATAAAAATTTAATAAAGTGACTTATAAATAGGACAAAAAAATCCTCTATCTGCCCTATAAATACGATCAGAGGAGTATAAACTAAACTTTATCCATTTACGCTTATCAAGAAATTAGTTAAAATCAGTTTAAAACAATAAATATGTAAGATATATATTTCTTCTTAAATATGCATTTATTAAGGAAAAGAATAAATATAAGATGTAATAAATGAATCAAAGAGGGAAAAAATATATAGGGTAAAATTGAAAAAAAAACTCATTAAATACTTAGACAAAAATAAATATTATTTTATTAAAAAAATAAAATCCTTTTAATAAAATTTATCTTATATTTCGAACAGAAAGGAGCGCCACTTTACCACGCAACCCCATGCTGCCCTTGTCGTGTTTTTTTAATCACCAAAGAAAAAAGGTTTTACTGGATTTTTTTTTTTTGCCAACTTTATTTGATATTTTATGTCAATCAAAAGTCCCCATGTGTATAAAAGACAAACAATGGTAAATTGGTCCCCACCAAAAAGCATGTTACCGAAAAGGTTCCGTGAATTTGATTGGGTAACATTCGCGAAGTGCAAGCCCGTAAGGACCAGCTAGGGACAAATTCGTCTCTCCATTTGTTTCTTCTTCTTAAATGCTTTCTTCATTGTTTTACTGAAAATTTTACCGCGAAACAGCCCAGGAATATTTAACGATACCGAAGATTTTTTTTTAAGGGTTTGAGTTCAATAGGGTTTTTAAATTGAGAGTATCCCATTTAAATCCAACTAAAATACTAAAATTTAAAATTAGATCCATACTTTGAACAAATTCCTAATCAGACCCAATTAGTAATTTATAAATATTGTTAAAACTTTAAAATACCCCTTTATAATTATAATATGAGTTGTTACTTTTATATTTTTTTCTCACAAATTCTTTTCCTAAAATTTTCTTGTTAGATTGAAATTTGAAAATAGTAAATCTTCAGTAGATGACAAAAAATTACAATATAGTCAATGGCTTACATTAATAATTATTCCAGCATCCTCATCAACGTAAGGATGTAGTTATTGTTAGATTTTAGTCTTGGAAGGGTTTAATTTTTGTTCAGTTTTAATATTGATACATTCTTCATATACTTAATAATATATACACATATACAATTTTTGTTATTAAACACATACATTTTTTTAATAGAATACACGTACATTTTAAGAGTTAAAAACTTATTAAGATAACGAACTTTTTACAGATTTTGGACTGAGGACAGTGTTATAATTTATTATTTTCATATTTTAGGAAAAGAATTTGCAAGGGAGAAAAATATAACTGACTACTCATACTTTAATTATAGAGAGGCATTTTAGTCTTTTTATAATATTCATAGGAATTTGTTTAAAGTGAAAGCCTGATTTTAAATTTTAGTATTTCAACTAGATTTAAATGGGATTTTTTCTTTTAAATTTTGCATTTATAAATGAAAAAAATTTACGTCCACTTACTTATATTTGTTATGTATGGTTTTCCATTTAAATCTCACTATATGTAATTTTTACTATTTATAATGACGTAACGTAATTTTATCCAAACTCCAACAGCAATGCTCAAATGATAGTTCAAATGTTTCGTGAAACATTTTATCCAATTCCTTTTTGAATGTTAGATCCGTAAGCAATAGATCCATACGAAGTTTTAGTTTGATATCTTAAAAATTATGTAACGTCATCATATTTAGGGTTAAGGTGCAATTGTGTTCCTAATCTTTTGGTAATGAATTTTACCCCTAATCTTATTTCTTAGGCACAATTTTATCCCTGATCTTTTTTTCTCATGTGCAATTTTGTCTCTGATCTTTGGGTGTAATTTTAACCATGAGAGACAAGATTACACACAAAAAAATCAGGATCCAAGTTGCACCACTAAAAAGATCAGGGACAAAATTGCATCTGAAAAATAATATTGGGGTTAAAATTGCACCTTAACCCTTATATTTATTAGGTCATTATGTGACAACAGACACCTTAGTTATTTAATTTCATACAAAGTTTTAGTTTGATACCTTAAAAACAAAATCTCTTGTGAAGTTACTTTTAGAATCAAAAGTCTTTTTTCCCTTAATATTTTCATGCGAGATTGCAAGCTGAGATCATTTATTCGCTTAGATGCTTTTTTTTCCGTAGGCACAAATATTTTTTTATTAGAGGTAATCTTATTTGAAGTACTGTTAGATATTTTTTTCTAAGCATATGTATCCTACTATTGGAAGTAATCATATTCAAACCATTATTTGATACTAAATGTGAGCACTTCCCCAACATTGATTTAAACTTCAATTCATCATGTTTTGAGAGACGGGCTCCTTCTATTAGGTCAACTCTCTTTTGTTGTCAAATTTTTTTTTGGATAAGCACAAATATCCTCCTATTAGATTCAAGATACTGTCATGGACTCTATCTAAATAGCGTGGATTTGTGGAAGGATGCGTATTGTGTTTTGTTGAGCCGCTTCAAAATTTAAATTTCTGTGTGCGCGCTTAGTTGGGCTGCTATAACTTGTGGCACGACCTTTGTGTTTAGTTGTTTAACGCGTTAGGGGCATGCGCTAATCATTTTGTTACTTATAATATAAATTTAACTTCTTATATTAAAAAGTGAGGTGAACATAAAATTAGGACACAAACTTAAATGCATTAAAAAATAAATAAATCAATTTTTTAGTTTTGAATAAGTATGCTTGGCATTGATAAATCACTCTTAATAAATGTTGTTTGCAAATTAAATCACGAAAAATAGTCTATAAATTTCCAGTAAGTAATATTCTCTTTTCTGTTGGAAAAGTTAATATTAATCAATGACAAAAAAATTTAAAAAAATAAAATACATTCTTTATTTCTATTTAAATGTATAAATAAAAAGCTATGATTTGCTAATTAGGGAAAATACCAGAAAAATATCATGAAAATATCAAAATAACAAATTAGTGACGCCAGTGTCAATAATCTCAAATCATCCACATCTACTAAAATGAAATTAGGAAATGTGTTTTTATAGGATTGTCCTACGCTATTTAACGCTAAACTATACTTTAGTCCACTAAATTTACATCAAAGTTTAAAAAATATATTTTTTAATCTCAGCACTATTAGCATCATTTCACAAAAATGTTGACTCAATAAATTTAAACAGTAACTATATAATTAAATACTGGCAAAACATACTTATAGTACAAAATTAAAATAAACCAATTGATCCGCAGGTTTATTTATGATAAAAATGATAACAAGCATTTCACGAGTCAACATGTTTTGTTAAATGAGATAGAGGATTTTAAAATTAAATAAATCAAAAATATACTTTTTAAATTTAAAGAAGCAAATTGAAACTAGATGTAAATGTAGAAAATTAAATATATACTTTAGTTTTCTTTAAAAATAAATAAATAAATAAACATGCCACGTTGGCACTCTCGTTGGCGGCTGGAATTTTTTTTATGACAAAGGTGGCTAATAAAGCGGTAAATAAGTAACGAAGGGTTGTCAGTATCTAAAAACAATGGCCTTTTATATTAAATTATCTTAAAAATTGTTCTAATTTATTCTTTTAAAATTTTTTTCAAGAGTAAAGTAACATCCAGTATCCTAATATAATTTTTTGATAGTATCCAACACTTTAATTTTATTTATAGCTTATAGTGTTTAATGCATTATAAATAAATTAGGGTGTTGGAAATTGTATGTAGTTGGAAAATCACATCAAAGCGTTGGATGCTAATTTTATATTTTTAAAAGACATTTCTTTTTCTTTTTGCAAAACACTTAACTAAAGTTAAATTATCTTTGTTTTTAAAAAAAAACGAAAAATTGTTCTAGAAAGAAGGAATCAAACAAGGACTAAGACTTTTCTATTTTCTTATTTTATTCCGATCATCCAATGGAAGTTTTGATGCACGAGAGAGGGGCCTTTGGTTGAACAAGTGAAACTCGATAATGTAAGCCTTTTCACACTGTCAAGAGCTTCCAGTACCCCGGAAAACGAACCTACGAATTTGTTAATGAAATTTAGACCATTCACACTCAAAATATCGGGAGAATTGTAATAAAATTTAAGGAAAAAAAATATAGGTACAAAAAATGATCTCAATAGTGACAGAGCAATGTACATTGACAGTCTTAGTACGGAATGACAATTTAATTCGTCATTAAAACCTTCTCATAAACCTTTTTTTTTTTTTTTTTGAGACCTCAACTTAATTTTTCCTTTGATTACTTCATAAAATTAGCATCAAAATATTAAATTACAAAATAAAAACGAATAAATTTGATTTAAGATGGAGATAACGACATGGGAGGAATGAATTACGTATATTACAGACATTTTTTTTTCTTTTAACTTATTAATCTCTCGGAATAAATCTGATATAATCCCCCTCTCTGGCATGTGCAAAAGCCAAAGAAAGAATCAAATTTGAGAGCATGCATGTAGGAGCGAGCATGGTTAACTAACGGTTAGGCAACGATGGCCCCATTATGATCTTGCATATTCTATTTGTTTAATTCGTGTCCCAAACACAACCAATCTCTCATAGCTTTACCTTTAGCAACAAAACAACCACTGTTCTTCCTATCATCAATTCTCAGAGGACTTTTCATCTTCACCATCATCTCTTTCACCAACGTTTTCACAGGCGATCGTCCCCTGAGATTGCTATGCTTCCCTAAACCACACACCACGACAATTTCTGCAGGAATCGCGTAAGTTGAATCGTTCAGCCTTCGTCGCATTTATTGCAACCAAAGTAACATAATCAGATAGGATGAACCCAAATGCAGTCCATGTAAATCCAGCTTTGCCTGCTTAGAGTCCCAAACCATGACCTCTTCTAGAATCTCGGTTGACTCGATTAGCTCTTGAATCACTATAGCTTCAGCTCCTTCCAAACTAGCATTCAACTCTTCAATTGACAATGGGAAGCCATTTAAGTCCACCAATTTTCTCATGAGAACAGGACATGAATTCAAAACAGAATCATACGTCCTTTTTGAGAACGGAATCGATGAATTCCTCATCCTTTGAAGCCATGAAACCATCTTTGTTAGCTCACCGTGCATTCCGTACGCTGAGAGAACCATGTTTGAACAAACTGTATAAATGACAAACCCTTCTTTTTCCATTTGAACCAAAAGTCTCTCCAAGTCTTGGAATAATCCCAATCTCCCATAACCACACATGATAGACTTGAATTCAAACGCTGAAGGTTCAAGTGCTTTGATTCTCATATTCCCAACCAAATTCTCTGCCTCACAAGGCCTATCCATTGAACATAAACCACTGACCATATACTCATAAACACGACGTTTTATGTAAGTAAAGGATGATGAACTATGAAGAAGCTGGCTTAGGTACGAGTAAGCAATCTCAAACCCTCTTTCTGAATTTTGCTTGGAGTTACAATCCAACAATTTACAATAGAAAAGAGCCAGATTTCGAGAGCCAGACTCTAATTTGGAAGTGGCTCCCGAAATTAGAGTTTCCCAGGCTGAATATTGTTCCTGTTTATCCAGCAAAGTAGCAAGCTCATCTACAATCTTAGGGTTCCAACTGTACCAAGGTGCTTCCGCAATTCTTGCATAAAGCTGCAAAATTCGCAGAAATATCAGAGACTCTAATAATCAATTCGAGGAGAGAGATAAAGAGTAAAGTACTAACCGGGAAGGCAACTGAGGAGAGATGGGGTTGAACTGTAGAAGGAGAGAGGAGATGGCAAAGAGTGCTGAGAGACACTGATTTAGCTGAACTTTGCACGAATCTCCGGATCAAGTTTTTTGTGGTCGAGGGGTCTCCAGATGTCACCACCTTCTTTAGAAAATGCTGACCTAGTTTTGTTAGCGCACATTCCACCATAACTCCAAGCTTTGGTCCTTGGATCCACCATAGTTGGACAGTACTCATCATCATCTTCAACGTAAGATAGTATAAAATCATGTCCTCCTTACACAGACCTTTACAGAAAAAATGGGTTAGTGGGAGGGTCAAGATATAAAATTCCCATAGTTTAGCATGTTATTCACAAAGGACAATTAAAAATAAAAGAAAAAGAAAAAGGAAAGCACATTTTATGTATGAAACCTCATCAACGATTCAAAGAAACCTTATCAACTATTTCGGGAATTGGCATTGCTCCAATTAGATAGCAAGAGTCAACCAACATTTCTAAGTTCATGGCCATATGACAGGCATATATTCTCGAGGAGCCAGTGAATTGGAGAATAACGGAAAGCATACATTGTCTCTATAAAGTGAATAAAAAGACACTAACGAACTCTCAGTAACTCAAATAGTTCTAACCTTCTCGCAGTAGTTTGCCCCAATCACTGCTTACACGCAATCAAGCACATATGTATATGTATTTATGTATGCATATAAGTATGATCAAGCTTTACTCTCTTATTAAATTAACTCCCCCAAGTCCCATTGCAGAAATTAGGCCGAGAGATAACATGAAGAAAATGATGATATGATGCAATTTAAAACTCAAACAGCACATCATTGCCAATTAATAGGGTGTTTAGATTAGCATTGGCAAAATAGAATATGGGTAGATTTCAACTTATGTTTGGATTGTTTTACATTAAGAGTGATTTTGACAGATTAAACATGTTAGGATGATACATGTTTGTCAAAAACATTTTTAGCTGTACAGTTATTAATAAATTTAACTCTAATTATTAACAATAGTACGACTGAGTCAAGCTGCAAATCCCCAACAACAAATTTTCTTCCAGTTATTAATAAATTTAACTTCATTTATTTTGATTTCTTTTAAGGTTAATGATTAATGCCTAGCTTTAATTTAATAAAAATATTTCAAAAAAATTAATTTGCTTTTCTTGACTATTCACCTAAATCTGATAACCATATATATAACCCTACAAGTCCATAGCCCATTCCTTCACTAACCCTCCCTCCCAAAAAAAAACAAAAAAACCAACACCTTCGCATCATCACACGCTTTTTCCCTCAAAATCATTCCGAAAAAAGATAAACTTGACACGCAATAAATGGAAGAAATCAGAAGCAGAGAATAACAATGTTGCAACGAAGAGAAGTTTTTTTCTTGTTTTTCTGTCATATCAATGTTGCGCCGAAGTAAAAGGAGGAAAGCAGAAGCAGAAGAGAATAACAAACGAAAGCAGAAACTAAGAAAGAACAGGGAAAAAAACAGGGACAATGGCCAAATGCAACCCACTGAACACACAGGAACCAAATCGCCTAACAAGCTACGAAGCCATTGTTGATAAGCACAACCAAAGGGCTCACTCTACAAATTGAAGTTTGATCCGACAAATTTTTTGGCCTCAATTTTAATCGGAGTTAGCTATAACAATGAATTGAGAGATAGGATTCATTGAATTCAAGGGGAAAGGAGAAGATCTGAAGCTATTACCAGTTCGGGTTTCTCCGGAGTCGAATGTTGAGTCCTCCGTGCTGCCTCTATTTCGCTTTCTTCTCCCAGCCTCGCTTTCTTTTTGCTCGGCTCCATCTCTGTACCCTGCATCTTTCGCTCTATCTTATCCGTCCTTTTTTTTTGGGGCCAAAATCTTATCTGTTCCTTTTAAGTAACGTAGAAGACAGGAAGATTGACTGTGGACCGATGGATTACTCCCCATGGGGAAAACCTGTGAGCCTGAGGACGGCTGTTCGGATGCCCACAAAATTACTTTCAAAAAACTGTATTTTTATATAAATCACAACATGACTCTTCTCATACTGATTTCATATATTATATATAAAATTACTTTTGGAATCACATAAATATTTATTTTCCATACTGTAAGAAATAATAATAGTATTAATCCAATTTTTGTATTATTTTTAATGGGTATCTTATTTTATGTAAATCAAAATAAAACTCTTTTTACACTTACTTTATATATTATAAAATTACTTTTAAAATCACATACACATTTACTTTCTATACAGTAAGAAATAATAATGGTATTAATCCAATTTTTTATCATTTTTAATGGGTAAGTTATCGTAAAACATCCTAATGTTATTTCTCAGCAGTATTTGGCATTTTAATCTTATTTATCATGTATCCAATCCAATTACACCCAACGTTCTAATTTTATTTATGATGTATCATAAATAAAATTAAGGTACTAGAAGTAGTAGAAAAATAATACTCTTCTAATTTTAAATATAAGAGCTGGGGGAGGATTAGGATAATGCATAAAATTAGCCCACTATATATAATTAAAAAAGAACATAATGCTGGAACTTTACACTTGCTAGATAAAAATTTGCGACATACAATCACCAAAGAGCAGCAATTTCCAAATAAAAACGTTGGTTAATATTATCTTTAATTTTTAAAATTTGACTTCATGTTGATTTAAGTCAAAAATGTTTACACAGGTCAAAATAAAATAAAATTTCATGATCAAAACCAAAACAAAGTCAAAGTTAAAAACTAAAAATAATATTAATCTTAAAATATTTAATGTTTCAAATATGTTTAAATGTATATCAATCATATTTCAGACCATCGAAAAGTGATTCATTGGCAACATACAATTATAGAGACGCACAAGTTCTACGGCAATCTTGAGAAGGAAAACTACAAATAGAGGCTAAGGTCTTGTTTAGTGCAAAGTGTTAAAAATAAAGAGTAGGAATTGAGGTTGGAATTTAAAAAATTTATTAAAAAAAATTTAGCAGGGAAGAATTCTTATTATATGATATTAAACAAACCCATATATATGTGATTAAACAAACCCATATATATAGGATTGGAGAATACCGTGGTGGGTGATGGTATTCTCCAATCCCACATCAATGGATTTATCTAATTTCATGTGACAAGTAATTATTTATACTAAATTTTTTTAATAATTTTTATCAATTATAATCTTAATTCTTATTTCTCATTTTTAATGTTACGTATCAAACAGGATTTAAGCTGACAACATACTAGCTGAAATAAACAAGACTAAGGACATATTTGGAACAGCTTATAAGTAACTTTTCAATCGTGATTTATGGAATATGAGATAAATATGTGAGAGAAATTTTGTTTCAATTTAGGTAAAATGTGTTTATAAGTAATCTCAACCATGAAAAGAAATAGGGCCTAAATTTAAGTCCTTTGCCATTTGATCCAAGCAGAATGTGGGTGGGTCCAGCAAGACTGCTCTCTTATTGTTCATCTCATGAGCCCTCTTGGCAAGTAAATCCGAAGGGGCCAATGCCTCCCTACGAGCATCTACTGTCTCTATGTTACGGTGTGAGAGATTAACAATCGTGCTTAAAAAAACAAAAAGAAAAAGAAAAGAAACACCCCAAGAGTGGTATTGTCCATTCACCCTAATCCCACCCATCCTTTTTTTTTTTTTGGGGGGGCCTCATCTGGCCGCAGGCTGGAGACAGGCCTCCGGTGAGGGTTAGCTTTTTTTATCCCTTTTAGTAAATGGCATTTTTGTCATTATACCCCATTTTCAAAATAATAATTTAAGTTTTTTTTGTCTATTTGAAATTTTAGTTTTTCAAATTAGAATTTCATATATGAAAATGAAAGGTTATTTATGTGTCATTTTTTCCGCTTTTAAATGGTTAGCTTTTGTACAAAAGAATACACTTTTTTTTTTTTTATAATAGACAATTTTATTAAGATCAGATAAAACAATACATAAAAAAGGCATCAACAACTAGCATACCACGGTAAGTGATAGTGAAGCCTAGCAGCAGAAAATAAAACAAAAGTACAAAAAATGAAATGTTCAACAAAAAACATTCACATACAAAAAGCGAGAAGGACAGCCCAAAGCAAGTCCGTCGTCTTGCATGATTGCATCAACCAACACAACTTCATGTATGTCCACGCATGATACTCCGACATTTTGAAAGAGTCTGGATAAGCACTCTCGTTGAGCTATTTACAGAAGTTAACGCCACTACGACCCTGAGAACTACTCATAATCTCACGATGCCTGCACCATAAAAGGTGTTGAAAAATAGTGTAATGCTGATGCCAAATCCCAGCAACAACATAATAGAGCCAAGTTTGAGATCACCATGAAGCCGTAATAGTGTTGATGAGCGAAGCTGATTGTAAGCATGCCTGTTGCTGTAAACCAAACGCAAACTAAAGCCATACAAATGAAAAACAGAAAAAGCAAATAGAAAGATGAGTAGCCTAGGAGCATTCTTGATTACCACAGCACTACTCATTCTGTGGCACCCATGGTATCTGTGGCTCGTCCTTCTACCATGCGAGCCTTTTTGGCAGAAAGGTCGCAAATCCAGAGAGTAGGAGTCAAAACTTGCAAAACCCACTTGCAGATGTTAACTTCAAATTGAGTACTAGTCTTACTACGATTATCATGTCTATCCGCAGGGCTATCAGCAAAGAAGGCAAAAGGAGGGCCTTGATTATAGAAACATCTGACGAAACACAAGAGGAAATGGTAAAGGTGTTTCTGCTCTTGGCATTTGTAAGAGTAGTGTCAACGCTTCCTTTTCCTCACATCATTCCCACGGTTCGACACCTCAAATATATTAGCGAGGGGGGAGTTGGAGCGTTGAGCAGTAAATTTGGTAGCCGACTCTTGCTCCAATCAACTGTATTGGTCCAAGGAATAAGCTTCAAGAGACATTGATTAGAAGAAGACCCATGTACCTCGTCTGAAACATGAGCCCAAATATGAAGTCCAAATTATTTTAAGATTTTAAAAGTATTTTAATTATAATAAAACTTAAATATTTAATTCTTGCACTTTACATTCTAGGTTGAATTTTCAGCATTGTTTAAATGAGTAAAAGTTATTTATTTAAAGGTTGTAATTCTAAACATTTTATTAAAAATTTTTAAATTAATTTATTTTATGGTTTTTCTTATTTGTTAACCACTTACTTAACAGTGTTAATTAATTAAGTGCTAGAAAATTTTTTATCTCACTTTTAGATTTAAAAGACCAACATGAAATCTGATAAATATTAAATAAACATATTATGAACTTGTCTGAAGTGAAATAACTTCTCTGTCTGAACTTAGGTTGATATGCTACTCTCAGCCTTCTTTCTCTAAAAGTTTAGCTAATCATAGTTGCTCAACAGAAAAAAAAAAAGAAGAAGAATCGTGTTCTTTCTTATATGCACATATATACTACTCCTTCCCTTATTATAAGATTCTTTTAATTAAATTGTACGATTTAAAAAACAGTTAAAATTGCATTTTCAGGTTAAAGACTAAAGAAGAATAAAGGAATTATTGGTGGGTAATTTGAACAGTACATAGCCAAAGAGCAAAAACGCACCGTTTGGAGCTTGGAAGAGGGGACCTCCATTTCACACAATCACTCGCCATCTGAATTGGGGGATTTCTTCGATCACATTCCAAACCCACTCCACCAAATCTACTCATCTCATATCCATCCCTCTCATTCGCTCCATCTTCGTCTTGTTCTCTCCGTCACTCTCCCGATCTCCGTCTCTCCATCACCACTGTCTCACTCTCTCCTTCAGCCTCACCATGTCTGATCCTTCCGTGGACCTCAGTGAAGCTGCCCCAGTAATGAGAAGCCAGTCGTCCTTAGTTCTCCTGGAAGTTGGATCCAAGTCTGAGCCCTTACATCGTAAAAGGAGTTCTATATGATTCTTCTGTTCCGATTTGATTCTGTATTGTGTAGTGTGTGAGTTACACATTCATTTTATGGTTTCAAATCTGATATTGCTATGCTTGTCGTGGAACTTTTGAATCTGAATTAGAGTCTTGTGTTTAGCGATTCTGTATGCATGATCTCTGTTGAAGGATTGTATCCTCTTTATTAGAGTAGAATTGATTTTAATTCTTGGAATCGAGTTGAGTCAGGTTTTGAAATTGATTTGAATTATGTCTGAGGTGATTTGTGGTGGCTGTCACTGAGGAGGATTCAGTTTTGCTAACACTAATTCTCTTGCCAAACGAGTAACTTGCTAATACGGTTTTATACGCTGTTCGAGTTGAATAGTTATAAGTTCCTGTTAGTTGGTGGACTGATCAGTGAATCAACTCCAATGATGACTTTGGTTGATTGAACTCTATATTCTTAATCAGGTTGGGAAGGCAAGGTGAACTTTTAGGGGAACATTCATTCATAACTGATACATTCTATTTCATCCAAAACCATTCATTTTGTAAATCTTAGAAACATAAAGGAATAAACATTTCATCCAGATTGGCATAGGGAAATCACAGAATCTAGTTTTGGTATTAATTTGTTAATTTGATAAAAGTGGATTAGCTAAGGAATTATAACATGAAAAAGCTCTTTTGTGAATCGACCAAGGTTAGGCTACTATATTATATTTTAGCTTGATTTAGTTTTTCTTTCAAGAGCCCCTACGACACGGTTTTTCAAGTGGTGTCGTTGCCTGGCAGCTTTACTAGTTGAGGTTCCCAAGCAATCCACTGGCTTGCCAATAGTTTAAATTGGAAAAAAAAAAAGAAAAAGAAAAAGAAAGAGCTTAAATCCAAAGAAAAATCTAGCTCTCGGGAATTTCTGGCTTTCATTTTGTTGCTTTGCATCTGGGTTGTTGGTGTTGCTGAGTGAAGTTCTGAATCGAATATTGGTTTCTGGACTTTTGATTATCATTTACCATTGTGATACTTTGCATATCCTCATTTTGGAATTTGTTGCTGAATGCCCTGAGGTTATCTGGTTTAATTGTTGTCCTTCCCTACTGTTGGACGATTCTGGAATTGCATTTAGTGAATATTCACTTGCTGCTAGAAATTAACGTTCTGGGGATGAAATACTGATCTTGACTACTGAAGGACTATTTTGTTATTTGTTCCAATTATTGGTGTGTACTAGGAAGTCTTTGTTGTTGCTTTGAATTGAGCGTTATTTGGAACTGGTTGAGAATTTCCACTGCTAGAAATTGCTGAATTGAATTTTGTCTTCATGGAGCAAGTTGTAGTTTGTGTTGAATAATTCTGCATTTTTGGAATTCTTAATTTTACTATTAAGTTGTCAAGGGTTTGGTCAGTTCGGTCTGCTGAGAATTTGTCCAATTCTTGCTTTAAAAAACTTGTCAACTTGCTAAACGCGTTAATCTTTGAATATTCTGTGACCTTACTTCTGCACACATTGTGAATTGGCTGGTTTGAGCAAACTTTTGACCCCATTGGCTAGAAGTTGGAGCTAAATATACTGGGCATCCATTTTGTCTCTTTGACAGTATCCATTTTCATTATTTTTGTGAAAATTTTGGGAAATGAAAATAAATACTTTTCTTATTTCTTCTTATTTTTAGAAAATTCATAAAAAGAGGGTATGATGCAGAATTTTCTTGTTACTTCTTCCTTTCTTGCCTCTGGAATTTAAGTGGAAATTGTTTTTGTGGCAATTGCTTTGGTTGACTTAAGACCCTTGGCGCCCTATGTCTATCGATAGCGAGCAGTTGGTTCATTGGTTACTGTTGCCGCTAATATTGTGAATTTTTTCCCTGAACCTCAAGTGACTAACTCACATAATCATTTTAATTGGTCCAATTCCTTGCTGAATCCAATACTTGACAGAAATTGCAGTGCTTTTCTGGTTTGATACTGAATATTTTCATTGCTGTGTCACTCTTGCAATCAAGTTACATTTTGAATTGCACAGTTCCTTTCAAATTGCATGGAATCACTCATCAAGCTGTCAAATTTGGTTAAAGGGAAATTCTGAATATTTTGCTCAGCTTTTAGCCAACATTTTCTGTAGTAGCTTGCTTGTTGGTGTTCAACTGAAATTTTCACACCACTTACACTGATAACAATCATCGGACCTGTACACATTGATTTTGCACAGAAACACATTTTATTCTCTGGAATCTGCATGATTCGGTTTAATGACAAGTCCTAAAACTCATTGAATTCACTTAGTTGTTCATCAGATTTAATCTGCACTTGAGTTGGTCCCTTTGTTGATAATGAACTGTCACTCACTGAAAATCATTTTTGGATGGTACATGCAACTTGAAACTTGTTTTGATTAAGTAATAACTTGCTGCATAAGTGATTTCTAACCTGCTCCAAATCTGATTCAGTGGCATTTTCCTAGATATCAATCAATCTCTGATCTTTAGCTAAGCAATTTGTTTTTAAATCTTTGGTGCATTAGCTGAAGTTCCCCACATTTCTGACCTGTTTGCTGAATTTCCACATTTCTAACAGCAATTAAGTTGTCAGGGGTTGGTTAAGTTCGAATTGCTGTGGACTTAACCAATCTCTTGCTGTAGCAACTTGCTTTTTGATATTGCATTGCTGCAAACACTCACTTACTACATTGTTGAGTGTCTTTGCATAGTCCTACTCTCTGATTTTGAGCTTCATATTGAAATATATCTCATGGATTGGTGCTGGAACAACAGTGGGTCTGATTCTTATTCTTATAGCAGAACTCACACCTGTCCTGAATATGGTGTGAACTCAATTAATTCCATACTTTGTGTGCATTGCTATTTTAGAATGCATGTCTGCAATGATTGTCCACTTAGGATCTATTGTGCAGAAGTGGCTAGAAACATTCATAGTGTTTCTCCACAAAAGGCCTAAACAGAAACGAATTCCCACACCAATGCCCAATTTGAACCTAATCCTTATGAATCTCCATCCCAACTGTATGCACTAAGTCAAGGACGTTCTAATGATGAGTTCAAAAGAGCAATGCAAGGGGTGAACAAGCAATTACATAACCTTGCTGGTCAGACTGACAATACTGTTTTTGCTTTCACTAATTGGAATAAAAATCTG
Source organism: Neltuma alba (assembly GCF_004799145.2). NCBI lineage: Eukaryota > Viridiplantae > Streptophyta > Magnoliopsida > Fabales > Fabaceae > Neltuma > Neltuma alba. The sequence goes on along the minus strand of NW_021635079.1, from coordinate 50,643 downwards.
GTAATAGAATTAAATCCTTGACAAGTGAGATGGAGACCTTAGAGGGACAAAATAGGAGCATAGAAAAAGAAGTAACCATGGATGTTATATTGAGAAAACTTCAAGAACTGAACCATAGGTTGGATAGTTTGACAAATGAGAAAGGCTCTTCATTTCCTTTTCCCGCACTCACACCTATTGCTTCTGCACAAGTTTCCACTGATTTGTGTGATAATTCTAATATTGATGTGCTGGTGGGAAATATTTCTTCTACTTCTGCAAATAATGAAGATGCTACTAATTTTAATGAGCTCGAGAAAGGTTCTTGTAGAGTTTTGACAGATTCTAGAGCTGTCATGAAGAATGGAACTATGGTTAGCTCTACAAGGAAGAGTGAGGAACCTAAAGAAGAAATTTCTAAGCAGCTTAAAGGGATCAAGCTATTTGGTTTCAAAACAAGGAGAAGAAGGCATCGATTAAAAAGGTTGAAGCAAAGGCCATTACACATCATGCCAACAATCCAAGAAACTGAGGAGGAAGAGCAAACACTATCAATGGGGCCTGTTGGTAATTCTCTTGAACTTACTGGTTTCCATACTTGTGAATCCATGATTAATGACATTCCTCTTGAGCATGAATCTTCCATAGCTGCAAATGACATGAGTGGTGATAAGTCGAATCATGAGCCCTTTTCTTGTGCTAATGACATTAATAGAGATGCTTTAGGACATGATTCAACCGAAACTAATTCTCTTAAGCATGATATGATAAAATCTAATTTGCTTAAATCTGATCCAATTTCCTTTTCTTCTTTTTTCTTCTCCCCTTGTTCACGTGGGAGTGATTGTGTTGCATTGATTGCTTGTCAATTGGTGGCCTCCTTTCTACCTCACATGCATTTTATTTTTACTTTTCTAATTCTTGTAGTGATCTTATTTCTTCTTTTTCTAATCATGATGGTCTTGGGAAAGGCTTGTTTGATGATTTTGCAAAACTATATGAAGAGATTAACACCAGAATGCAAGCTGGAATTGAGAAAACTCGTGGAGGCAACAAGCTTAACCCTGAACACCATGAATTGGAGAGTAGAACATGTGCAGCAATGCTTATGGCGTCTTCAATTGTGCAATATGAGGATTTCCAAGCTTTCTGCTCTATCAAAGAAGAAAAGCCCAGATCTGAAACTCATGAACCTAAGGGCCATTTTATTGACTCTATTAGCATTAATCCTTCTTTTACATATCATGATAGTAATAAATGTTTACATGAATATGATATTTCATTCATTGATGAGTTACCTACTGAATCTGTACTCAGAATTGAAAATTCCTTGCATAGAAAAGACATTGATCTGCTTTAGGCATACTAGTGCTAGTCTTGAGTGTTTCACATTCTTGCCACATGATAATAACCATGATCAAGGGTCTTTCTATTCTATACTTTCATGTGACCTCACACCAGACATTAAGAGATTGTGTGGTATTGAATATGATCTCTTTAAATTTGCTTTTGGTCTAAATGACTCTGTCTCTAATCTAAGTCGGAGTCCTAGGCACATTAAAGATTCTTGGAGTCCTAGGCACATTAAAGATTCTATGCATGAGACCCTCTCATGTAACTTACCAAGAGATATGCTTAAACATACGCCACTTCATTTGGTTTATATGATTTCTCTTGATTGTATTAATGCTGTTTCTGGTCTTTTCTGGCAGAAACTTGATGGCATTGGATTCCAAGGGAGCCAACAGCAACCATATATCTTAGGACAGCCTCCAATTGATCCTGAACCACCACCAAAGAAGGATGGTGAGAAAGACCAAGCCACATTGCTGAAATTCATGATTCTCATCCAGGATGAGAATTTCTGCTTCAAGAGCCTAAAGAGGTTTCGATTCTACGGTTGTCCCTTTCCGTCCCTTAATTTCTTGATTTGCTTGAAATATATTATATATGGGATTGACTGTTTAACATAAGTGTGGGGGAGGGGACCGGTCTAGTAGTACAAGTTTGGTGATATGGCTTAGGCTTGGCTCATTTCTCTTGCTCCTATTTGCTGTGCAAATTTGGTTTTCCCTAGTCTGTCATTTCTTTTACATTGAGGACAATGTTTGTCTGACATGTGGGGAGAGTGTGAAATATTCTGATTGTTTTCATTGCTGTCATGGAATTTAATTGAACCTTGAACGCATTCTTTTGAATGCTGTTAAAGCTTGTTCAGGTTTGAATTGCTTGTTTAATCAATTAATTCTGGAAAATGTGCATCATGAAGTAATTTTCTCGTGCATTAAGTTCAATCTACATGCAATTTATCTTTGGTAAGTGGATGAGGATGAGTAAACCAGTTGGAAGGAAATTTTGGGCCTTAAGTCATTCTTAAATTGTGTGTGATGCCATGTAGTTTGGTAACTTCCTAGAACTTGTCTCAATCCTTAATTCAAGACCACATGAGCTCTTGGAATTGTGAAGATGACAAGGGCATTTCATTCAAAACCCTTTTTGACCCAAATAGCAACCTATACACATTAAATCCATTGCTTAAACCCTTTGAACCCTTCACTATTCTTTCAATTTCATCCATGATTGATGAACCCTGCACATAAGTGAGTGAAGGATTTACGAACAGGATGAGCTAAATTGAATCTAAGTTTGTTGTTTTCCTTTTAATGGTTGTATATTTGTTGATAACGATCTGTGCATGACTGGGACTGATTATAATCCCTTTCACTCTTGCTACTAGATTGCTACCATATAGGGGGGAAAAATGTATTTGGAAAAAAAGAGAACAGAACCAGAAAAAAAAAAAAAGAAAAAGAAAAAGAAAGGAAGAAAGGATCCTGAAATGAAAAAAGGTAGGGAAGAAATAAGATAGAAAAAAATGAAGGAAGAAAAAGCAGAATTGAAAAAATGTTGATCGAGTGGCAAGAGTGAAGGAGTCCATTCATGTTAATTCTTATATTCATTTAGCTGTATTGAATAACAAAATCTGATTTGTGCATAAGCTTCTGAGCCTTTTGACAGAACTATGATGCATGTGAGGTGTTCTATTGATCATTAGCATTCACTTCCATTCCATCATTTGGCTTTTCCAACATTACAACCCTTACAAAGACCCTTTGATTCACAAGACCTTGTAGCATATAAGTGGTGGAGATGTAGAATGGTTACAAGCCTATGGTGAAGCCTAAACTAGATGGTCTTGAGAGAAATAACCTTCATCAATGAGAGTGAGAGAAACACTTAACCTTGTGAGGAATCTCATCTTCTATTTGCTTTCCTTGGTTGAATTGCATGATTACGATTGATCTTTTAGCATGGGACTGTTTTGGATTGATGGCATTTGAAGGAATGATTGATAAACACAAGTACTTCATTTTTGAACATGATTTAGCATTCTTCATTAGCAATGTGTTTCTGAAACTTGACTTGATTTTACTCTGTTTGGCGCAAGAAGAGGGGTTGATCCTCTTGACTTGATTCTGATTTCTCTATTTTTTTAAGAATATCGAGTCAGGTTCTTCTCCCGTATCGAATTTTGCATATAATTCCAGGTTTAGACACAAATTGGTAGCAGATTTGATCCCTTCGCATTTCTGAAACTTGACAAAGGAAGACCTTCGCATTTCTGAAACTTGATAAAGGAAGACACAAATTGGTAGCAGATTAACTTGACAAAGGAAAATGCATGCGAGGACGATACAAACACTAGACAACAACACTAGATGCCATCCAATTACAAAGTAAAGATATTGAAAAGAAAAAAAAGACTCAATTCCTATTTCCACGAAAAGAAAAAAAAAAAGACTCAATTCCTATTTCCATTACTGGTTGACTCGCTAGCTTCTAACAGACCGACGGGTTTTGGTTCCCCAAAAAAAGCCTCAGCGGGCAAGTCATTGTCTTGGATCCCAATAGACTCTCTTTCTTCCATGTTAATTTGCAGGATTTGCATGGATTTCTTGAGACATGCTACGAAGGCATTCTTGAAACAAGTTGATTGTTGGCCCAATTGCCAAGAAAGCCCATAGGATGGACGCAGCCAAACCCAGGAAGAGTGACAAGACAAAAAGAAGTAGAACCACGACAAGAAGTCCAAACAAAGGAGTAAATTGTTTCATGATAGGAAGGTACTTGGATTGATTTTGAAGTTTTAATTCCGCCAGCAAACCCATACCATACAATAATAGCATCCCAAAAACAGCTCTCATGATGCTTCCATGCTCATCAAAGAGGGACGATTTCTTTGATTGAAATTGAAACTGCACGTACCCACCTACCGTGGTAATCAGAGAAATAATGACAGCATGTAACAGAGCAAAAGCTTCCCCTTGTCCCTGGTTTGAACTGCAGCCGCAAAAAGCAATAAACTGAATTAGCATTGTAAAGTAGTGGAAGAAACTAAGCAAGTAGGAGAAACCAGAAATGATTTCCAGAAATGAAATTAGTCTAGTCGAAATGGCACAAGGAAGAAGATAATAATGGGTAGTGGAAGAAACTAAGCAAGCAGGAGAAACCAGAAATGATTTCCAGAAATGATCTAGTCGAAATGGCACAAGGAAGAAGATAATAATGGGAAAACTAGATATGAAAGTTAATGAGGTGTGGTAAAACCTTTGTGGGGTCGAAGATGGAGCTGGGGGCATGCGTTCCGTTTCCGCGGGGGAAACACCCTCCACATTAGTGGACGCATTTTCCCCTGTGGGTTGGGGTACTTGTGCGCCCGCGCCATTCTCATCCACTTCCCCTTCGGAGTGGTCGGCCATAGGAGAATACAGAGAAGGGTACCAATGGTGGGACGAGAGTCGAGGGGCTATATATCGCTTTGCCTAGGGCAGGGATTATATAGGGAGATGGCCAAATGACAGGCGTACACACTTGATTTATAATGGAAAATCTTATGAAAAATTCCTCTAATTAGATCATTGGCTAAAGCAAAATTTTGTAATATATTAGGACATCCATTAGTAACAAGGGAATCAATGTGTATGGCTTCGAGCCATTTTCTCTACCCCTTCCTACCCTGAAAAAGCAGGGGCCTTGGGAGAAACCAGGGCACCGATTCTTCTTAATCGAATCCAGGGTTACTACAGTTGTGAAGAAGCAATTCTGGTCGCACTAGTCGAAATGGCACATAATAAAGTAAAACACTAAAGTACGAATCTCAGGTTTCGGCTAAACAGCGAATCTCAGGTTAAGTCAAACCAAAAGCTTTTCCAAACAGGTAAAAAATTAAAAATAATCTGCTTTGAACGCCAAATACTACTTTCAATTCTTTTCTGATAATATTTTAAAAAACAAAACATCTCTTCCTTGATAATATCTGTAAAATACCTTCAAAGTTAAAATAAAGAAAATGAAAGGAAATTTGCAAAAAATAATAAAAGATTAACAACTCTACAGATGAGAATTTTTAATTAAAAAAATAACAACTGGAAATATAAAATTTATAACAAATAATAGAAGATTAACAACCCTACATATGTGAATTTATAACGCAATAGAAATTAGCAACTGCATATATGGAAATTTAACAAAAAGTAGGAAAATAACAACTGGAAGAGGAACTAAAAACAAATTTTCAGAATATTTTATTACGAATCCATATTATGGGACTTTAAATGACATTTTCCCAATATTATGGTACTTAAATAATATTTTCCCAATCTATGCGTGACTACTTTCAGGGCCATTTGTTGTTTGCGAATTAATCTTCTTATTTTAGTGATGAGTATAAATGAGATTAGCACCTGAATGACCTTATCAATTTTTAGGAAAGCATCTACATCTATCAGAAGTAATTAAATTTAATGTTTCGAAATAAAACTTTGTTCCTCCAATTTTAACAGTCTTGTCATCAATAGCTGAACCCCAAAACCTTTTGTATGACTTATGATTTGTTTTAAAGGTTATTCTTCTTTACTTGTTAGCAATTGCTATTTAATTTCTTGATTGTTTATATTTAGCGTACGGCAGTGAATATTTAAGAAGAATATTTTCAGATTTATAGTACACAATTTTATTGGAGTATGAAACGGCTAATCATCAGTTTGAAAGTACCTCATGAGGATACTGCACTTGTTTTGGCTAACAATGCTTGGATATTTGAGTACTAGTATCGCATCTTATCTTAATTAATTAATTAATTTGGATTTATTTTAACGACCTTTTTTTTTTTTGCACTGCATATCATGCTATTAAATCATTCCATTAACACAACTACATATACTTAAAATTATTTAAATAATTACAACTGAATTATTAAATAATTTTTGTTATAGAAAGCTTGATTGATATGGTAAATACTAGTAAAATACTTGTTTTCGAACGATTCAGTTAATTCACATCTGTTTATGGGCGGGTCCCACTTTCATCATCTTTGAAAATCTTAGGGAGTTATATGTGATTAATTGTAGAAAATTGAATCGTATGTCTGCTGCGACTATGACCAGAAGGCAACCATGTTTGAGGGGAGAGAATGCGAAGAGTTGGAGGAAATTATGTTAGCAGAGCATCACTTTTCAAATGCATACTCCAACTTCTTCTTATAGTCTGGTTCTTCTCCTCTTTACCCTCTATTCAGCATCTTCCACAGTTAAATATTTGAGGAATTATATATACTCCTCCGGTCCTTAATATAAGATCCATTTAATTAATTTGATTATATTAAAAAAGTTAAGTAAGTTAATTAATTATAAGAAGTGTGATATGTTTTTCCTCAAATACCGTAATCATTTTCTTAATACACTCTTTTCCTTTTTAACTTGATTATGCTTGATGGAGTATCCATAGGAGTAATTTAGAGAAAATTAATAAATATGAAAAATAAGTCTTATATTTAGGACCAAAACCAACTCAATAATCGGGCCCTATATTAAGGACCGGAAGAGTACTATCGGTTGAAAAATCTGAGTTAAGGCATACATGGAAGGGTCCCAAACATATTTTGAGCCTCCACAATCTTTGCAAGCTAAACATCAAAGCATGTAAAAAGCTACGAGTAATCTACTGTGTCTCAATAATAAAAAGCCTCCCACAATTGTCCCATTCATGGATACCAGAATGTGACAACTTAAGTTGACATCGTCGATAAGCTAGAGCAAACATTTGTACACAAACAAAATGATATGCAAGAAGATGGCAAAACTGGAAGAAGTATTTCCAAAGTTATTTAGTGGTAAAATTTACAAAACTTCTGAGGCTTTTATTACTATTCATACGGCAATTGATTTTAAGTCTCTGGAAGATTGTGAAGTGGATGATTGTCCCAACTATCAAGGTATAAATCTAGGAAAGTCACTTTAATAATTGCTAGCCATTTTTATGAATAGTAATATAAGATTGAAAATTCTACTGCAGAAACTATTCAAATCCAAAAAGAGCTTGAAAATGGAGATTCAGAAAATGAAGCAGCAACAAGTGGTTTGCAATTCTTTGCAGAGATATGTATAATATCTTTTGGTATTTTCTTTTGCTCATAAATTTAAACTATTCATAAATTTGATTTCTACACTAACTTACTGACTATGATGTTGGTTAGAGCCCGAAGGAAGCAACGAAGACAAGTGTTGAAGAAGTTGCATCATCTATAGTACCAACACCATCTCATTTTAAGGAGTTATATGTAAACTAATGGACTGTAATAGTGGCAAAAACAACAATGATTTTCAAACAGAATACACCAAATAGAATATAGAAATATGCCATATGACTACATCTTTTTCTTGTGAGTCATTAAAATATTTGATTGACAAAGCTGCTACAATTGATAAAGCTACAATGATCACTTTACCAACCCATTCGAACATTTAAAGTTAGGGAAGATTTTGGGGGGAACATTAGAAATAACAGTGTTTATTAAAAGAGTCAAATTTGTTGTATGCACTTCAATAAAAGAGAAAATATTTCATAAATAAATTTTATCTTTTGATGTTGTAGAGTAAGGAGGAAACAGTAAAGGAAATTTAAGCCAAGGGTGCTAATTCAGCAATAAAGAGACAAGCACTGAAAGGCTCAATAGCCAAACCACAATTGAGAATGACATCTCTACATGTAAATTTATTGATGGTTTGGCTATTTCCAACATGATAGCAAGTTCATTTTAAACTTATAGATTGAATATTGAACAAAAACATGCATGAACTAAATGAAGTTCCTTTTGGCGAAATACTTAGCTCTATCTCTTGCTGTAATTCAGAATTATAAAGAAACAGGGGATCACTCAAGTATTCAAGAGGAAGCTGAACCGGGGAAGCTTATAATAGCGATCCTTCCCTAAGTTATTCTTTTTCTCTATCATCGCAAGTTTCTTTCTTTACATCATGAGTATATGTCTTCTTTTCTTTTTGAACCATTATACTTTCTAACTTCATCTCCTAGATCGGGGATTTGTGAAATTTTCAAAACTTGAGGAGCTGAAAGATGGTGAAGCGGCTTTACTTGCTCAGGCACTGGAAAGATATCTTCAACTATTGCTTCCTCAGGAACATCTTTCCCAACGTATGATAGCTTGGTCCTACAGAGTGCTGGTAGATATTTTTGTGGTGCTATAGCTACCAAGACTCCTTATAGCATCGCAAGTTCAGAGAAGTCAACTTTGGAGGCTAACTTATTTGATGCAACCTCACTTGGGGTTCAACAAGGAGTGGGTTGATTCAGTTTGGTCTAGAGTTTTCGGTGTTAACATGTCTGATGTCTTGGCCGCTGAAGAGGAAATTCAGGTGGAGGAGACCGAGCTTAAGACGTGTGACATTGCCTTGGAACAAGTTGCAGTGTCACGAAAACAGTTGGAGGAGGCACAAACTAAGTTTGAAGCAATTGATTCTCATTTGTTGCGTCTCTTGGAAGATCGCAAGAAACTGATTACTGAGATAGCAGAGTTTAGAGAAATAATTAGTCCCAAGGATAGACCCTTTGGCATTTAAGTGCATGTTTGATTTGAGCTTTTGTTATTTCTTTCTGTTTCTGAGAAAACTATAGAATTCAGAGCAGGCCATAATGCATATGATACAGACCATAACTTGCCAGTGTTCAAACAAATAACAGCAGGACAGATTTTAAACTCTCAGATTTATGCATAAATTTGGCCTTATATTTGATGGATGATCCATATCTGTGATTGGTAATGATTTTCAATTAAGAAAAGCTACCATATTTATAGCACAGAATCATTCTTGTGCAATCATCATATATCCTGTTGTTGCTTCTGCAGAGTCTTGTATGAGAGAACATAGCTGTGCCTCTTCATCTTCTTCATCTAATGCTGCTTGCTGATCTGATCTTACTACAACTGTCATCGGATAGTTAAAGAAAAACATAAAAAGACAAGGTGTGCAAGTGAAATAAGATAAAATACATACAATGTAGCCTTTGCTCTTAACATTCTGGGGAGATATGAGATTTTATTATCGCTGAACTATACTCCCCCTTGACCTTAAATCTCAACAAAAATAAATAAATAAATAATTAGCATGCATATCAATTTTATTATTTCAAGTCCACCTTTTGTTTTGCCAACATAGGTAGTGGTTTGACAAGAACAGATGTAGGCCACAATTAATTAATAAAGTGGTTAAATTAATTAATAGTGCCTATATATATGTAATTGACATTCTTGGTCTTTAGAGATTAGCATAACTTTTCTTCATTTGTGAAATGCGTATAGGATCAAAATGTAAACAGAAAAGAAAATGAAGCGCCCATCAACACCGTACTGATCTTTCACAGTTTGATTTTGAATATTGGGAGAGAAAGCTTTAATTAGGATATTTTGATAAATTTAGTTTTAGTTTAAATTGGGGATGAGTCTCTAGCTAAGCAAATCGCTTGCCTCTGCGCAAATTTATTTATTTTTATTATCCTTCGCCTATTTATAATACATAAATAAAAATATAATTTAAATTAATTTTATTAATTTATTTTAAAAAATCGTTTTATGTTCAGTTAATTAGTTATTATTACTCCTTACTTGATAAAAATATGAAGTAGAGACACGAGAGAGTATATTATTCATACCCTATTTGAGACTTGTGGTTGCGGGATTGAAATTCCGGTGCGTATTAAGTCGATCACAAAAGCATGAATCCACGGTAAAATCCCTCCCAAATTTCATATTTATATTCTGATCTAGGTCCTTCTCACTAATATTTTTTTTTGTTGGGGATTTTTTCCCAATCCTCCCAGATTCATATATATCAAATGAAAATATCTAATTATTCAACTACTTTTCAGTAAAAAAAAAATTCTTCAATTTGATAGAAAAGCGAAGAAAGTTGATTTGGGAAAAAAAGTAGTCAGCCTTTATTTTAACATCCAAAATGACATGGTTTTGGATAGAGGAAGAGAAGTGGCTGGTAAGGGTAGAGGAGGAAAGCCGCTTCCTATTTTAGTAGTGATGATTGTCACTAACAATACCAATGTGAAATGAATGTAATATACATCACAAGCAATATTTTTTAAAATGTTTTAAACAATAAGTACCATTCATCATAGTTTATAATGACCATATTTTTCATCAGTTAAATTGAATTTGATTCAAATTTTATGATATTTGATTTCTTTTCCATAACACGTTTTTCATAATCTTATTTATCATACTTGAACAATAAATGTTGACGGCTCAAGGTTAAAATTTAAATATATAGTTGAATTATTATTTAACCATATTTTTTGGCTTGTTACGTAAATTTCCTGTATTAAACGTTGAAAGAGCTTTTTCAATTGGGAGTCTGTATCTCACTTTTCTCTCCCTTTTGATTGCTTTTCATCAATCTTCTATAATTTTAAAGAACGAAACCAGAAATTAAACGGGCTTTCTTGTGGGAAAGACACAATCCATTACCAAATACATTTGATATCATTTAAAGAGAAATGACTATAAATACTACTCCGTCCTAATTATAAGAACTTTTTAGCCAAATTGTACTTTCTAAGAAAACAGTTAAAATTAATTAAAAACAATTAATATGTAACAAATATAATTTTTTTTCAAATATACCCCTAATAAACGTAAAAGAGTAATAATGAAATAATTAGAGAGAGAATGTTGTCTTCAATGCGATATATGAAATTTATTATGAGTAAAATAGGTAACAATACATTAAATGTTTAGACAAACTCAAAAAGAACCTTATAAAAAGAGACAAATCCATTCAAAAAAAGGGATCTTATAATTAGAGATGGAGGGAGTACTTATTATGCATCAAAATTTGTATTTAAATTTCAATAATTTACCATTCAACATTTTTATAGATGATATGTATATGAGGTTCCGGTTCCGACCGGGAGGATACAGATAGAAGATGTTCTTCTGTGTAAAGTTAGTGAAAAAAAAAAAATCATAATCAATAATATTGATTGAGATAGCAAACATGATGTTAACGGAGAATGCCCTTCTTTTTGACAATTTGGGAGGAGAAAAAGATGTTTTAATACTAAAATATCTAAAAGGCACAACGAAAACATTTTTATTGGGCCAACATAATTACTTCTACTCACAATCACAAATCGATGATAAGAATAATAATATCAGTAAGAGTTGTAAAGTTGACTTGGAGGGGACCGGATATCTAAGACGACTTGAAATCTCATATCTTTATCCTTTGATTTACTCTTCCATCACCGAGGTCTCATAATTTCCCAGTGCTCGGTGTGATAGGTGCTATGCTATATCAGTGCTCTATTTTCCTGGTACGTACGTTACGATTTTGGTTCATCCTTTTAAAGTTTTCTCTCATTTTGTTAAACTCTATCTTTGTTATGATCTCCAATAATTTTTCCTCTCAAAGAGATCTGATTTGATCAGAAAGCCAACGAGACTAGTTGATCTCTTGTTAAAGGCATCGTCAAGCAATTTGCAGTCTGTAAAAGCATGTAAGTTCATTAATTACTTTCCCTTTTTTATGTCTTACTTACTTTTCATTTATCTTTGTGTTTACAGAGAACTGTGGTAGTGGGTGCGCAGGTCGACAGCGGTGATGGGAGGACCGCGGAGGAGGGTGGGTAGGTGGCAGTGACTGGAGATGGAGGAGAAGTTAGAGAGAGGGATGGAGTCGAGAAAGACTGGGGACGGAGGAAGACGCACAACAGCTGACGGTATTTTGGTAAAAATATTTGCAATCTCAGGGTAGAAATTGCAAATATTTTAATTTTGAATTAAGATCCATCAGCACTCCGAATTATTTGTTCGGATGCATCTAGTATTTTGTAGTATATATATCCAGTAGTTTGAAATATTATTTTATGATGCTAGATGTACCATTTCAAAAAATATTTCAGCACAATGGATGCACTAAGATACTTTAAGATACTAGATATATATGAGAAATTTTTTTGATATATGAGGCACTTGAAAAAGAAGGCTTGTTTTATCCTTCTATAGGCCGCCATATGAGATACTTGTTACAATTTTCTCATCTTGTCTTTATTCAATAATGATTTATGCTTTCTAAATTGGGCATTTAAAGGACAAGTTTAATAAAAGTAAAGTCAGAAACTTCGTTAATTTTTAAACAATATTAATAAGTGTTAACCCTATGCTTAGTTCTAAATGAAAATGTTACATCTGATCGGAAGAAATATTCTATCTATTGCCAGTTTTACTGAGTCACATATATTAAAAAAAAACTTATAGAATTAGTTAATGCTTGATGCTTTTCCTTTTCAAAAAGTTATCGTAATATTTTGAAATTACCCTTAGTCTCTTTGATAGAAGAGAAACCCCCGGGGGGGCGAAGGGGAGCATAACAAAAATGTTAATTAATTCGATTTTAATTATAAAAAAAAAGAGAATGGGGGTTATAAAATTTTAATAAAGAGAATATGTACAATAAAAGAGTAAGAAAAATTAATTGAAAACTTTCAACCCACTTCTCCATTTTTAAAAAAAATTAAACTCATTAAAATTTTCATTCCTCTCACCTCCCTTTGCCTTATAACAAATAGATCATTAAAATATATTCCCTCCATTCACTTTTTTGGATTTACGATGTGTAAGTGTTTATAAGTACTTTTATCTAAACTGAGATAAAATTCTTCTCATATATTTACCTCGTATTTCATAAATTATAAATAAATAATTGTTTATAAGTCATTCTAAACATATCCATAATTTATGTCTTCTCTCTAATTTTGTGTAAAATGACCATGCAGGCATTTCAACAAGATGCTCAATGCACTAGAAATGTTGATTGTGCTGGGAAGGCTGAATGCAGAAGAGAACCTTGGTGCGTTGCAGGAAAATGCAAATGTGCTGATTATAATAAACACACAAAATTTAATGAAAAAGTGCTCAAGTGAGTATGATTGTGCAAGGATTTACAATGTCAAGGACCTTGTTCTGTGCCAGTATGTAACAGGCGAGGCGAATGTTAGTGTCTTGCCTTCCTCCAAACTAAAGCTTATACCCCACCTCTATAATGCAATGTGCTCTCATTCTGGTACCAAAACCATGAGTTCAATAAAATTATATTGGTTTTAATCTTTTTTCTTAATCTAAATATATCACAGCTCAATCTAAGTTTATGAATTGCTTTCATTTTTTGTTCAGATTCCTGTCCTTCTAAATGTAAGAGCTAATTAGGGAGTTGGTTTTGATCATAAATGTAAAATCTTAATCTGTTTTATTTCTTATATTTATGATTTTTTTTCAAACTAGCTAATTTACCTAATTTGTAAAATGATATTTTAAGAAAATCATATCATATTTGTTAGAATTAAGTAATTTATTTAGTTTTATTACGCCTACATTAAGGATCGAAAGGTTAAATAATTATGGCAGAATGATGGAGCATACAAAAGGACTAAAGAGAGAGAGGGAGAACGTGATAATAACTAATAAGCTCAGTTTGTCCAAATCAATTATGTGACATTTATTAGAATTAAATGATTCATTTAATTTTTTTTATAACAGAGGATTGATAAAGTGAACAAAACCAACATCAAGTTTATAAAAGTTTTTCATTCCAGCCAATCTGCATATTGACAAATGAGTAGAAGTGAACAAAACCAACATCAAGTTTATATAAGCTTTTCATTCCAACCAATTTCCATATTGACAAATGAGTAGTGTATAATTAATCATTTGTTATTAGAAAGTTGGTGTATAGTTAATAATAATGCAGTGTAAGAGTAGATCAAAGTAAAAATTATTAATGTACTCCTTTGGTCTTTAATATAAAATCTAGTTAACTAATTTAAATAGATTAAAGATATTAGTTAAATTAGTTAATATTATGTGTTTTTTCTAAAACACTCTAAACATCTTTCTTAATTTTCTTATTCTCTCTCCTACTTGATTATTATTGAGAAATATTAATACGGTCACTTTGGGGAAAAAATGATAAACATGTGAAATAGGTTTTATATATAGAATTAATATCAACTTTCCAATTAGATCTTATATTAAGAACTAAACGAGTATATCAGAAGAAAATATTTAGAGGAGAATCGGTAGATTGGGTCTTGGAGGGGGAGAGACCTGCTGCAAGTTCCCTCCTCAATACTAATTTCTGTAAGAGGTGCTGCAAAAATGTCATAAAAAGAAACATACAGGTTAAAAGTAACGAGTAATTTTATGAAATCATGTGAAGCGCGTAAGGGACATGAGCTATTCTAAATGGGCCCGAAATCGATGATATGAGAAAAAAATAAGCCAGTTTGAAGAAAGCTAATACTACCTCCAATCATAAATATAAGAGTTAATAGAATATTAGATTTAGTTTTAAATATAAGATATCAATCAATTTTGTCTCCCAAATTTGTAATGCTTTCTCCAAAATATCTCTATTCATTGTAAGGGATTTTCACTGAGAGAGAGTTTCAAAATATATTACTAAATAGAAATATTTAAGAAAATCAACATACATTCATTTATTATAAATAGGATAATTATCTAACCTTTATGTTAAAAATGGAAGTTAGTAGTATCCATCACTGCAATAAATGTCCCTGAACCTAGGACTATTCATCAGCTCCACTTATAGAAACTTAAGAAGTGTTTAGGTAGAAACCAAACCATGATTTTAAAAATATTTTTACTGTATACGAAGTAAATATGTAAAGAAGTTTGTCTCGTTTTATTAAAAAAAATGCTGTTTAAAAACACTTTTATTTTCTTGTTGCCAAACACCCTCTTCGAGTATATGCCAAAAGGCTAAGTTGACTAATCTTAGCCAACACCTTGTCTACATGCCTACGATCTCTCTCTATATATATGTATGTATGTATCCAATCATTATTAATCACTCTCATGTATTCATAAATTTGACCTTATTTTTCATGGATGATCTGCAACTGACATATTTGTGTAACGTAACTTTCAAGTGCAATGATATAAAAATATATATATATATATATATATTTGATGGATGCATATTTTGTTGCGACTTTGATATTTGAATCCGAAACTGATTCTTTTTATAAGTTTTCTCCTTATATTTTCATTGGACTTGATTGCAATGGATAGAGAACTTCCGGAGGGGAAAAAAAGGCCACTTGGTTCTCTTTGATTTGAACAATATAGTGGTATATTCAATTATTAGATAAATACAAATTTATTACTAAATTAAAAGTTATTTTATAAATTAGAAAATAATATATTTTTAACATATGAAATATTTTAATATAATTAAAAAATATTTTAAAATTTTAAAATATTTTCATGAATAAAATATTATTTTTTCCAAGACATTTAAATAGTTTCAATAAATATTAAATATTTTTCTGAAATATGCCCATATTTAAATATTTAATAAGGGTAGTGAAAGGAAGTAAAAATTAATAATGTTGAAGTTTAGGGTAGTCAATAAAACTAATATTAAAAAATTACCTAAGTTTGAGACAAATTTAATACTTTTACCTATTTTTATTGATACATGTATGAATTATTTAGAAGTGTTATATAATCGAGAACGGAAGAAGTACCTTTGATTAATAAAGCAGAGATCAAGAATTTCATCACACTCTGATTTCTCACAATAAAATATATCTTTATATTATATATGTAAAATAAAAAAAACAGTTTGGATAAAACTTTTTTTTTAATTGGCTAATACTGTGCTAATATTTTAGAAGGAAAATCTTAAAATTTCTTTTGTTGATGGTCGGTTTCTTCGTTTTATATATTACTTATCAAATTCTCAGTTTCAGATCTTTAATCTTTCCTCCACCAACCTTCTCAATTTTCTGTTCTCTCAACCCTCTTTCTTCCCTCTATATGTTTTTTTTTTTTTTTGTAATTTTGTCGTCATTCTTTCCATAATTATTATCTGGCAGATAACATGCGGATGTGACCTGACCCTTCCAGAAGAAAACAAGCTGAGTCATCAGGTCAGAAATAACAAGCAGACTCGAGTATAAAGGAGAATCCAGATCCGACCCCCGTCTTCCCTGGTCCTCTTCCACTCTCGTGGGATAGCAAAAGGGGTTTTGAGGCAATAATCGCTCACCGTTGTTTGTTCCTGTAGCCGAAGCCATCCTTTCAGCCTCTGAGGTTTGCTAAGGGGCTCGTTGAAGCAAACTAGGTAAAGAACCTAAGAATTAGGGATCTTTAAACCAAGTTCAGATTTTAGCATGGTGCATAGGCTGCTGAGGGATCATGAAGCAGAGGGTTGGGAGCGATCTGACTTTCCTATTATCTACGAATCATGCATCGGTGACAACCCATTTGTTCGTATGGTATGTATTTTTCTCCGTCCCTCTTCGGTTTAACCCCTTTTAATGCGGATAAATGATGCTAAAAGTTCTTTCTGATTCTATCGAGCGTTTTCATATCCAGAAAAATAAATACATGGAGGTCGAGCTTGGAGAAATTGATTCTCAGTTGTTGGGTCTCTCTGAACATTGCAGGAAACTAATTCAGAACATGAACATATTCAGAAACATAGCAAGTGCCAAAGGAAAGCCCTTTGGCATTTAGGTGTGTATTATATCATTGTGCTTTGTTATTGGTTTTCGATTCTAGTAAGACTCCGAAAGAGGGTACTATGATGCCTACATCGATATATATATATCTCTCTCTCTCTATCCAAACATTATTTATCACTCTCATGTATTCATAAATTAGACCTTATTTTTCATGGATGATCTGCAACTGATGTATTTATGGAATACATATTTGATGGATGCATATTTTATTGCAACTTTGATATTTCAATCAGAAACTGACTCTTCTTATAAGTCTTCTCTTTATATTTTCATCGGGTGTGATTGCAACGGATAGAGAACTTCCCCCGGGAAGGCCGCTTGGTTCTCCCTGATTTGAATAATATAGTTGCATTTCCAATTATTGCATAAATATAAATTTATTACTAATTAAATTAAAAAGTTATTTTATAAATTAGAAAATAACATATTTTTAACATATGAAATATTTTAATATAATTAAAAATGGTTTTAAAATTTTATAACTTTTGTATGAATAAAAAAACTTATTTTTTACAAGACATTTTAATAGTTTGAATAAATATTAAATATTTTTTTAAATAGGCCCGTATTTAAATATTTAATAAAGGTAGTGAGAGAAAGTAAAAATTAATAATGTTGAAGCTTATGGTATTTAATAAAAATGATATTAAAAAATCACTTGAATTTTAGAATAAATTTAATACTTTTTAACTATTTTTATTGATATATATACACATATGAATTATTTAGAAGCGGTGCATAATAGAGGAAGGGGGAAGTGTCTTTTATTTATTAATAAAGCAGAGATAAAAAATTCCACCATACTCTGATTTCTCGCAATAAAATATATCTTTATGTTATATATGTAAAATGAAAAAAAACAGTTTGGGTAGAACTTTTTTTCCATTGACTAATGCTATGCTAATTTTTTAAAAGAAAAATCTTATAACTTGCTTTTGTTGATAGTCTGTTTCTCCGTATTATATATTGCTTATTGAATTCTCAATTTCAGATTTTCAATCTTTCCTCCATCATCTTTCTCAGTTTTCTGTTCTCTCAACCCTCTTTCTTCTTTTGGACCAAAAAGAAAACCCTCTTTCTTCTTTCTATACATTTTTTTTTAATTTTGTCATCATTCCTTCTATAGTCATAAGGGGGAATTACAATGAAATTTCAAAGGAAAAAAATGGGTTAACACAATGATTAGTCCTTACACTTTCCATTTATTTTGGTTTTGGTCTCTAAAGTTTGGAACCTCCAGTTTTAGTCCTTTAAGTTTACTTCGTTTAAAATGTTAGTCCTTGTATTTTTAAAAGGACTTGGTGTCACCTTTAACATTGTTAAATATGCTGACATGTCACTAACTCTGTTAAATATGTTGATGTGGAAGCAAGTGGACTAGCTGAGGTGATTTATAAAAGATTAAAAAAAAAAAATTTGACTTAAACCCACTGGGCGGAAATGACCTGGACGTTTAAAAAAGACAAAAGAAATAGTGTGGATGTTTAAAAAAAAAAAAGGTGAAAACAAAACGCCAAAGAATCAACAAGATTGCACATTTTTAAGAAAACAGAGCATAATGAGAACCAACAAAAATCCCAATCAACTCAACAAACTGAATGAACCAAACCAAGCAATGAAAATACTCAATAGAAATGTGAAAAAATTACAGCAACGAACTAAAACATAACACTCAAAGAAGACGACTGAAAAAATGCCCTCTGCTTTAGTCTACTTCTCCAAGAAATCAAAACAATGCCATGAGAATTGCAAAAATGCATAAAACATTGCTTACTTTTTTGTTTGCTGTCAAATGCTCACAAAAATGTGATTCCTCCTTCACTGTCGTCGAACGTTGACCGGTCAGTTCCCCACCTCCAGTGACGGCCAGCTCAACTCCGGCTACTACCAAGTGGGACCTCTTTTGACCTAACCCTCTCCTTTTCTTTTTTCTATTTGAACGAATGGTTTTGGCTTTCAACTCTTGGGTGTTTCTTTTTATCGCCTATTCCTTTCTCTACAATTTTTTTAATCGTTAATGGTCCTCTTTCCTCTAATCGGGAATTATTTTATTGGGTTTAAGTCAAATTTTTTTTAATCTTTTATAAGCCGCCTTAGCTAGTCCACTTGCTTCCATATCAACATATTTAACAAAGTTAGTAACATGTCAGTATATTTAACAGTGTTAAAAATGACACTAAGTCCTTTTAAAAATATAAAGACTAACATTTTAAACAGAGCAAACGTAAAGGACCAAAACTGGGGGTTCCAAACTTCAGGGACCAAAACCAAAATGAATAGAAAATGTAAGGACTAATCATTGTATTAACCCAAAAAAAATTACAAAACAAGTCCCAGAAGTTGTCATTCTTTATTCTAGAACTTGTCATTACAGACTACTTAGGTTGTTATTGGGACCTTTTAAAAATTATTTTTCTTTTTTGAGACTTAATTGTAATTCTCCCTAATCATCTAGAGAGATGACATGGGGGTGTGACCTGAGCCTCTGTAAGAAAATGGGTCGAGCATCAGGTCAGAAGGATGTGGCTTCTCTCCACTACCCTTATGGTCTACTGCCCTCTTTTGCTCCCAATACTGTGCTGTTTTGGGTGAAAATAAGGCAGGGTTATTGCTTTTTTATTTTTTCAAAAAAAAAATTTATCATCTTAAAATATTTTTTCAGTGTTATTTAGTTGAGTTATATGAGATAGAATCATAACAAGACATTGTGTCAAACAGTTGACGGGCATATTGAACGCACCTGAATCTCAGAAAACAACTAATCAAGCAATTTTTCAAATATGTATCAAACTTAATTTGCAATTTACCCATCAACCCATGAATCTGCATTCCTTCTTTTATCAAACCACTCGAGATCAGGCTTTCAAAACCAGAGAAAATAAGAACTTATCCAAATAAACCCCCAGTTCAAGCATCAAACAAAGTATTGCCAGAGCTGCTCGAGGGGAACAACCATAAGAGTAGGACTTGAGTATGGCATTCCAAAGAAAAGGGTCCTCCTGTTCTCAAGGATTACAATGTGCATGATGCTCGAAGAAGATATCGCGAGCAAACTCAACAAGAGACTCATAGGGTGAAGAAACAAAAGTGAGGATGAGTTTAGTAGTGAGAGACGAGTTGTTGATTAGCCCAGTTGTGATCATTCTTGCATGCATCTAATTCACATCATATATGGTTTTGCATTTCTGAAACAAGATGAGAATTAGGGTGACTGAACTCCACAACTGATGTGCATTAACACACACAACCATCAATAAATCAAAATTCGATTGCTACGTCAGCTGTGTTGTTTAGAAGATCATTGACTTAGAACTTCTTTTAATGGCTCAAAGCAGTATATGGACATATCAGATTAGAACTACTTTATCTCCTGGAAATGACTGACTTCAAAACCATATCTGAATATAAAATTAAGCTCCAAAATTAAGCTTTCAATTCTTATTGTGAGATTCCAAACCTTGATCTCCAAATTCAAGCCTTGGAACATATAAGAAACCCTATATTATAAATCCACATTTATTCCTACAACGAAGAAAAACCAAGTAGATGCTCTTTTCTCGATCAATTTTTCTCAAAGATGCAACTAAGTATAAAGCATCACCGCATATTTTCTGCATTAAAGTAACTTTATATGAGCAACAAAAAGTCAATGTTTTCCATTAAAAAGATAATTGAATAGCTCATTTTCGTATATTCTCATGTATGGTATTTCAGGAGACGAAGGACAAATAGGGAAAAAGATTATCATCTACGCTATAGAATTTCAAATCGAGGCCTGTAGTGTGTGATACAGAATGAATATGAAGAACTGATGAGAGTTAAACAAAGCCATTACTAGTTTGAGTGTCTCCGCAATCGATTGTCGAGTCCTCTGTTCTACACTGTTTAGTTTTCTTCCCTTTTCTCGGCTTCTCCTTCCCACGATCTGTGTCTTCTATGTCTTTGGCTTCATCTTATCTGTTTTTCTGGTAATGTTCGAACAGGAAAGTGGATTGTGGATCGTTGGATTAGATAGTTACTTTGGTGGAGATTATGACCATCAGATTCAAGATATCTTTTGGCCAAAAAAATTCAAAACATCTCTATTGTTATGAATATTATAATTTGTGGATATCTGTCTCCCTCTTTCTTCTCATATTTTGGTGCTGTATTACTCCTTTGCTATTTTTTTAAATGAGTTTAAAACTATAGATAAATGAGTTTAGTCTGTGTGTAATATTATAACTATAGATAAATAAGACGTTATTTATATTGTAATTCAAGGAAACGAATACAAGATGGTTCTCTCAATCTCTTATCTCCATCTCTTCTCTATGCTTTACTTTCCTGATTAGTTCTTACCCATCATATGGAGGTACGATAGTCTAAAATCAGTCAAGAAAAAACTTTCCAAAACCAGTTGTTCATCCGGTCTAGGAAGTGTCAAACTTTCTAAATTAAACCAATTTTAGGTAAGGTCTTAAAAGTTCATTTTAACCAATCCCAAAAAAAAAAAAATCTACTAGTGGGTGATATACGGTAATAGTACTGGTAAGGGTAATAAGATAAATAGAAAGAGGTAGTGGTCTATAAATAGGATGTTAGAAGTTGTATTGCGTGCACTTGTATACATGTCTTTACTGTTTATTCTGTGCTATTTTGATCCTATTTATAATGTAAATAGGTTTTACATTTAGAACCAGAGAAATATATTGATCAAGCTTGTTTGTTTCTTGATGATATTCTACGTTAAATACTTATAATATAATGCTGAATTTATACAACTTAATAAAACCTACACACATGAATAAGATCTTGTAACTCAATGACAATATACATTTTAAAATTAACAAGTTCAAATTTTGTATTTACAAGACCTAAATAGATAGATATTTCAAAACAAAAGTGTTGCAAAAAATTTGCAAGCTTCAGTTTTGCTTTTATAACAACTCCGGCATAAAGAAATAATTTGACCTAATTTATAAATTCCAGCTTAGGTAATACCAAATTAATAATCCAAATTAGAATCTGGGTATTTCAAATGCCAATTTTCAAAGGATTATCCCAACACTTACATGACCACATGGAATAGTCACCCATCACTTCTGTCCGCATTAATTAGCGCCTTTGGCTTCTCCTTGTAAGCCCATTTTTTTGACTCCTTTTTAGTAATCAATCGTATGATAAAAGAAATACTCTGATATTAATGTATTGAAATTATCCTTAACAAAGAAAACATACGACCGAGGAACAAAAATTCAGAGTTGAAGAAGAAAATGTCCCGGCCCCCACGTGTGGACGCTGTGTAAATAATAATGATAATTTATTTTATATTGTTGAAATAATAATTATTATAAAATTGATTATTTTTACTTGAAGAAGCAGATAACAGAACTAACGAAGGGAAACCACCACAAGACCGGTTTTTGACCGAGTCAAAACTAATGGTCAAGCAAAAGGCAGTGTGAACATATAAAAGAAAACTTCACCTCCCAAGAAAGAAGATGTGCGAGAGAAAAAGGCACTATTATAAAGATCCGACTGTCGTAATTAATATAAGAAATATAATCGTGTCATAAAGCCATACAGAATAAATCCACCTTCACACGTACACATATATAAATATATAATAAGCCAAACAAATATATGGGTAAAACAAAGATCATGAGACATCAACAAAGGTTGAGTTCACCAGAAGAGACTGCTCTCCCATAACATGATAAACTAAGATTTAAAACTCCGCTAAGAAAAATACTCACATTTAATGCTCAACAGTGTCTTGAACAAAATTCTCTAATAGGAGGATACTTGTACTTGTATACAACAAAAGATCACGAGACGTCTAATAATAACGTGCTGGCCTCCTCCTCCTTCTATACCCTTCTCTAATATGCTGCCCCATTATTGTTGATCAAATATGCAACGACCAGTATTGGCAAGATGAGGAATGCCCAGATGATGAAGACATAAATTGGGGTTTCATCACGAGAGATGAGGAATGATATTAACACCAAACAAGCTAGAGAACCTGAGATGATATCTCCGGTACATCTGTAAATGCTTCTGCTTGCGATAAAAATCCACCTTCTGGCAGAGTTTTCCTCCAATGGCGATGCATTTGGGTACTGCCTCTGCACCATAGAAGTTAACTCCTCCATCAAGTCACCAAAACCTTCATATCTAGGAATGAACCTGCCATGATTAATCAGCATAATAAATTTGTATGTTCTTAGTGATGAGTCACTGTTACATCATAAGAAACAAATGGATAGCGCTTTTGTCTGGGTAATATAATAAATGGAGAAACTTTAGAAAAATCATGCTAATTTGAAAATATTTGAAATTAGTCAAGCTATTCTCTATAATAAATAGGTGTTGTCTTTCCTATAACATCATTGTTAATCATTAGCATTAGAATAATCTTTTAATTGATGGAAGCACTTAATATGTACAATCATATTAGGATTACCTTAAAGGTAAAATAGATAAAATATTGAAGATAAAAGGTGGGTGCACTTCAGAAGTGACAGCTCACACGTTAGACTAAGTTTGGTGATCGACTTGGTATTAATCAGAGCCTTGAATATTGATTTGTGAGTGAGAAATTCTGAAGCAGTTCAAGGGCACCGTATCATTTAAACATTCTCCAATAAAAATGCGCCAATTCAGCATATGTGTTGATTTGTGTGTGAGAAATGCTCAAGTGATTCATCATGACGAGAAATTCTTAGGTGCACGCAAAGTACCACATCATCTATGCACTACCCAACAAAATCACAACATATCAGATGTCTCTATCCTACATGTCAACTTAGTTGGCAGCTTTCTAAATCCCAATTTTCTCTTTTCGACTTGACAAAATTACTTGCTCTTTCCTACTTTTTTACTGATCAGTAGTCCCATAGTCCTCTCTCTTCGTATCTCACTTCCCGTCCTTACAACTTATAAGTCACAAGTCCCTTGTAGACTTGCGCATCTTATGATGCTTCCTATTAAAAATATCTAGTGCTTTTGTGATCTTTTCTCACCTCTCGCATACAATTTATTTACAATGAATTATGGTGTATCGAGTACTGCAAAATATTTTTTTTAAGTATATCCTACATTCTAAAGTATTTTGTGATATATTTAACACTCTGAAATAATTTTTTAAGTATGTCTAGTACGCCAAAGTATTTTTATGCATTTAGAACCTAAAAATATTTTTTGGTGTATCCAATATCGAGGCAAGAAAAATATTTCAAAGTACTAGACGTTCCTAAAAAATATTTGGAATATACATGAGAAAATATTTTGGAATGCTTGATGCACATCATTCCATTTAAAATTTATAAATAACTCATGATATTATGTCTTTTTTAATATAATAGTTTAAGCTAGAAAAAGGTTAATACTATTTTTAGTTTTTGAAATTTTACTTTATTTTAATTTTAGTATTTGAAGTTATTTAGTTTTATGGACTAAAAACACTGTTTTGAATATCAAAAATTGTTAGACTAAGCAGGTTAAATTAAATTCTAAAAATCAAATTCAAAATGATGTCAAATTCTAAGTTATTAATTATTATTATTTAAATTTAATATTACTTTTCATTCAAATTAAAATTAAAAGCAAATAAAAATATAAAAATTTATAAAATTAAAATAATATAAATTTGAAATTCCATTTGCCAGAAAAATCTACCCCTAAAGGTTGAAAATATCCAAATGAAAAAACAAAACGAAAATATGCAGATGCATGTCAACGTGTGTGTGAGAAGGGGGTGAGAATGGGAAGGAGGAGAAGGAACTCAAGGAAGAAGGGGACGGCGCGATCAGTTGAGACCAACAGAAAAAGGATATGCGAAAGTGATGGTTGCAAGGGAAAGAAAGGACAGTGATATCAGTTTATCTGGGGAAAGAAAGGACAGTGTGGCTGTGGCCCGTAAATTTGGAAAGCAGGAGAGAAAAAATGGGGAGTCAAATATGATAGGGTTGTGATTTAATTGGCAGTACATAGATGATGTGATGTTCTGGCTCCACCTAAGAATTTCTCAACATCATTTAAACATTCTCCAATAAAAATGCACCAACTCACCGTATGTGCCTCTTTCTTGCCATTTTTCATCGCTGTCTCTCCTTTTTCTTTTCCTCTTCCCTCTCATTATCTGCACTTCTCTTCCCCATTTTTCATTGCTCTCTTTTCTCATTCTTTTCCTCTTCCTTCTCATTGTCCTTCACCAGTTTCTCTTTCGATTTGTCTCTTCTTTTTCTAAAACCCTCTTTCATAGTTTCTCCCACTTATACCCCACCCTCCCCAGTTTTACCGCGCACACCTCCGCCACTAAAGTGCCGTCAGGGAAGAAAAAGAAAACTTATGAACTGATGAAAAGGCATGAACCCAGAGTTAAAACTTAGAAGGAATCAAAGAGGCACTGGGTACACGGAATGGAGGTGGCCGGAATATAATGTGTGTATATGTATAAAAACAAATCTCACATCGAGGAGGTTAAAATAAAAGTGTAGGTATTGAGACCCCGGGAATGAATATTAGTCGTTACCAGAAGAGGAGGAAGATTGACGTAAATGAGTTTCATGTCTGTGATCAATGTAAACTGACTTAATAGACACTTCTTCCTTGTATATATGATGTTTGTAATACATATGTGTGTGTATATTTGATGAAGTTAGACACATACATATTGAAGCAGATTGATTGATCCAGAAAACAAGAGAACTGAGGCAAATTGCAAGATAGAAAGAAAGCAACTTAAACATGAGAAGAACTTACTGGTAATAGAGGAAGAAATTTTAGAAGAATCATACTCCATCTGCTTCCTAATTAGGAACTATCTACCAAATTGCTCCCTCCCATTTTCCAATAAGCCTCTCCTAGATTTTCCCTCTCTTCACATTTTACGTGACTCTCGTTTCTCCTCCTTTTCATCTTCTTCCTTATTATCCTTCACGTTTCTCTCTCCTCTTCTCTCTTATAAGATGAGGAACTGACTGAAATTATAGGATAGATCGAAAGAAAGCAACTTAAACAATCTAAACAGAACTTACTGGTCAAGGTTGATGATTCTATCTTTTTCTTTTTACTGTAAAAAAAAAAAGACTAATGCATGAACTGTTTAGCAAAAACTAGATAATCTAGGCACAATATAAGATAGAAAGAAAGCAACATAGACAACATGAGTAGAACTTAGTACTTACTGCTCAAGATTGATGATTCTATCTCTTTTTACGGGGAACAAAGAACTAGTTCAAGGACTGTTAGGCAAATTAAAACTAGAGAATTGAGGCAAATTATAAGACAGAAAGAAAGAGAGTAACATGAAGGAGATGAGTAGCATCATGCAGTAGCAGAGATTATACAATTAAAAGAAAGCAGATTAATAAAAGTGATGCTGATAACTAACCTGAACACGCTGAGAAGAGTAGTGGGTAATGTAGGAGAAGGCATCTATATTGAGATGAAGGAATTAATGAGTATAGGAAATTTGGTTAAGTTGTGTTGCGCTCTGCAACTCATTTATAGAGAAGGGAACGCACCCTACCCTTTTGGCAAATTACCATTTAGTACAAATGGCAACAGGTGCTGCGAGGAGAATCCAGTAAATTCATGTCCAACAGATTGGACCCACCAATACGTACGAAGGCAATGTGACCGGGCGAAGACAAGAAATCTGAGGTATTGTAGGAATTCGAAGGGAGAAAAAAAAGGCACTGACAGATTTTATATCCCAACCTTTTTCAGTATTGTCACACGATTTTATATCCCAACCTTTATCCCAACCTTTTTCAGTATTGTCACACGATTTTATATCCCAACCTTTATCCCAACCTTTTTCAGTATTGTCACGACAATACTGAAAAAGGTTGGGATATAAAATCTGTCAGTGCCTTTTTTTTCTCCCTTCGAATTCGAGCCCATCATTGTCCACATTCCTGACACACGTATTTTATTACTTTTTTTTTTAATGTAATTGTGTTAGAGTAACTACTTTTATTTTTGATGTGTGTATGCATATACACAATTTGTTTGACATGTCAAATATTTGGATGGCATTTCCTGGTCCCACTGTAAGAATAGTCTGCATAATAGCTTCATTGATCATCCTAGAAGCCCAGATTTAATTATATATTCTAGAGCCGGTAATATGGACCAACCCGCCGATTATGGGTTGGCCCGTGGTGTGCCTGAAGCTTGGCGGGTTGGGCTTTTTAGGACCGCTTTCTGACGGACTGGAATTTTTTCAACCCGGCCCGCGAGGCCTGCAACCCGCCAAATTTTGTTTTTTTTATACTTTTTTTAATAAAACCTACTCAAAGTCCCAAATTCCTAAATACCTAAAATAAAACATGCAAATAGAAATTATCATAAATAAAACATGGAACCCATCCAAAGTTTCAAGTTTCAAGTTTCAAATATATCAAAATATTAAACATATGATTAAATGAACATGATATGTCCTTAATAATTTAACAAACATTTCAAATTAAAACATAAATCCAAATTAATACTACTACAAAGTCACAAACACAATGTCACTACACAAATCACTATCAAGTGCTCAATCATCACTCATGAGCTAGGGCAAAGGCGCAAAGCAAAGACAGAGAGCAGAGAGCTTGGGGCTTGGGGCTTGGGGCTTGGGACTTGAGACTTGGAAGTTAGGACTGGCTGAGGGCGACTGGGAGACTGGGTCTGGGAGGAGTGCGACACGCAAGCAAAATGTGAAATTGGGATCGTGTTGGTATTGCCGTATTAGACTATTGGACATGGATTGCTCACTGTTGCACTGTGGATTAGGTCAAGAGTGTAGAGACTGAGAGGCAAAGGAAAAAATTTGCAAAAAAAAAAAAATGGTTAAATGGGTTGGCCCGCCAACCCTGCGGGTTAGCCCGTCGTGGTTTGGGCTTGGCGGTTATGAGCTCAAAACTTCCATTTTAAAACGGTCCTAATTTTTATCAACCCAACTCGCCAGTGGGCTCAACCCATATTACCGGCTCTAATATATTCAACAAAAGATTCCATTGTTAGTACTACAGTATATGAATTTTTTTTAAAATAGTTTGAAAAACTTACAGTACATAATTTTATAATAAATATTAAAGTAACAAAATTTTGGTAGCATTTTTGTCCTGGCAAAAAAAAAAAAAAAAACCAAGCTAGCACATAGTACATATTAATAAGTAAGTTAAAGAAACCGAATACGCAGCTACAATAATTGATCGTATTTGTATTACCCGTACGATCGAGAAAGATGCCCCCCGGATCCTGGGGCCCGAAGGAGTATCCTTACTGCTCCTCTGACCAATGTTGTTCAAGAATATCACAATATTACACGCACACACATATAGATATAAATCAAAAACTGCTTTTTTAAAAACGATTTCAAAAGCATCAAAAATTTACTTATGATTTATATAAAAGCAGCTTTTTAAAATTAAAAGACATTTTTGTCCTTATATCTGTATTGTGCTTATGCTTTTCTCTATATATTCTTTATGCTTCCAAATTAGTTTTTAGTTATTTATTTTAATATTTTCTTAAGTAAAAATAATTTTAACAGTTTTCATAATATTATTAATTTTTAATATTATTTTTTATTTTTTATTTACATAAATTATGCAGAGCATATCATCCAATTAATTATGTAGTATTATTTAGTTCAAAAAATTTCACAATACTATGATTTCTAGTTTAAATATGTTTTATTCATTAAATACAATTTTTTCTGTTATAATAATTTAAAATTACTATATTTTGTTTATTTTTAATTATTTAATAAAAATCATATTTATTTTGATTATTCCACAAACTAAATTTACTTATTGAATTATAATCTAAATAACTTTTTTACTTTAGAAACTAACTTTTATAAAAATCAATATAAACATAAATCACGCTACCCAATTTAAATTTTACCCAACCTCATTTTTTTAAAAGTTAAATTGAAAATAAGTTACTTTTTCTACTGCTAATCCAAATGGACCCACTATCATAAATGAATAGTTTTTAAATAGTTTAATTGAAAAACTTAAAATGCATAATTTTATAATATATATTAAAACAACACAATTTTGATAGTATTATAAAATTGACTATCGATTGAAACAGTAAACAAGTATCTTTTGCTAAGGTGCCACTGAAACGAGGAAATTATTTAGCAAATTCCTTTGGCGCGTGACTTCCTTTGTTTATTGTGTGTGTTTTACTAATATAAACTATTTTTTGGCCAAATAATGTAAACTTTATTAATTTTAAATATTAGCTCTTATAAGTTGGACAAAATTTGCATTAAGAAATTAGTGTTTTAAAAAATTTATTTTATATGTACATAGGAATGAGTTCGGTACTCATGAGAGTAATGAGCATCTCATCAAGCTCATCATATGTGGACCATTCGTATATAATTTGGATAATCCTGATTTATTTTTTTTATATTTTTATTTTTATAAAAAATTATTTTTCAAAAAACTATAGTTAAGATACTATTGTTGTTTTAAATTTTATACTCACTAAAATCATTATTTTAAAAAATAAAAAATAAATATGAATCATCCAAATCAGATTTGGACGTAAACTTATTAAGTATTTAAAAGATATGACCTTTTTTAAACTTATTCAAAAAAATAAGTGCAGCTTAAAAGAGGACCGCCTATTGCTTCGATCATTTCAAATCTGGTCTGTGCTTCCTATGTAAATAAGGATCACTTTCTTTGGAGCTCATCGATTTAATCGCTTTAATGAGCACCCGAACTCCCAGGTGAATAACGTTTTCAATGATGAATTGCACGTAATTAACAATAAATGAATTTGATAGACTTTATACAAACTTAATACTGAGTGGTCTTTTAAGGACAAATGGCAACCACAAGCCAAGTGAATGAGTGGCAGCCACAGTATATCACCAAACTCGAGGAGCCCCCAACAAAACTGTCACTTTACGAGTGTTTGGCAACCTTCAAAAATGCTTCTAAAAAGAACCTTTTCATAAAACGAGACAAATTCCTTCACATAATTACTTCGTAAACTATAAAAGTACTTCTGAAATTGTGATTTGGTTTCCATCCAAACACCCCCTACTACGTAACCTCTTGCTGCCCCTTCCGTGCTCTTTTCTTTTCCATGAGTATAAAAGAAACAAGGGCTGGTCAAAGAAAAGGGAAATGATGATAAATTGGTCCCCGCTAAGGGGGCGTTTAGATGAAACCAAACCATGGTTTGTAGAATAGCTTCTGGAGAATAGATTATGAGGAGAATAGATTTTGTAGAGAATAGATTTTGTGAAAAAATGATTCTAAGAAGTGAAAGTATTTAGATAGTTGTTATCAAAAGCACTTTTTATATATACACATTACTAAGAAAAACATAAATTAATATGATAATTACATAAAAGATAGATTTTATAATATATTTTAATTTGAAGGAATAAAATTGTTAATAATATATTTTTAACCAACATAATTAATAATACATAAGATAATGTAATTGACAAATAATTAATATGTATATATTTATAAGATATAAGATTAAATATGTTTATAAAAAATATTGAAGGATGTTAAAATCATATTATTGTTGAGATCTACTCTGACAGACACAATCATATTCTCCAATTTGAGCTAGAAACAAAATAGATTCACTTCTCCTGAAACCATGGTTTCGGCCCAAACCATGGTTTTAGATTATTGACCCAAAATTGATGCTGTTTGGGTGACATTTTATCCAAATCATGGTTTTGCCTCTCAAACTATGGTTCTGGAAGGTACCCAAGCAGGCTCTAAAACCATGTTACCGAAAAGGCTCCGTGAATCTGATGGGGTTGCATTATGAGAGTGCAAAGACTTTGGGTGGCATTATGAGAGTGCTAAGAGCCCAAGACCTGTAAAAGGTTCCGTGATTTTGATTGGGTGGGATTATGAAAGTGGAAAGACCAGTTAGGGACAAAATTGCCTCCCCATCTGTTTGCTCTTCTTAAAAAAAAAAAAAAAAACTCATTTAAATCCAACTAAAATACTGAAATTTAAAAGTAGGTTTACATTTTGAATAAATTTCTAATCAGGTCAAGAAGTCGAATTAGAGATTTATAAATATTGTTTAAAGTCCAGAATATTCCTCTATAATTATAATATGTGTTGTTACCTTTATATTTTTTTTTTCTCACAAATTTTTTTGCTACATTTTTCTGAAATTTGAAAATAGTAAATCTTTAGTAGAGGACAAAAAATTACAACACAATCATTTATTCACATTAATAATTATTCCAGCGATCTCATTAATGTAGCCATGCAGGTCAGTATTAGATTTAATTTTGGATGAATTTAATTTACGCTTAGTTTTAATATTGATCCATTTTCCATATACGTAATAATATGTACACACATACAATTTTTGTATTAAAAAATAACATTTTTTTAATAGAACAGACGTACATTTTAAGAAAGGAAAACTCATTCAGATGATGAACTTTTTACAGATTTTGGATTGAGGACAGTGTTAAAATTTATTATTTTCATATTTTAGGAAACAAATTTGTAAGGGAGAAAAATATAAGTACCAACTCATATTTTAATTATAAAAGGGTATTTTGGTCTTTTTACAATGTTCATAGATCTCTAAAGAATTTGTTCAAGGTGAAAGCCTGATTTTGAATTTTAGTACTCCTCCGGTCCTTAATATAAGACCCATTTAACTAATTTGATTAGATTAAGAAAATTAGATAAGTTAGTTAATTATAATAAATGTGCCACATTTTTTCTAAAACACCATAATCATCTTTCTTAATACCTCCTCTCCCTCTTTTACTTGATTGTGGTTGAGGGAGTATCTATAAGGGTAATTTAGAGAAAATTGATAAATATGAGAAATGGGTCTTATATTTAGGACTAAACCAACTCAACAATTGGATCCTATATTAAGGACCGGATGATTATTTCAATTGGATTTAAATGGGATTTTCTCTTTTAAATTTGATATTTAGAAATGGACAAAATTTATATCCACTTACTTATACTTGTTATGTGTAGTTTTTCATTTAAATCTCACCATATGTAATTTTTACTATTTATAATGACGTAACATAATTTTATACAAACTCCAACAGCAATGTTCAAGATGGCTCAAATGTTTCGTGAAACATTTTATCCAATTCCTTTTTGAATCTTAGATCTGCAACTGCAAGCAATAGATCCATACCAAGTTTTAGTTTAATATCTTAAAAATTATGTTACCTCATATATTTATTAGGTCATTATGTGAAAACAGACGCCTTAATTCTTTTTTTTTTTTTTTTGCGCCTTAATTCTTTAATTCCATGCAAAGTTTTAGTTTGATATCTTAAAAATAAAATGTCTTGCAAAGTTATTTTTAGAATCAAGTCTTTTTTTCCCTTAATATTTTCATGCGAGATTGCAAGCTGAGATTATTTATTTGCTTGCATGCTTTATTTTTAGGAGGCACAAATATTATTATGTTAGGAGCAATTCTGTTTGAGGTACCGGTAGACATTTTTTCCTAGGCACGTGTATTCTATTATTAGAAGTAATCATATTTAAGTCACTATTAGGCACTAAAGATAAGCATTTTTCTTAAAATGGATTTGAACTTTGATTCACTATATTGTGAGAGACAAGCTCCTTCTATTAGAACTGACTCCCTTTGGTTGAGATTTTTTTTTTTGACAAGCACAAGTATCTTCTTATTATAAGTAATTATATTTGAGACACTATTAAATACTAAATATGTACATATCTTCCTGTGCAGATTTGCGGGGGGATGTGTGTTGTGTTTTGTTGGGCCGCTTCAAAATTTAAACTGTGAGCGAACTTAGTTGGGCTGCTATAACTTGCGGCACAATGTAGGTGTTTAATTGTTTAGCGCGTTTGGAGTATGTGCTAATCATTTTATTAGTTATGATATAAAATTTAACTTCTTATATTAAAAAATGGTGCGAACATAAAATCAGGGCACAAATTAAAATTCGTTAAAAAAATTAATGTTTTTAGTTTTGAAAAAATATGCTTGGCAATGATAAATCGCTCTTAATAAATATTATTAGCAAATTAAATCACGAAAAATAGTTTATACTCATGCAAATACTATAATTTGTATAATAATTTATTACAAAATTTAATTGAATATATGAAATTTATATAATATAAATTTCTAGTACGTAACATTCTCTTTTTTGTTGAAAAAGTTAATATTAATCAATGACAAAAAATTCTAAAACAATTTCTATTTAAATATATAAATAAAAAGCTATGATTTGCTATTTAGGGAAAATACCAGAAAAATATCCTGAAAATATCAAAATAAAAAATTAGTAACTCCAATTTCAATAATCTCAAATAATCATCCACATCTACTAAAATGAAATTTGGAAATGTGTTTTTATAATATTGTCCTTCACTTTTTAAAGCTAAACTATACTTTAGTCCGCCAAATTTACATCCAAGTTTAAAAAGTATATTTTTTAATCTCAGCACTGTTAGTATCATTTCACAAAAAGTGTTGATTCAATAAATTCAAACAGTTCATGGTCAAAAAAAAAAAATTCAAACACTAACTATATAACTAAATACTGACAAAACATATTTATAATACAAAATTAAAATAAACCAATTCACCCGCCGATTTATTTATAATAAAAATGATAACAAGCATAATATGTCAGTTTCCTATCTCAAAGTTCTTGAGTCAACATTTTTTGTTAAATGAGAGAGAGGATTTTAAAATTAAAAAAAATAAAAAATGCACATTTTAATTTTAAAGAACCAGATTGAAACTAGATGGAAACGTGACTAATTAAATATGTACTTTAGTGGAAGGAGTGTGGAGTTAAAGAATTGAAGAACGATGGAACAGAGCATCTCAGTGGAACTCGCAAGCAAGAACGAACGCACTCCTAGTGCAGAAGACAATCGGACAAAGAAGAAAGTGAGGCTTCGAGACAAAGATGAAACCTCAACGGAGATGGACACTGAGGAGCATGAAGTTGTTGCTGATCAGAATGCAAGTTGGAGAACCCAGCGGCAGCTTTTCCAAGAAGAAGCCCCCGAGGCAATGGAGGACGATGAGAATGGGGAGCCCAAAGAGACACCAGCAATTCCCAGCCCGGAGGCGAGCACAGAGAGTCCTAAAGGTCTCAAGGTGCCATCTTTTAAGGACAAGCTGCTACAAGGAGATTGCTTGGCCAAGACCGCCAACTGTGGCCAAACTGAGGAATTACAGATTGAAAAGGATGATGTTTTCGTTAACATGGAAGGCATGATTCCTGTCATCAACTTCTCGCAGCGGGTCCAAGACATCATGGCAAACAGCATGAAACTGTCAGTGATAGTTAAACTCTTGGGACGCTTTATCAGACAAGATATCCTGTACTCAAAACTCATGTTCATGTGGAAACCTTTAGGCACCATTAAGCTTACAGAGTTAGAAGGAGGATGCTACATGATAAGATTCCAGAACGAAGCGGACTATCATAATGCCATGTTGGGGGGACCTTGGGTGGTCTCGGGTCACTATCTCACTATCCACCCATGGGAACCGTATATTTCCCCACTAAATCTTGAAATCAAGCAGGTCTTTGGATGGGTTAGATTACCTGGACTACCCTATCACTACTACCACAAAAGCGTGCTAAGAGCTATCGGGGAAGTTATTGGAGAGGTTTTGAGGATAGACTACAACACGGAAGGTCTTGAGAAAGCCAGATTCGCCAGGTTGGCCGTTAAAATTGATCTTACCAAGCCTCTTGTCTCTAAGATCAAGCTTGATGGCTTGACCCAGCTGGTGGAATATGAAGGCCTCCCGACTATTTGTTACCAATGTGGGAGATACGGGCACCTGGAAGCTTCCTGTCCGTCAAAATCCAAATCAAGCGTACCACACACGGCTGCATCATCTTCATCGGTGACCATGGAAAACCCAGAACCTCAGAACGCAGAAACTACGACGCATGGGGAGGAGGCGCGTGAGACCCAGCTCTTCGAGTCATGGATGCAGGTCCCTTCCAGAGTCTGGAAAAATAGCAGGAGCACTAGGAAGATGTCAGAGACTAATTTCCAAAGCAGTGAAAGCGGCGGCAATCGCTTTGACGTCCTAGCCTCCTCAGAGGCCACAGAGAACCAAGGAGGGGGAAATGGGTACACAAAAGCACATCCTGACAATCCTCCTAGAGCGAATCATGGAGAACAGGATGGGATAAGAGGAGAAAATAGCAACAGGTCAACAGCTCCCAAGACTAAAAAATCTGATAAAAGCACGACCACCAAAAAGGCTTCCCTCCTACAAGCATCCCAAGACTCAATCTTCAAAATAGCAGCCTACAGAGAATCGCGTATCCCAACGACCCTTGATCCAGACAAACACACGGCTATAGTCCTTGCTAATCCCCATAATAGCCTAGACTCAGAGCACAGAAGCGAAGCCTCAACCCATGGGCCGAGTGCTTGGAAGCCCAAAAAATCTTAGAACAACTCAACTCTCTTAAAACCGCCGGACCGTAGCCCATCAAGAGGAAGGCTTAAACTCCAGTCCCCTGTTAAGATACGTTCCTTGAAGCCCAAATTCAAGGACGCTATAGGGGCCCCTTCAGATGAAATAACCAAAGCAGTAGTGGAGGCCTTGGGATCATCTGTGACGTCCGACGAAGAGATGGGCTTTGTGGAAGCCATAGAGGCAGGATTTGATGACGAGCTGGCCTTGGAGAGCTCTATTAAAGAGCACTAATTTCCTAAACCTTTTTTATGGATTTATCTATTCTTGTGTGGAACTGCCAAGGTGCAGCTTCAAATAAGTTTCACTGCGTTTTAAAATCTCTTTTGCAGGGTTATCGGCCAACAATCTTAGCCTTGGTGGAGCCGAGAATCTCTGGGAAAGTAGCAGATAAGGTGATTAAGAAGATTGGTTATTCCAACTCACACAGAGTGGAGGCTTTGGGATGCTCTGGGGGACTGTGGCTGCTCTGGTCCGACAAAGTTAAAGTCACGGTGCTCGCCAATCATAAGCAATTCATTCATGTGGAGGTGCTGGACTACAACTCTAATAAATGCTTCCTCTACACTGCTATCTATAGAAGTCCGAATCCCTCCCTGAGAGATGATTTATGGAGCAGTCTTCTTTTCCTCTCAAGTGGCATTAGAATTCCTTGGATCCTAGCTGGAGATTTTAATGCTACTTTACATATAGAAGAACGTAAAGGAGGAGTGAGACGTGATGGGTGCAAGTATTTCAAAGACTTCATGGTACGTTCTGGGCTCATAGACCTTGGCTTCATTGGGCCCAGGTTTACTTGGCAAAGGGGCGATCTCCTTGTGCGACTTGACCGAGCTTTAGGGAATGATGCTTGGATCTCGGCCCACCCCTCAACCCAGATTTTCCACTTGCCCAGGATACGTAGTGACCATAGACCGCTGCTGATTAAAGTCAGAGGAGAAATGCAAAGTCGGGCTAGACCGTTTTGCTATCTGGCTAGCTGGGCTCTCCACCCGGACTTCATAGACTTTGTCAGCCGGACTTGGAATGTGAATGGGGACTTAGTGCCAAATATTGAAAGTTTTTCCCAACAAGCCCAAAAATGGAACAAGGAAGTTTTTGGGTCCATTGGAAAGTCAAAGCACTTACTTAGAGGACGCATCAATAGAATACAGAAAGCTATTGAAGCTAACCCCACATCTGTCCAGTTGTTGAACGAAGAGCGTTCCTTATTAGAGGAATATGAAGACATATGTTTGAGAGAGGAAATCCTCTGGCTTCAAAAATCCCGGAGCCGATGGATCAATGAGGGAGACCGCAACACCAAATTTTATCACCTGAAAGCTCTTATGCGAAGAAGGAAGAACAGTATCTTAATGCTGAAAAATGAAGAGGGGCAGTGGGAAACTGACCAATACAAACTCTCCTCAATGGCTACGGAGTACTTCAAGAATCTATACTCATTAGATCAAGCGGAGCCTACGACGTATCCCTACAAAAGCTTATTCCCCCCCACTACCGATGGTCTCACTAATCTCCTTGCTTCCCCTGTAACTAAAGCAGAGATTAAAAGCGCCCTCTTTGATATGCACCCTCTGAAATCGCCAAGAATAGACGGCCTCCATGCGCATTTTTTCCAGACTCAATGGGATATAGTGGGGGACACCGTCTTTAAGGAAGTGAGAGGAATTTTCGAAGGCAAGGAAGTGGATCAGAGTTTTAACAGGACTCTTATTGCTCTAATTCCTAAGGTTGATCATCCCCAAACCCTCAAGGAATTTAGACCAATAAGCCTCTGCAATACAATCTATAAAATCATTACGAATGTAGTGGCGAACAGACTCAAGTTGGTTATGCCGTCTCTCATTGCACCATACCAAACAAGCTTTATCAAAGGCCGTAACATAACCGACAACATCATTATCGCCCAAGAGGTTATACATACAATGAGAAGGAAGAGGGGGCGAACGGGATGGATGGCCATTAAGGTTGACCTGGAGAAAGCCTTCGACAAGTTGCGTTGGGACTTTGTGGAAGAGACCCTCAGAGACGCCAAGCTCCCAGATAGTCTAATTGATGTCATTATGAAGTGCATCTCTACCCCCACTACACAAGTCTTGTGGAATGGCACCCCGTCTCCCTCTTTCCGACCACAGCGGGGCATTAGACAAGGAGACCCGCTGTCCCCATACATCTTCGTGATGTGTATGGAGCGGCTCTCTCAGGCCATCCATGAGGAGGTGTGCAAAGGCACGTGGAAGCCAATTAAGTTGGGACGTAAAGGACCGGCTTTATCACATCTTTTCTTTGCTGATGATTTAGTCCTCTTCGGTGCTTGTGATCAGCAACAAACTAGCATAATCCAAAAAATGCTAGATGACTTTTGTAAGGCTTCGGGGCATAAAGTGAGCAAAGCCAAAACTAGAATTTTCTTCTCAAAGAACGTTGAAGTGCAAGCAGCCAACAGCATATGCCAGACCCTGGGTTTCCAGAAAACCGACAACTTGGGGAGTTACCTAGGAGTGCCCCTCCTGCACCAACGGGTTACGAAGGACACATATAGTTACCTGGTGGAAAAGGTTCAGAATCGACTTGCGGGGTGGAAGGCTTCAACCCTCTCCCTTGCAGGACGGATCACCCTTGCCCAATCAGTTCTATCGTCGTTACCCATGTATGCAATGCAGACAACAAGGCTACCTCTAACCATTTGCGACAAGATTCAAAAACTCATTACCAATTTCATTTGGGGTACCTCAGCGGACCAAAGACGCATTCACTTGATCAAAAGAAGTGACCTAAACCAACCGAAGCAATGTGGGGGCTGTGGTCTGAAGCATCTGAGCACACAAAACACTGCCTTCCTCATGAAAGTTGGTTACGCATATCTCACTCAAACAAACCAGCTCTGGGTTAGAGTCTTAAGGGCAAAGTATGGCAGTGATGATAAGCTTGGGCAACAAGAGAAAGCTCGAACCGCGTCCCATCTTTGGAAAAGCTTGGTGCGTATCTGGGGAGAGATTATTCTGGGGGTCAAATGGAACATTGGCGATGGGAAGCGAGCACGATTCTGGACGGACCACTGGGTCGGAGATCTAGGCCCCTTAAAGAACCTTGCGTTTGCACCCATAGCGGAGGCCGAGCTACATAAGTCAGTTTCCCATTATGTAACGGAGGACGGTCAATGGAAATGGAATGAGTTTAAGGATCTACTGCCGCCAGAAACTCTAGGAATGATTAATCAGATTAGGGCTCTGACCAGTGATGATGCCTTTGATACGTGCTATTGGCACCTGATGGGAAACAAGGGGTTCACAGTCAACTCAGCTTATCAGCTCCTGATGCTGGACAAATGGAATGAAACTGACTCCCAATGGGAGATTGCATGGAATTGGCCGGGCCCACAAAGAATAAGGACGTTCATCTGGCTAGCCTTAAATGACCGCATCCTGACAAACAAAGAAAGAGTACGGCGCCATATGACCCAAAGAGACGACTGCGAGATCTGTGGAAGGAAACCAGAAGACTTAGACCATATCCTACGGAAATGTAACCTTGCCTCTACCTGCTGGAACCTGGTCCTTCTAGCAGATCAAATCAGCAACTTCTTTGCGCAACCGTTCACCAGCTGGTTTAAGCACCACCTGAACCCCAAGAGAGGGGGAACCCACTGGAGTACTTTGTTCGGAATCATTTGCTGGAAACTCTGGAGTGCCCGAAATAGGTTCCTCTTCGGCCATGAATCTACGGAGGCGCACAAGCTCATGAATGAAGCCTTTTCTTGGGCCCACCATGTCACCAAAGCTAAAACTTTCTCTTCGAATGTAGCTTAATTTTCTGTCTGCTTTTCCTTCTTGTTTTTCTGTTGGGTCCCTCTTGTAAAGTTTTTTGAGTAATAAAATCTTCTCTTATTCAAAAAAAATATGTACTTTAGTTTTTTATTAAAAAAAATGAATAAACATGCCACCTCGACACTCTCGTTGGTGGCTGGAATTTTTTAATGACAAAGTTGGCCAATAGAGCGGTAAATGAGTAATGAAGTGTTGTCAATATCTCAAAACAATGGCCTTTTATATTAAATTATCTTTAAAATTGTTCTATTTTTTTTTTTTGTAATTTTTTTCAAGAGTAAAGTAACATCCAGTATCCTAATATAATTTTTTAGTAGTATCCAACACTCTAATTTTATTTATAGTTTATGATGTTTAATGCATTATAAATAAACTGAGGGTGTTGGAACTTGTATGTAGTTGGAAAATTATATCAAAGTGTTGGATGCTAATTTTCTATTTTTTTAAAAGATATTACTTTTTCATTTTGCAAAACACTCAACTAAAATTAAATTATTCTTTTTTTAAAAAAAAACTAAAAATTGTTCTAGGAAGAAGGAATGAGACAACGCCTAAGATGTTTCTATTTTCTTATTTTATTCCGATCATCCAATGGAAGTTTTGATGCAACAGAGAGGGCCCTCTGGTTGAACGATGACATTGTTGAGAGTTTCCAATAGCTGGAAAACGAATCTACGAATTTGTTAATGAAATTTAGACCATTCACACTCAACATGTTTGGAGAATTGTTATAAAATTTAAGAAAAAAATATAGTTACAAAAAATGATCTCAATCGTAACAGAACAATATACATTGACAAGCTTAGTACGGAATCACAATTTAATTTGTCATTAAAACTTTTTGATAATCTTTTTTTTTTTAGACCTTAATTTATCCTCTGATTATTTCATTAAATTAGTATGAAAATATTAAATTACAAAATAAAAACGAATAAATTTGATTTAAGTGGAGATAACGACGTGGAAGGAATGAATTACGTATATTACAGTTTTTTTTTCTTTTAACTTATTAATCTGTCCGAGTAAATCTGATATTAACCCCCCCCCAACCCCCTAAAAAACATGTGCAATCGCAAAAGAAAGAACCAGATTTGAGAGCATGGCATGTAGGAGCAAGCATGGTCAACTAACGGTTAGGCAACGATGGCCTCATTATGATTTTGCATATCATATTTGTTTAATTCGTGTCCTAAACACAACCAATCTCTCATAGCTTTACCTTTAGCAACAAAACAACCATTCCTATTTGGTCCCAAGGTAAGGAATAACCAGTTACACCAAAGGATGCGGTCAATACACCCAAAACTACACCCGTAACTCAAGTCAATTCACGAGGTTTTTTAAAACCACCGGTGAGATACACACGAAATACGTGCAGGATCATCATTAGGACCATCATACTTGCCGACCATTGATGAACTGATCGGATTAACCAACCAAAGTTAGCTTCCGTCATTATATATTGAACAGAAGCAAAAGCCTCAGTAACGGTCGGACGATAATAAAAAGTCATAGCTTCTTCCTATCATCAATTCTCAGAGGACTTTTCATCTTCACCATCATCTCTTTCACCAACATTTTCAGAGGAGATTGTCCCGAGATTGCTATGCTTCCCTGAACCACACGCCACAACAATTTCTGCAGGAATCGCGTCAGTTGAATCGTTCAGCCTTCGTCGCATTTCTTGCAACCAAAGTAACATAATTAGATAATATGAACCCAAATGCAGTCCATGTAAATCCAGCTTTGCCTGCTTAGAGTCCCAAACCATGACCTCTTCTAGAATCTCGGTTGACCTGATTAGCTCTCCAACCACCATAGTTTCATCTCCTTCCAAACTGGCATTCAACTCTTCAATTGACAATGGGAAGCCATTCAAGTCCACCAACTTTCTCATGAGAACAGGACATGAATTCAGAACAGAATTATATGTCCTTTTCGAGAACGGAATTGATGTCTTCCTCATCCTTTGAAGCCATGAAACCATGTTTGTTGGCTCACCATGCATTCCGCACGCTAAAAGAACCATATTTGAACAAACTGTATCAATAACAAACCCTTCTTTTTCCATTTGAACCAAAAGTCTCTCCAAGTCTTGGAATAATCCCAATCTTCCATAACCATACATGATAGACTTGAATTCAAATGCTGAAGGTTCAAGTGCTTTGATTCTCATATTCTCAACCAACTTCTCTGCCTCACAAGGCCTATCCATTGAACATAAACCACTGACCATATATTCATAAACACGACGTTTTATGTAAATAGAGGATGATGAACTATGAAGAAGCTGGCTTAGGTACGAATAAGCAATCTCAAACCCTCTTTCTGAACTTTGTTTGGAGTGACACTCCAACAATTTACAATAGACAAGAGCCAGATCTCGAGAGCCAGACTCTGATTTGGAAGTGCCTTCCGAAATTAGAGTTTCCCAGGCTGAATATTGTTCCTGTTTATCCAGCAAAGCAGCAAGCTCAGCTACAATCTTAGGGTTCCAACTGTACCAAGGTGCTTCAGCAATTCTTGCATAAAGCTGCAAAATTTGCAAAAACATCAGAGACTCTAATAATCAACTTGAGGAGAGAGATAAAGAGTAAAGTACTAACCGGGAAGGCAACTGAGGAGAGATGGAGTTGAACTGTAGAAGGAGAGAGGAGATCGCAAAGAGTGCTGAGAGACACTGATTCAGGTGAACTTTGTACGAATCTCTGGATCAAGTTGTTTGTGGTCGACGGTTCTCCAGATGTCACCACCTTCTTCAGAAAATGCTGACCTTGTTTTGTTAGCGCATATTCTACCATAACTCCAAGCTTTGGTCCTTGGTTCCACCATAGTTGGACACTGCTCAACATCATCTTCAACGTTAGATATTATAAAATCATGTCCTTCTTCCACAGACCTTCACGGAGAGTCAAAATGTAAAATTCCCATAGTTTAGCATGTTATCCACCAAGGACAATTTTAAATTAAAAAAGAAAAAAAGGGGGGGGGGGGAGAACATTTTATGTATGAAATCTTATCAACGATTCAAAGAAACCTTATCAACTATTTCAGGAATTGGCATCGCTCCAATTGGATAGCAAGTATCAATCAACATTTCTACGTTCATGGCCATATGACAACGGCATATATTGTCAAGGAGCCAGTGAATTGGAGAATAACGGAAAGCATACATTGTATCTATAAAGCGCATAAAAAGACACTAAAGAACTCTCAGTAACTCAAATAGTTCCAACCCTCTTGCATGTAGTTTGCCTCAATCGCTGCTTACACGCAATCAAGCACATATGTATGTGTATTTATATATGCATATAACTATGATCAAGCTTTACTGTCTTGTTAAATTAACTCCCCCAAGCCCCATTCCAGAAATTAGGCCGAGAGATAACATGAAGAAAATGATGATATGACGCAATTTAAAACTCAAACAGCACATCACAAACAATTAATAGGGTGTTTAGATTAGCATTTGCAAAATAGAATATGGGTAGATTTGAACTTTTGTTTGGATTGTTTTACATTACGAGTGATTTTGACTGATTAAGCATGCTAGGATGATACATGTTTGTCAAAAACATTTTAGCCGTACAATTACTAAAAGGAACATGAGCCTTACAATATACTCCCTCCGTTCCTTATTATAAGAGACGAATAACCGAATTACGTTGATAAAAAAAACAGTTAAAATTAGTTAAGAACAATTAATGTGCAAAAAGTATAATTTTTTTTCTAAAAATGCCCTCATTAATAAGAAGAGAGAGCATGAGAGAGAACAATAGTAAATTCTTAAAAGAAAGAGAAGTGGGAAGGAGAGAGAGTGTGAGTTGGAGACAATAAATATGGGTAAAAGAGGAAATCAACACAAAAAAGTAGAGACAACTTTTAAGTGTCTCTTATATTTAGGAACATACTATAAGCATCAAATGTCTCTTATAATAAGGAACGGAGGGAGTAGCGTAATATTAACAATAGTACGACTGAGTTACCTGCACATACTCAACAACAAATTTCTCTCAGTTATTAATAAATTCAACTTTAATTATTTTGATTTCTTTTAAGGCTAATGATTAATGCCTAGCTTTAATTTAATAAAAAATATTTCAAAAAATTTAATTTGCTTTTCTTGACAATTCACCTGAATCTGTTAACCATATATATAAACCTACAAGTCCAAAGCCCATTCCTTCACTAAACCCCCCAACCCCCCCCCCCCAAAAAAAAAAAAAAAAAAAAAAAACCCACCACCATCGCATCTCACACGCTTTTTCCCTCAAAATCATTCCGAAAAAAGATAAACTTGACACGCAATATATGGAAGAAATCAGGAGCAGAGAACAACAATGTTGCAACGAAGAGCAGTTTTTTCTTGTTGTGCTGTGATATCGATGTTGCGCCGAAGTAAAAGAAGGAAAGCAGAAGCAGAAGAGAATAATAAACAAAAGCAGAAACCAAGAAAGAACAGGGAAAAAAGAGGGGCAATGACCAAATCCAACCCACTGAACACACAAGAACCAAATCGCCCTACAAGCTACGAAGCCATTGTTGATAAGCACAACCAAAGGGCTCACTCTACAAATTGACGTTTAATCCGACAAATTTTTTGGCCTCAATTTTAACCGGAGTTAACTACAACAACGAATTGAGAGATAGGATTCATTGGATTCAAGGGGAAAGGAGAAGATCTGAAGCTATTACCGGTTCAGCTTTCTCCGGAGCCGAATGTTGACTCCCCCGTTCTGCCTCTATTTCGCTTTCTTCTCCCAACCTCGCTTTCTCTTCACTCGGCTCCATCCCTGTCCCCTGCATCTTTCGCTCTGTCTTATCTGTTCTTCTTATGTAAGTTAAAAACAGGAAGATTGATTGTTAACCGACGGATAAACCTGTGAGCCTGAGGACGGTTGTTCGGGATGCCCAAAATTACTTTAAAAACATATTTATTTTTATAATAATAGTATTAATCCAATTTTTGTATTATTTTTAATCAAAACAAAATATTTTTTACACTTATTTTATATAATTATAAAATTACTTTCAAAATCACATACACCCTTGCTTTCTATACAGTAAGAAATAATAATAATATTAATCCAATTTTTTTTATCATTTTTAATGGTTAAGTTATCGTAAAACATCCTAATATTATTTCCCAGTAATATTTAGCATTTTAATCTTATTTATAATGTATCCAGTCCAATTACACTCTACATTCTAATTTTATTTATGATGCATTATAAATAAAATTAAAGTACTAGAAGTAGAAGAAAAATAATACTATTATGATCTTAAATATAAAAATTGGGGGAGGATTAGAATAACGAACACATCATAAATAAAATTAGCGCACTACATATAACTAAAAAAGAACATGACCCTGGAACTTTACACTTCTTTAATATTAATATACACATGAAATGAGGCTAGATAAAAATTGGAAAAATGACACAAAAATGACATTTGAACTTGAAAATACTAAAATGGTCATTTAAATTTGTAAAATCCCAATTTAGTCATAAAAGACCAATTTGACATTAATAAATTTCTTGCAATGGCCATATTGCCCTTTATTTTATTTATTGTTTTTTTAAAAAAATCAAAGCCCCCATTGGCTGGTCCAGCGCTGGCAGCAGCGGCCGTCATCGGAGCTTTGGTGACTGGTCAACAATTGGTCACCAAAGCTCCAGCAACCGGAAACAATTTTTACTAAAGTTGTAAAAATACTACTTTTTGAATTTGTCGAAAAACCTGT
Organism: Neltuma alba; assembly: GCF_004799145.2. Lineage (NCBI taxonomy): Eukaryota > Viridiplantae > Streptophyta > Magnoliopsida > Fabales > Fabaceae > Neltuma > Neltuma alba. Next base: position 5,706 of record NW_021635079.1, on the reverse strand, counting down.
TGTTAACTACTATACTGAAGTTGTTAATAGCGTTACAAAAGTTGTTAACTGTTATACTGAAGTTGTAAAAATTTTCAAAAAAGAAAGCTGCTAAAGTTGTGAAAATACCTTCTTCTTTTTTTAAATTTTTAGGAAAACTTGTTATTAAATGCTATCTCAAAGTTGCTAATAGAGTTACAGAACTTGTTAACGACATTACTAATGTTATAAAAATGCTACTTTTCAAATTTTTTAAAAATTGTTAACTGTTATGCTGAAGTTGTTAATAGGGTTACAAAAGTTATTAATTGTTACATTGAAGTTTTAAAAAAAATTTTAAAAATAGTAGTTGCTAAAGTTGTAAAAATAATATTTTTTTTGAATTTTTAAGAAAACTTGTTAAATGTTATACTAAAGTTGTTAATAGAGTTACGAAACTTGTTAATGGCATTATTAAAGTTGTAAAAATGCTACTTTTTGAATTTCTCGAAAAACCTGTTGTTAACTGTTATACTAAATTGTTAATAGCGTTATAAAAGTTGTTAACCATTATACTGAAATTGTAAAATTTGTTTAAAAACTCATTTTCGGCCACCGGAGCTCTAGTTACCAATTGTTGAATTTTCTGAAAAACTAGTTGTTAACTGTTATACTGAAATTGTTAATAGTATTGCAAAAGTTATTAACCGTTATACTGAAGTTATAAAAATTTTAAAAAAAATTGTTTCTGGCCGCCGGAACTTCGGCCACCAATTGTCTATTGCTCACCGTAGCTCCGGTGACGGCTTCCGATAACTGGCCGGCCAGTGGGGGCTTTGGTTTTTTAAAAAACAATAAATAAAATGAAGGGTAATATGGTCATTTTAGCAAATTTATAAATGTCAAATTGGTCACTTGTGACTAAATTGGGAATTTGTAAATTCAAGTAACTATTTTGGCATTTCCAAGCTCAAGTGTCATTTTGTATCATTTTCCCATAAAAATTTGTGACAGACGATCACCAAAGAGCAGCAATTTTCAAATAAAAATGTTGGTTAATATTATCTTTAATTTTTAAATTTGACCTCATGTTGATTTTAGTTTGAAATTTGAAACAAATGATTTTAAAAGTTTTAAGTACCAAAGACACTATTATCAAGTCAAAAATGTTTAAGCAGATCAAAATAAATCAAATTTTAGAATCAAAACCAAAACAAGGTCAAAGTTAAAAGCTAAAAATAGAATTAATCTTAAAATATTTAATGTTTCAAATATCTTTAAATATATATATATCAATCATATCTCAGACTATCGAAAAGTAATTCATTGGTAATATACAATTATACATACAGAGACACAAGTTCTATGACAATCTAGAGAAGGAAAACTACAAATACAGACTAAGGTCTTATTTAGTGCGAAGTATTAAAAATAAGGAGTAGGAATTGAGATTGAAATTAAAAAAGATTATTAAAAAAATATTTAGCAGGAGAGATTTCTTATTACATGGGATTAAACAAACTCATATACGTGGAATTGCAAAATACCATAGTGGGAGATGGTATTCTCCAATCCCACCTCAACGGATTTATCTAATTTCATATAATAAGTAATTACTCATACTAAATATTTTTAATAATTTTTATCAATTACATTTTAGTTCTTATTTTTTATTTTCAATATGACAGTGTGGCTAAAATGAACAAGACTAAGTTAGGTCCTTTGCCATTTGATCCAAGCAGAATGTGGGCGGGTCCAGCAAGACTGCTCTTTCATTGTTCGTCTCATGAGCCCTCTTGGCAAGTAAATCCTCACGTGCCAATGCCTCCTTGTGAGCATGTACTATCTCTATGTTCCAGTGTGAGAGATTAACGATCAAAAATCTCTGCTGCCCAAGGGTGCTGTTGTCCATTCACCCTATAACACAAGGGGGGAAAAAGAAAAGAAAAGAAAGAACTATATTTTAAATCAGACGGTAATTTTTATCGACGAAATGTGTGCAAAAAGAAAGGAGAAAGAACTAATGATTTTAAATGTTTGTAAATATTTCTTTCAAATGAGGGAAGCAAGCTTTTCTCGCTTGAGCCAGTGAAATAAACTTTCTACTGTGTATAACTAAAAAGATGTTGTCAATTTTACCCAATGTTGTGAAATATGTTGATTTTGATTATCATACCCTCTATTAATCTAGAAAAACAAAACCTTAACTTATTACCCATTTTTTTAAATAGCGGCTTTGGTATTTTAAATGTTATGAAGAAAATTAAATTTACAATTTAAAAAAAATGAATGATAATATAAAATGCCGATAATAATTTATAAAGTATAAACAACATTTTTAATCCTTTGAAGTATTTCAAAATTTAAATTTTTATATCGATTATCATTTTATATAAATATTTAAACATTTAAATTTCATATCTACAAATAAATATTATAGTTTTACTTCATAATATTTCTATTTATAATATTTACCATAATTTTATAATAATTATTTGCTAAACATGTTAAGTTCGTTATTTTGAATAGAAATTTAAATATTAATTTTATTTAATGGAATCCCCATGAATATTTAAAAGGGAAAGCTAATCCCCCAGGCCTCATCGTTTTACTCAAATTTTGATTAGGTCCTTGCCTTACAGTTTATTCCGTTAGAGCAGTTAATCCTTATGGTCAAAGACTATTAGTTTCAAAGCTAACAGTGTTTACTAACTACTGACATGATTGATAAAAATTACTAGATAAATTACCTATCAGAAGTTTTTCAAAGATGCCAAAGAAGAAAAATGAAAATTCACAGAGATGCAAAAGCTTAGAGATGCAAATTTATCTTTGAAGGAAAGCGCTAATCAACAGAGGCTCTGTTCCATTGAGTCTCTTGCAGTATTATGGAGTGTGGAACAACTAAAATTCCACTCATCTCTTGTGTGGATTATGACGGGCATCATGTTGCTGGGCAACTTCTTCTCGTTTCGACCATACTAGATGGGTGCTATCAAAACTTTTTGGACCATAAACATCAATGTTCTCAACATTGTAATTTGATGTTTATGAGGAGGACTAGTTTCTCTCTAGAGTCTTAGCTTGTCTTCCGATGTTAAAAAATATAAAAACATTGCACTCCCTCCATTTTGTATTATAAGAAAGAACCATCAAAAGTAATAAATGTATAAATTACATGCATAATTTTTTAATTATACATTTGTTTGTGAAGAGATTATATAGGAGATAATGAGTAAAAATTTATATATACAAAATTTAAAATTAAAAAAAAAGATGATTTCTCTTTTATATTTAAGAACACCATTATAAAAGAAGTCCTTTCTTATAAAAAAAGATAGATAGCGCTAATAGTTGGCTTTTAGCCAACCCTAATGATGACTATTGGTGATAGTTGTAGGTTTGCTTCTTTTTTTGTTTTTTTTTAGGGGTTTGCTTCAAATAATATACTAAAATAAATAACAATAATTTGAAAGCCGTTGTTTCAGCTAATATGATTTTCCATATTGTTCATATATCCACTTTAAAATAATGTCATTTTGCATAATTGTGCTATATTAGACTGGTGTTATCTTCATTTAGTATGTTTTTATTTTATTTTCTTTTATCTGCAGATTGGATGGATCTATGGCTTTGTTTTAGGGGGGTATCTAGACATGGTTTAACATGCATGGCAGAGGATGGGAATGGGTGAGTCTTTTCTGTTTGAGTTAACTAACTGGACGCTTCTCATTTTATCTAGTATTTCATTCTTATTGTGATTGAAGATGGCCCAAAGACTAGGCAGGGTCGACGGGGTTATTTAGGGGAAGGAGCACGGGATGCTATACATGTTATAGAGGTAAACCCTCTTTGAAACGTTCGACAGTCTTTTTTTTTTTTCCTACCTTATTTTTAATTGTGTGCATGATATTTTCTATTACTGTTCAGGTTAGTTTGTCAGATTCGCTCCCTGATCTTCACTCTTCAAGACTGTTTGGCTACTTTGTATCAGTTTGTTCCTCATTGAGATGAATGAAAAGTATGGCTCAGTGTATCAATTTGTGAGGTCAAAAAAAAAAATCATTTGTCTTCCAGGGACTATTGTTTCTTGGTTGTACTATTAATGGGGTTTGGTTGTGTCTAACTCCCATTAGTTTCTAAATTTGGGAATGTGCTATTGGGAATGGGTTGTCGCTGAAATTTCCAGTCTGGGTGTTTAGTTAAAATAGTAAGTACATTTTTTTTCCATATATAGTTGGAAGTATAGCTATTTGGTCAGGTTTGTGAATTCTTTAAACCAATAACTTTGTGATAATCTGGGAGTCAAACCAGAGATATCTAAAATAAGTTAAATTTTGAAATTGATGTGGGCATTGAACCTGGAACCGTATGGATGGAACAGAGTGCTAACATTGTTAACTTCCACTTGCCTTAAGTCATGATATTATAAATTGCACTGTAGGCTTTCAATAATTTTCTTATTTTTCCTACATTTATTTTTTGTTCATATGCAATGTTAGATTATAAGCAAATTAACACTATCCTGCACATGTTATTTTTTTCCTGCAATTTTCTTGGGTGTTTCCTTTCAAACACTACTGATGGGTTGTACGTTTTAGGTAATGAAACTTGTAATTGATTGCTTTTTCTATAGACTTTACCTCTCTTCCTCTCTCTTGAGGAACTATTTATTGGACTTTGAACTATGTTAATTAGCTATGCAGTATAACCAGACACGTTCCAGTTGCAACTTGCTAAAAGTGTTTTTTCATCATTTTTTGCGTATTGTTAGTTTTAGTTTTATTTTTTCTCATGCATTTCACTTCCTGTTATCTACATCAAAATAATTTGTTTCCTATAAACTACCACTTCTCTATCTTTTGTAATCTTAGACGAAAAAAAATCATCACATCAACTTCTCAAAAATACTACAGTATCATCACTACATGACTGATTTTGTGCAAGTATTGTTTAATGGAAAATTTGTCATTTTGAGTGTCTTATTTCTATTTTCATGGCTACTTACTTCAGTTAAGGACCTTCCTTCCCTCCTCCATTTCTCCTCCTTTTTATAGATTTAGTGGTAACCATTGTAAGCCTCAGCTAAATTTTCTTTTCAATCATTTTCTTTATTTTTCTAAGGTGTTGATTCAATTATAGGATTGTAAGTGCTAGGGTGCCAAATTGGATTTGAGGTATTATGATATGAATTTATATAATTGCTGGGTCCTGATGTCGATGGTATTTTCATTAGTATCTTATTACAAACACTGATACTATTTTGGGTGATACAATTTGTTTTGCTTTAACTTATCTCCTAATAATTGATGTTACATAATGATAACTTCTATTCAAACTACATGCTTATGCAGTCATTGCAACGATAACTGCCTAGAAAACCTAAAGGGAGTGAAACATTTTTAGCACATCAAGCATGGTGGATTCAAGGGGTGTGTGGTATACTAAGAGTTCCTCATCTCCCAGTAAAGAAAATTTTAATATTTTATGAACGAAACCTTGCTTGTGCTTGATAATGTTGTGGAAGATAGCAGAAAAAAGTAAGAAAGGGTTACTGTTGTGGAAGATTGCAAGCAAAAATACGGCATACTACCTCTTGTCCGAATTATAAGACCTTATAATTAATAGTCTACAAAACAAGATCTTATAATTAGCACTAAGGTAGTATTAAACCACTATAATTTACTTTTGAGAGCTTAATTTAACTTGGAAATTTTTGAATGTAATAAGATCTTTTTTATTTTTCTT